>NW_020291665.1:0-357575 GCF_003184785.1 Aspergillus japonicus CBS 114.51 | reverse complement strand
GGTTGTTGACTGGTGATGGGATGGATTGAAGCGTACGCTGCTCTCGTGGAGCGAGTTGTGGGTATATCTCAGACGCTGGCTCGTACACGGAGTCCTGCAGCCTGAATCAAGCATTGTGGTGAACTGGGTATTCTCTCGATCATATTACACGCGGCCTCGTAGAGTGTATGGCACGGGAGAACAACTAATGCAGCCCCTCGATGGTAGCCCGTCGGACACCCCTACAGTCACAAATCCAGATACCGCCACCGCGGAAAGAGCCTTATACCTAGCCACTAATCGCTACCTTAAAACAAGCCTCCAAGCACTGAGCATGTACACAAGCAGAATAAGCGAGAGACCAATCTCCAATACAAGACCTATTGACCACACCACAACCATGGTTCACATCTCAAATCCTCCTTTTCCAGGAATAGCGCATTTTGGAGAATGGGAACCCTTGCCCAGGACATTTCTTATGATCCTGAAGTAAAACAGCCAGCAGGAAGGACAGTTCTAGAACGATAGTAATACTCAAGGACTATAGCCCACCGCCTTCCGAGACTCTAGACATTTCTGCCGGGCGGACAGCAACTACGTATTTACAGTATATCATGGTCGGCACGACTGGCGGTGTGCGCATTGAGAACTAGAATTTCCGGTTTTGTTCTTTTCGTCATTGGAGAGTTGGGGATGCTGTGGAAACATCAATGTCGTGAGCTCGAAGCATTGCGGATTTAGAGGTATTTTCTTGGGTTGCAATTCATTCGCTGAGTATTTGCTGGCGTGTTGGAACACCCCCCGTCGTCTGGTATACTTAAACCATACTGGGATTGCACACACACTACTTCATCGACTGGCAGTTGAGGCAGGGGTGAGGGATCTAGAGACTTAACTTAATCTCAGTTCGTGATACTCCTATCCCCAAATCAACCTCAGAGGGTCTACCCCAGTAACTCAGAGGCCATTTGTTCCGGTTGTGCTTCAACACCGACGAGAAATATATGTCCCGCATGTAAACAGCATCCAGTGCACATCCTGACGCTTGCTCCCAGCAGATAAACTAGTCTTCTACAGCCTTATCTCCAGCGTCGGCACGAAGCCCAGGGAAAGAAATCGCAACTCGTGTATTTGTCAAAGATCCATCCTATACCAAAAATTCGCGAGAACGACTGATTTGTAAGCTGCACCGATCCCCATTAAACCTCTTTTGACATCTTGGCACCCGCTCTCCCGAAACAACCAGATTTCACCCACGCCTCGGAGAAGGCAGTTCTGACCAACCTATGACCGGCTCGATATAAATCCTACAGAATTCCAACGACCTGCTGTAAAGGATTCTTGCCAGGCTCATTTCCTAAAATCTCGAATCCTCCCCAAAACCACCGAAGAAACCAGCACATTACGTCATCGCATCGACACCTCCCCTGAAAATGACCACGATCGGAGTCTTCCCCGCCGCCGGCGCCCTGGGCACCAGCACCGTCAACCACCTCGTCAAGCTCGTCCCGGCGTCCGACTTGATCCTCGTGGCGCGGAAGCCGGACAACGACCGCCTGGCCGAGCTGGCCCGCGCGGGGGCGACCGTCCGCCGGGCCGACTACGAGGAGCCGAGCACCCTGGACCGCGTCTTCGACGGGGTCGATGTGCTGCTGTTGATCTCCTATGCGTCGATTGAGATCCAGTTTCGGTTCGAGGTTGGTTTCCTACAGAGGGCCGTGGCGTTGCAACTACTGGAGAAACCTAAGCTAAAGGCCGGGGCAGGCACATAAACACGCCATCGACGCGGCGCGCCGCAGCGGCGTGAAGCACATCTTCTACTCGTCGCTCGGGTTTGCCGGGGATCTGGAGAAGAGCAGCGTGGCGCACGTGATGAAGGCGCACCTCAAGACGGAACGGTATCTGGCGGAGTTGCAGTCCTCGTCATCTAGTACTCAATCTACCTATACGGCGGTGCGGGAGGGGATCTACTCGGAGTCGTTCCCGATCTACACGAGCTGGCTCGACCTCCACCACCCGGCGGACGAGGTGGCCATCCCGCATGCCGGGGACGGGCCCGGGGTGACCTGGGTGAAGCGCGACGAGTTGGGCGAAGCCACGGCGAAGCTCATTGTCGATTACACGAAAAACCCGCGCGAGTTCCCGTACGTGAACCGCGTGCTGCTGCTCACGGGCCCGCGGGAGGTCTCGCTGCGGGAGACGGTCGAGATCCTGGGTCGGGTGATCGGGAAACCCCTCAAGATCCGGGAGATCTCCATGGATGACTTTGTCAAGCTGCCGCAGCATGGGAAGAAGTTCTTCTACCATGGGATTGATTTGACGAGGGAGTGGGCCACGGCGTGGGATGCCATTCGGCGCGGGGAGACGGCGGTCGTGTCGCCGCTCCTGGGCCAAATCCTGGGTCGCGAGCCGGAGAGCTTCGAAACCACGATCCAGGCATTGTATAATAGTGGCGAGTCGCTGGCTGGACGCAGATACTAGAGATCATTCTTTGAAATATCATAAAACCATATTTCTCGCAAGAATCTCGATGACGCAGGTCATGACCGCTCGAATTCTGCACAGCGGGGTAATTGGCGGGTAAGCTTCGGTCCCTGGATCGCTACCCGCGACGGCGACGGACGAGACTTACCGATATTCTTCTCGGTCGGCATTTGACCCTGCAGACAGGATACAGAGTTTATCAGGAAGCGATGCCCCTGTGGGCTCGTGACGTGCTTGCAGGGTCGAAGATCCTCCCCCGATCTCCCCCTCCCCCGCGAACAACAACCGACCGCCTTTGCCGTCAGGCGGGAATAATCTCTTCCGGCCACTTGTCACGGCACTACCCCCACGTCAACACCAGCCGTCGGGTGGTCCAGAGCCGGGGTGCGCTGACCTGCACGGCAGATCTAACGTAGAGATTAGGCATTAGGCAGTCCGGTCCGGTCCCGCGGGTCTAACTCTGGCGATGGTCAGTGCTTGTGGAACTCGATGACGGTCGAGGCTTGCAGATGTCGAAACGTAGCCTAGCTCTAGCCGTCCAGGTGGAAGGTGAGGCATGATCTCAGCGTTGAAGGGACTCCGGAACACGGGCTGACTTCGCCTGTCTTGCCCATGCACCTGCTGGCTGGGTGCAGACTGAGGTCAAAGACCAGCCTGGAGACAAGCTGCTGAGATCTCGAGCTTGGATCTGCTGGCGGTGATCTTGCAGCTGCCTCTGATCGCATACCCATTCCCGTGCCTAGTCGATTAGAATCTGTAATAAGGTAAGATTAGCCAAAGAACAAATCGGGTGGCTGCACTGCGGGGTTACCGTTCTGGGCTGGCGTTGTGAAGCTAAAGTCTAACCTTGTCCTGCCGCTAAGGGCCCGAGTAGCACCGGTCAATGACGCAGCGTGTAATTCTGGAATGGTGAGTGGTAGCAGAGAGGCATAGGGCTGACAACCCCGACTGACATATCCGAGTTTCGACCGAATAAAGAAAACTCTGGCCAGTACTAGGTAGCTACTATAGCTACTAAGTAGTTATCAGGATTCTTGGAGGGGGATAATGTATGCTCGAAACAATGCCTCTGCGTTCAAACCCCTGTATCATGATCATCTCGTGTGCCGGAAACACCTCAACCGAAGGAGATGATACTAGTCAGCTGCTGGCAACACGACATCGGAGTCACGGGAACGAGGCGATCAGGCAGTTCGGACAAGAGTGTCAGATTGGGACCATGCTGGCTCTGTTCTCCAGACAAGGTTGACGGTCTCTTCCGACGGAGACGAGAATAATGAGGCTTCGATTTGGTTGGGGATCTCACGTTACAGATTTGGGAAGGACACTAAACGAGGAAAGCTTCAAGGGTTCTGAAGATGCCGGATCACACCACTGGGTGGCATCGCAACAAACCCTTGGGATCCGGCATCCGGTCCGCCTGGCTAGTGAAGGCGCTTCCGCTGTGGAGGGACCTGAACCTTACTCTAACTCGACCAGGCTATTTCTCCAGTGCTGGATGCCGAAAAATTTACTAGCGTCCGTCCGCACTGCTTGGGAGGGGGGGGAGGGGCCGTGTGCATGCCGGAGATTTCGAGGTCGATTCATTCGTCTGTTGAGCTTTAGTCGGATAGCTTGCTTGCTTAGTTCCTAGTTCCCTTTCTACTATGTAGCTTACCTACTCCGTAAATTAACGAATGTTAAGTGAACTAATTAGTCTTTCGAAGTATGGTCCATGCCGAGTTGGTGGTTCCAGAGTGAAACTGTCAACGTGACGAGTTCGATGCGTAGACCCGGGACTTGGTTGAGTACCTTGCCTCGAGAATGGAGCCGAGCCCCTCCCGAAAGTCCTAATCAGGATCTGGCAGGAGGGGTAGGTAACTTAGGTAGGATAAGTTCCGACTCGGGACTCCCGAGACGTCACTGCAATCCACCCTGACACACCACATTCATCATCGGGCTGATTATCATTATGTCACTGGGCATAGCGAAATGGGAAATAATGCTAAGCATAGGCGAGGCCTTCAGTGTCAACCAGCACAGACAAATCGATATGAAATTTCCGCTGACTCCGCTTTGGCTGTTGTTTTTGTGCGCGCGCGCATATGTGTGCGTGTGTTTGTTTGAACCGAATGTATAATATGCTGGTCATAATGGCCGCCATCTTGTCTAGACTCTAGACTCGCTCCACCCGGACGGTTACCGATCCACTTGCCTTGGTCTGTGTGCCCCCGTGATCTAAATCAGGAGTTGATTCCCGCCCGGAAAACTAATGCTCAATCATCTCGAGTCTCATTCGCTTGAAAGAGGAATCGGGAATGATAACAAAATAGGCACTAGGTATGGACATAGGGATGTTTCCACGACAATGATGGGTCATCATTGAAAGCTACGCAGCCAAAAAAAAAAAAAAAAAACTGAAGGGTAGGGAGCCTGGAGCCTTCTCGGTACAGTCAGTACCTTACCTCGACCAGTTGGGCACCGGACTAGGGGCAAAAGCACCGCAGGGGCGAATTGTCAATGGTAGCCTCACCATTGGTGGATGGATCGATATATTATCCTGCCTATGTGATACAGATCGGTTCCCGACTCGTGTAGGCGAAGAAAACGAAGTACGAGGGGGTTTCGGATTAGTCGAGATTTCCATCCATCCTGCTCCGTACAGATCGCCTTGCAATCTGGACTGGCACCGAAGGCTTCGTGTAGTCGTACGTATCACAGCACCCTCGGGCATAGAACGAAGCGGAACGGGTTGTTGCGGCCAATTTCCGCCGGGGATGTCCTTGAATCCTGAGGCACGACTACGGAAGAGCATTCAACATGATCCCTTTGACAACTACCGAGCTGCGTGCCAGGTCGCAGCACTGCAGGCATTGTGACGGGCTTTTGCCGTGATAAGGGATGAGGAAATATTCTGCATCAGATCGACTCTGTTGTCATGACGGATAAAATCACCTCAAAGGGGCAAGAGACACGATTTGCATCAACCCAAGACAAACCAGACCTCGGGGAAAAAATCAATTCCGCCGCTGCATGCTTCGTTCCCCTGCAACGTCTGCACAGGATCTGCCAGTCTGATACTCCGATGGACTGCACGAGTGCACGTAGCAGCCAGCCTGGAGGACGTTCAAACAGTTCAAACCAGTTTGCTCTCCGGCCGAACAACGACTGTTCGGACCCGAGACTCGGCCGCCGGACAACTTGGCAGAACCACTTTGCCCCTTTAGGCGATCACGGGTCCACCCGAGGTTTCCCATGGATACCAATCAGGTCTAGATTCCCCTTTGTCGCCCACTGTCGCCCACTTGGAGCTGAGAAGTTTCAACGGTTGTGCATCATCGATCGATCCACTTTCACCCGATCCCTCCCTCCTTCTCCCCTCCCTTTATCCCCTCCTCCACAGTCTACTGGCAGTACAATCCAGATACTCATTCAGACAGTCTCGAGCCTCGAGGCAAAGTACTACTGTACTGAGGAGGTAAGGTAGTGTAAGTCAAGTCACCCTAAGTCACCTAGTACAAAGTACTCCGTACTGTAGTAAGGATAGCCCTGAGTTTGCCTCCCGTCTCAGTACGACGGCGGCCATTGCCGTCGCTGTCTGCCAGGTCCGTCACAGGGTTGTCCGTACCAGTGACCTCAATAGACTATGGGGAAATCACTGCCGACTGAGGTACTGCTGAACTTTGCCCTGCTTCTCAATGGATGATCCGACGGACGGCTCTCTTTCGGAGCCGGCCGAGTCGAAGTCAGTCAAGTCAGTCATTCCTCCCTCATCAACCTAGTCAAGTCTGTCAGTCTGTCAGTCTGGAAGACTGGATGCTCTGCATCCGGCTGGGGTGATCTCGGCTGTGCTTCACCGGCCCTGTGCAATAATCGGTTTGACAGGACTGGTCACTGCGTTCTCTGCCTCGTCTTTTTTTTTTTCTTGTCCCCTCTCTTTTCTTCATCCTAATTAATATTAATTTTTTTTTTCTATCTATATTTTTTTTCTTGCCAATTGTTGTGGTTCTTTTTACCTGCCATTACATCATTGGCTTCGGTTGGTCTAGGGATCGGTTTCCAACACCGGCTTCTCCTGAAATTCTCATCAGCCTTTATATAGAGCCCCTCCCCGAGCGCCTCTCTGTTCATGATCCTTCAGATCCATGGTTCTATATTCAGAAGCTTCCTACCTACTACAATCCAATCTGCAAATCTTTGCCACTCGACTTTGATATCTTTTGGATCATCGTCGACTACCTACACCGATCTACCTCGCAATTACCGGTCTTCCCAATCTCGACGAAGACACATCACCAACAGTAAACAATGGCATACACCAGACCCGACACTTTCACATTACCGGAGGACGAACGGATGTTCTTGAGTCAGCCAAGTCCACTTTCTCGTCCCCACGACTCGTTCTCCAAGGGTCCCGACCCATTGACGGCCAACTGGAACTACGACAGCGCTATTGATCTGTTCTCCTTGAACACGATGATTCCCGAGACTTTTCCTTTGGAGATGTCCAATGACATGATGACTCTGGATCCCAAGGATTTTCCCACCGACTTCTTCGCCCCGCCTCCGGATATCAGTGGCTTCACCATCTCCAACCACTCGGGCGAGGATGCTGCCTCCTGCGGCTCCTTTTCTTCTGTATGTTGATCGCTGGCTATATTCTCAATTGTCTAGGACTAACCTCTCATTGATAGGACCTCGAAAGTGACGATCAGTCGTGGTCCCCCACTTGCCGTGTCTCTCCTCTGGACTCAATGCCCATGGAGTTGCCCAAGCCTGCGTCGAGATCTGTGAAGAGTGCCACCCGCCGCAGGACTGCAACTGCAACCCAGCAGCAGAAGGCCCGTGACGATATGGTGAAGCGATGGTCGTCCAGTCCGGAAATTACACCGCAGGACTACCCCGCTGCCAGCGTGTCTCCTCTCCCCACCCCCTCATCCCCGGCCACCGCTACCCGCAAAACGACACGCAGCATGTCTGGGGACTCTAATGCCAGCACAGGCCCGGCCAACACGGCAACGGGCCGCAATGCCGCCAAGCGGGCCGCACACAACATCATTGAGAAGCGGTACCGGACCAACATGAACGCCAAGTTCGTTGCCTTGGAGAAGGCCATGAGCGGGGGCATCCAGAAGCCGACCAAGGGTGGATCAGCGTCGCTGAAGAAGTCCGAGATTCTCACCAATGCTATTGCCTTTATGCAGGAATTGCAGGAGGAGAACAAGGCGCTCCAGAAGGAGCTGGCCATGATGAAACAGAACGTGGTCCCTAATGGGATGTGGCGACACAACAAGGGAGCCGAAGCCTTTCACGCCTAATTCTTACCCTCTCACCGTCTCCCCCGTGAGGCTTTCTCTTCCTCTGCTATGACCGTCACGAATCTCTTGTATAATATATTATGATCCCTTTCTTTTGTGTTGATAATTATTTTTGGTTATCTTGGGTCTGAGACCCCTCTCCTGTCGTGGATGGCGAACATGGAACAACGGCTTGGTTTGGATGGAGTCTTCATATACCCGGGATAAAAGCATCATGAATTAATCTCATCCTCCCTCTTGATCTACACATCTGGTGTTTCCCGTGTAAACGTTCTCCTTGCATCTCAGTAGGGTCCAAGTGTACTCCGCAAGATACTGTTGTTGAACCCGATGGGGTAATAAACCATCCGGTCACACCGCCAACCCCGCCCAGCCTTTGCCGTACCTACCTTAGTGCATCACCAACCCAACCCAACACCCTTCCATGATTCATCCTCTCCCGTTTCCGATCCGTTCCCTTCCCCCTCCTCCCACCCAGCCTTACCTTAAGTTCGGTGGGTTTAACTGGTTGACTAGTACCAGTTCTCCGATCCTGACACCTGTTGGATTCCCCCCCCCCCCACCTCTTTCCACAAACTCCGACCGGTCCAGATTTCTTTGCCCGAATCTAGACCATCCCCATGCCATCCATTAACTACGTCCTGGAATCTAGACCATCTCCCAGTTCTAGACTACTCGCCTTCTTTTGTTTTTCTCTTCCCATTGTTCTCTTAAGATGCACAACCTGCTCACCACCGACCCCAAACACTTATCCTCAGGGCCGCGGCTATGCCAGATCTTCACCTGCCTTGCATCAAAATCACGATGCCTTCAATCCGTGAGGGCCTGGACCCGCCATGGTCATTTCCACAACGACCCGGGCTGTCTGAGCTTCGCATCGTGCGTGAGTTTTGACCGCAAAGTTATCGCAGGCCTCAGAGATGTGCGAACATAAGCTGTGATGTGAATCTTGTGACGTGCAGGCCAACCGCGCTATCGCACGCACAGTGCTTGTCATCTACTAATCTCGCATCCTCTTCGCAACACGGCTGCTGCCTGCTCTTTCCAGAGACTGCGCGCTTGTCTCTGGGATGGTTTGTTTTTCCATCTAGACCTCTACAATGGTCGTTGTGAGGCTGATTGAGCCCTTGTCGGATATACCAGCCTTGACTCTTTCTCCCCGTTGTCTTTCAGATGGTCTATCGACATGGATATATAAGTAGGAGGATAAGAAGGTAGGCCGGTGTCTCTTGTCGCAACGCGGCACTATCTCGACTCTGCTCGTTTCCCTTCAAGCAGTGGAAGACTTCATCGACACCACGGAGCTGTCGCCCCGTTCCAACCCGAAGTCCACG
Organism: Aspergillus japonicus CBS 114.51; assembly: GCF_003184785.1. NCBI lineage: Eukaryota > Fungi > Ascomycota > Eurotiomycetes > Eurotiales > Aspergillaceae > Aspergillus > Aspergillus japonicus. The sequence goes on along the minus strand of NW_020291665.1, from coordinate 348,481 downwards.
GAAATCTGCTTTACGAGTATACTTGTCGTCCTGAAGCTTTTTGTTGTGAAAATCTCGACGGAGTTGGAACCGCTCAATATGCCTGAGTAAGCGACTGACTTGCCCTCATGATTCGAAGATATTGCATGCGGTGGAGAAATTGTTTGTTGACCCAGAATCCATGCACCTCTCCAGTACTAGCAAATCAAAGTCACCCTCCGTGCATTCTGAACCGTCGATGGCGACTACAGGCGATGACCATAGTGCTTCATCATCACAGAAGACTAGGAACGACGAAATGCTCTGGCGGTACTTGGAGTCTCCGGCTTCCGAGGATCCATACCTTCCGCTTCATCACAGGCCCGGTGATCGTGAGGCTCATCTAGAGGAGCTCGAGAACAAGTTAGCGGAGGTACACGCAGTCCTTGGGAAGAGGTCAGAAGAGGGGCGTCGAAAACAATGAGATAAGGGGGAAAGCTACTTGGCCGGGGCAGCCGAAATGAGGCTTGAGGCTGGGTCCTCAGGCAACGCGCCTCAATTATTGATATCCTGCATAGGATCTGTTTCTGTCATGGCAAGTCAATTACCGCATGGACATTGGGGGGTAATTATTTCCGGGCAACTGTGGCCTTGTCTAGCGAAACAATCACGTAGAGTCCATAGATCTCGTGATCGGATGGAGGTCCAAAACTGACAGAGTGTACAAAACTGTACCTGGCGCTAGCAATGTCAACAAAGGACTTTATCTGGGTCAGTATCATCCCTCGTGTTCAGAATTCCATCCCTTTGTTCTCCCCGCGTGCCCCTTGCTGCACTTTCCAGGGCCAACCTTGAAATTGACATCATCTCAGTCAGCTTGATTACAATAATGGCTTGGCTGTTGTGTATATTGTATTGGCAGCATTGATTTGTGATGACCTCTTGATTGTGAAGCTTCAGATGGTAGCAGCACCTGCATTTGAAAGACTGCCTGATGCGAGATCTCCATCCCCTGACGGTGGTGGAGTTTGTAGATCCCCGATTGCCATTCGCAATTCCCAAATATAAATCTCTTGGCAGCATTTACAGCCGAGCAGTTACTCATGAGTCGTTCAACCGGCAATTCTTCGTCCAGCCTCGTTTGTTCGGCAGCGGTGGCTGCTATTATCCTCCGAGGGACGGCCCCTCACCTGGTACCCCCCCTCTTTATCCTCAGTCTGCTGTTTTCATTAATCACTCATATCATAAGGTTACATTGGAGAGTGGAACAGAAGGGGGGGAGCGGAGGGGGATGGTGGGTGCCTGAGGCTTGGCAAGTCTGGTGGAAACAAACAAACAAACAAATCAGCGTTCATTCCTGGCTTTCCTCCCTGACGATCTTCCCCAAAATCCTCCCAACCACTTTTCCCCCAAGACCTCCCAAGACCTCCCAAGCCTTAAGCTTTGACTTGTCTCTCTTCTTTTCTGAGTCCTCGCTTCGCCTGTCCGACGGTGTCCGTCCCCAAAACATGCTTCGATTGACCATCAGATCCACCGGGCGGAGCCAATCACCTTCCCAAACGGGGGAAATCGGCATGCACATCCAGGCATCACTGGACTCAATTGCATCCCGACTGGTAGAAGGGCCCCAGACATTCCCCCTCTCTCCGAGGCTATCACGCGAGATGCAGCTCCTCTCCGCTCCGTTGCACAACTGGCTGTCAAATAAATACACCTCATCTACCTCCCTTCCCTGTTGATTTCACCTGGACCCGCCTTCGTTAATCCTTCCCCTACTCTTCACTATGCTGCCCTCGCTACTGAGCAATGGCGCGGCTCTATCACTCGCAGCCCTTGCGCTGCTTCCGTCTCTCGGAGCAGCCGAGGTCTTCGAGAAACTAGCTGGAGTTCCCCAGGGTAAGCGACTCCCCTCCCCCGGTATGGACGCGGCAAGCAGGGAGTGCAAGGCTTTCATCGGTCGATCTCAAACTCATGATGAATTTATAGGCTGGAAGTTTTCTGGAACCCCCAGCGGGCATGAACCTCTGCGCCTTCAGATTGCTCTCTCGCAGCACGATCTGGCTGGGTTTGAGCAGGCACTCTTGGACATGTCTACACCCGGACACGCCAACTATGGAAGACATTTCCGCACCCACGATGAGATGAAGCGCATGCTTATGCCTACCGACGAAGCCGTCTCATCAGTTCGGGACTGGCTTGAGTCGGCGGGAGTTAGCGACATCGAGCAGGATGCCGATTGGATCAAGTTCCGCACTACTGTGGCCGACGCTAATTCCCTACTCCACGCCGAATTCAAATGGTATGTCAACGAGAACACGGACATCCGACGACTGCGCACCCTGGCCTACTCCATCCCTGACTCAGTGGCCCCCCATGTGAACATGATTCAACCGACCACTCGCTTTGGCCAACTCAAGCCCAACAGGGCCACCATGCGTAGCAAGCCCAAGCACGTGGACGAGCAATCCCTGGCGTCCGCCGTGCGCGCTCAGAACACCTCGCAATGTGATTCGGTGATCACACCTCACTGCCTCAAGGACCTATACAACGTGGGAGACTACCAGGCCGATGCTAAGTCTGGCAGTAAGGTCGCATTCGCGAGCTATCTCGAAGAGTATGCTCGGTACGACGATCTCGCCAAGTTCGAACAGAAACTTGCTCCCTCCGCGGTTGGCCAGAACTTCACCGTGGTCAAATTCAATGGCGGCCTGGACGACCAGAAGTCCACCAAGGACAGCGGTGAAGCCAACCTCGACCTGCAATACATCGTTGGCATGAGCTCTCCTCTCCCCGTGACTGAGTACAGCACCGGCGGCCGAGGCCAGCTTGTTCCGGATCTTAGCTCGCCCGACCCGAACGACAACAGCAACGAGCCGTACCTGGAATTTTTCCAAAATGTTCTCAAACTCTCCGACGCCGAGCTTCCTCAGGTCATCTCGACCTCATATGGCGAAGATGAGCAGGTGCGAACTCCTGATCCTGTGTACTCCTACGGGTCACAATTTGCGCATTCCTCCACTTCTTGTGGTTTGACCTAGCCCGACGTTAACTTTTACCATAGACCATACCCAAGTCATACGCCTTGACCGTCTGTAACCTCATCGCCCAGCTCGGTAGCCGTGGCGTCTCCGTGATCTTCTCTTCCGGCGACTCGGGTGTCGGAGCTGCCTGCCTGACGAACGACGGCACTAACCGCACGCACTTCCCCCCTCAATTCCCCGCGGCCTGCCCCTGGGTCACCTCGGTCGGAGCCACTACGCTGACTTCCCCCGAGAAGGCTGTCTACTTCTCGTCTGGCGGCTTCTCCGACTACTGGGCTCAACCCTCCTACCAATCTGAAGCAGTGAACAGCTACCTCACCAACCTGGGACCCAAGTTTGCTGGCTTCTTCAACGGATCGGGTCGCGCTTTCCCCGACGTCGCCACCCAGGGTACCAACTATGCTGTTTACGACAAGGGCTTCCTTGGGCAGTTTGACGGCACCAGTTGTTCTGCACCCACCTTTGCCGGCCTTGTTGCTCTCTTGAACGATGCCAGACTGCGGGCGGGATCACCCGTCCTCGGCTTCTTGAACCCATGGCTCTACAGCGCTGCCGTGGAGGGAGAGGGTTTCAATGATATCACTCAGGGAGGCAGTTTGGGTTGTGACGGACGCAATCGGTTCGGCGGCACGCCCAACGGCAGTCCCGTTGTACCATTCGCCAGCTGGAATGCTACGGCAGGATGGGATCCTGTAACAGGTCTTGGATCGCCCAACTTCGGAAAGCTCCTCGAGGCAGCTCTGGATGCTTGATCCTCGGGAAATTGTGTTTCTTTGTCCATATTTTGTCTCCAGCTGGGGTGAAGATATCCAATGTCGTTCTGAATTTGCTTCTCAGGCACTGGTCAGCGATGCGACCAGACGTGGGTAGCGATGCCATTTCATGATAACTTACCACTTTAATCAATTTCAATCTTGAAGATAATTTTCTCTCCTGATCAAACCAGCCCAGCACATAAAGGTCAGCGACTCTGCAGTCCCTCCCATCACCTGATCATGACCACATGACAGGTCGCTGCTGACTCATCCCGCATGTCAAAACAACAGAATTGCGGCCTGATTTGCGATGTCACCAGTGAGCAAACTGTGGAAATGTGAACATGTGTGCTCGAAAATCGCAGTATTGCATGCACTCGGTCCGTTTTCAGATCGGCGAAGCCCGAGGGAAATTGGAGTCGACCGGGAATTCCCCCATAGCCGCCCATGATGACTACACCAGCGTGGACATAAAGACAGCTGGGCACGCCACCGTTGAAGGGTCCAGATCTTCTGCCGTTGTTTGTCCTCCAACCTCAACCATGGAAACTGCCACCACCTGCCCCCTCATTCGTCTGGATACTACGCGCATACTCGGCCAACGACTCGTGTATGATGGATCTCACCCTGGCTACATTACCTCTTCCGTTCGGTTTTGGCCGGCGCCTTTTTCTGCGTAACAAGTCATGACGCCTCTGTAACGTCGACGAAAGCTGGCTTGGGGGGGGGAAGAGTGAGGGAGAGGAAAGCTAGCAGCTCGGGGCCTTGTCGCTTGAACCTTATAAAGCTACGGGGCCTCCTCTTTATGACGAATAAGTATGGACACACCTTTGTTGCAGCTTACATTTGCACATAGCACGGCCTGCATTTCTTCCTTGACAGTCAGCTACATCGCCCACACCTAGAAAGTTTCCTGTTTGTGAACATGAGAATGCCTCAATGGGTGTCTGGATCTCGAAAGAAGGCCGACGCTTCTCCTAATCATGAGACGTCGGACCCGTCTGCACCTACTCGCAATAATCAGCTGCCGATGCTGCACCTGGCCGACACTGCGCGGAACAATCTCGTCGCCGGGGTGGGTGAATTCGTGGGCACGTTCTTGTTCCTGTTCTTCTCCTTCGCGGGCACACAGGTCGCCAACACCCCCAAGCCGGCCGACGGCGCGCTCCCGAACACGTCCAATCTGCTATACTCGGCGCTGTGCTTTGGGTTCTCGCTCATGGTCAATGTGTGGGCCTTCTACCGGGTGACGGGTGGATTGTTCAATCCTGCGGTATGTTCCATCCCTACGCCAATCTGGCCAAAGGTCTTGGCGATACGGCAAAGCAGGGAGAGCCCCGTTGACTGAGACTTGCTGTGGTACACAGGTCACTCTGGCACTCTACCTGGTAGGCGGCCTGAAGCCGTTCCGGGCGTTGACGGTCTTTGCAGCCCAGCTCATAGGCGGCATCGCGTCTGCGGGGGTAGTCAGCGCCTTGTTCCCCGGGTCGCTGAACGTGGCCACCCGATTGGGTGGGGGCGCTTCGATCTCGCAGGGACTGTTTATCGAGGTCTTTTTGACGGCTCAGTTGGTTTTCGTGATCATCATGCTGGCCGTGGTCAAGCACAAGTCCACCTTCTTGGCCCCGGTGGGCATTGGGCTTGTCTTCTTTGTGACGGAGCTGGTTGGTGAGTCGTTCTTCCCTCTCCTGTCTGGTCAAACTCAAAATCAAGCACAACAGCATTAACCTGGCTATCTTCTCACAATGACCAGGTGATTACTACACCGGCGGCTCCCTCAATCCGGCGCGCTCCCTCGGCCCTGATGTCATCAACCGTAGCTTCCCCGGCTACCACTGGATCTACTGGGTGGGCCCCCTGCTGGGCAGTCTGCTGGCGTGCGGCTTCTTTGCCTTCCTCCAGCTGTTCCAGTACCAGTCCGTCAACCCCGGCCAGGACTTCAACGAGTGGGAGGCCAAGCTGGGCCCCGGCTCGTGGGATTCCTCGATGCATCGGCCCTCGGTGCTGTCCGAAGCCAGCACGCTCGGGCGCGCGCATTCCCCGACGAGTGAACGGCATCCTGTCCCGGGACAGAATATTCCACACGGGGCTGAGCAGGTTTAAGCATGGCAGTAAGGGTGATCCGGCCGGCCCGGCAGCGCTTAGTTCGGCCGAACCATGGTTCGGACCCTCCCCCCCGCGCTGTCGCTGGTCATGGGTATCTGGTCCACCCACATGGTGCAACAATGACGGATCGAGTATGTGGGGACTCTGCTAGGGTTTCGGATGGAGGACGGGTGGCAGCTGCGCGTTGGATGATTACCCGTAGATATGGATATTTGGTCGTGGTCGGTGCCGTAGTTTTGAGGATTGATCTCTATTTTATTTGGCCCATTGAGTGATGGCATCTTAATTATTCTTGCATACCAAGGGATTCAGAGAGCTTCTTCATCTTTCAGTCCAAATGAGCAGAGAGATAATGCTGCTACCAAAGAGTACTTGCCCCCGTGCAATGGAATTCCACCCGTCGTCTGGGACAGGATAGACTGAGTACCCATGGCCACGCAAACCTTGTTACATCCCGTGTCGCTCACAGAATGCCGCACAACCCTGTACCGACACCGCAAGAGTCTCCACTATCCACCTCCTCCAGTACCAGTCACAATCCTGTCGCCAGTCGATCGGTGGTAAGCTATCCCCAGACTCCCCTCCGCGATCGATCTCACCTCACCTCAATCCCATGTCCACACCGAGCTTTCTTGCCAGCAGAGACAGGCAGCCACCTTCCCTCGGACCGAGGGTCCAACAGCTGTACTGTAGGCTGTATCCATGACAGGAGGTAGGGTCTGAGGCGCGGCTACCTGCTGCATCCTGCATCATCTTCGCCGGATTCATCGGTTTCTGGACGCGTCCGAGCGAGCGCCATGGAGTCTGACTTTTCATCCATCGACTATCAGCCAGGAACCGCTTGCCTAGTCGTCTGTTTTCTGTTGGAGCAGAGCGCCTCGGGATTGATTACCCTTGTTCCTGGGGATTGGGATCATGAGGATTGGAATTCGGGGGTGGTTTTTAAAAGTTGCTGGTTTGGATGTTGTGAGGGATGTGATAAGGTCTTGTTGTTGTGGATTGAATGGTTGATGGAATGGTTTTAGGGGGTTTGTGGTGCGCTGCTGGATCATGGTATACATGCTTGGGGTTGTGGACACGGAGGTCTGGAGTAATTGGTTTGGGGGGGGGGGTTGCTGCTGGGTCCATTGCTGGAGTATAAGGGGTGAGTGGGGCTCGCGAGATGGAGACGTCAAGGTTTTTGGATATGGGTTGAGTGTTTCTGTGTATAGAGTATGGAGATGGTGAGGATTGGGTTAATGGTCTGGGTTATGTGTGATTCGGGATATTTGTGAAGATATTAATGTGAGCGTGGGTGCCTTGTTCGGGTTAATGGTATAGGGTTGGGGTTTGGGGTTGGGGTTGGGGTCGGTGGGGATTGAGGATAGGGTGAGTTGCTGTAGAAGGGATTCAAGCTCTTGATTAGAACCTGTCTCCAGTTCTGTTTGTACTTTCCTGGGGTACTGGAAAGGATAATAAGGTACTGAATTAAGGTGGTGATTGGCATCTACTCGACAGTGCGGATGCTCGGAGCGGACGATATGTGAATAGCCTCACTTCTACAACACTTTTAGGAGTGCAGTAAATCACCAAGTATAGAATCTACAATGCACACCTGATTTGGTATATAACTTATTGGTGCTAGGAGTGCCTACCATCCAAACATACGCAATGCACCTTTTCAACCACCCTGAAGCCCTCCCACCTCCGACCAGACAGTATCACACCACCATTCAACTCAACGACTATATCATCCCAACCATCCCTCAACTCCAGGCGCCACGCACCCTCTTCCCTTCGGATTCTTCCATGTGAGCCAGACAATAATCCACAGCGGTGGCGTTCCACCCCGACCAACCCTATCTCTCCCAACCGCTGTTATCTCTCGCCAATCATCCCGTCTGGATACCCTCCACGCAACCTCCTTATCACCGCATGGCCCTGCATGCTTCTGTCTACAGCACTAAACCCCAGAAGGCGCACTGATCCGGGGTCCCCATCTGGGATCCAATCGATGCAACCGCAGCCTAGGAGCCCGTGGATCCGCATACCTTATCAGTTCGGTATACAGGCGATCCCTGGCCTTGGCATTGTGATATCATCTGGCCCACGGCCGATTACAGTCATAGCAATCACACCGCACGGGTTGCGATGTTGCTGCTGCCAAGGGGGTATTTGATAGGGCTGGGTCCTCGCGGGAACTGTTCTGCTGCTTTCGGTGGGAATTGATAAGGATCCTGGCTTGGCATGAGTCCCACGATCGGAATCGTTGGAGGAGCACTGTGGAGCCGCGCGCGATTGATGGCGACAGGTGGACGGGTCTGAGTCAGGCCAAGAAGATGTAAGGTTCGAATTATTACATATCGCTGCTTGGAGCGAGGGGCAGGGGGTGGATCTATATATACTGTGGGGGTGTCTTTCCCTTGCCAGCGTGACAAGAACCGGACGTAGTGGGATATACTCCCTGTTGTTTCACAATCTTGGTATAATTCATCTGTCCGACATGGCTGCGGTAAGTGGAAGGTCCCCGCTGTGGTTTGTTCTTTGTTCTCGTTTGATGTCAAAACTGATCGTCTTCTCGCGAACAGCCAGTCTATAATGCTTCGATGCCCGAGGGCGGCGACCCGCTCACGGTCGATGTCAACGCCCAGTTTGTGGGGTACGAGTACAATTATGTCTACATCGTCGCGTGCACCTTTATCGTCTTCATGATCCTGCCGGGCATTGGCTTGTTGTATAGTGGTTTGACGCGGAGGAAGTCTGCGATGGCCTTGCTGTTCCAGGCTTTCATGGTTCTTGCGGTGTGAGTTTGCGCCCGCTGCAGGTATTATGTGATATGTTGCAACCCCCGTGCTGATTCTCCTGCAGCTCGACCTTCCAGTGGCTATTTTGGGGGTACTCGTTGGCCTACTCGAGAGACGGAGGCCCATTCATTGGCACGCTGAAGAATTTCGGCTTGATGGAGGTCCTGGTAGCCCCATCGCCTGGCTCGGCCGTCCTGCCAGAAGTCGTGTTTTGCCTGTTCCAGCTGCTCTTTTGCGCATGCACAGTGAGACTCCCCTCCCAATCCGCCTCCGCATAGTCAGTGCTAAAAGCTAGACAGGTGATGATCGTTGTTGGTGGTACTTTTGAGAGAGGCGCGATCCTCCCTTCGCTCATCTTCAGCTTCTGGTGGGCTACGGTCGTCTACTGCCCGTTGGCTCGCTGGACCTGGAGCAGTAACGGATGGCTGTACAACCTTCCTGCCATTGACTTTGCGGGTGGCGGTCCGGTGCATATCGCGTCTGGTGTCTCGGCCTTAGCCTATGCTTTAATCCTCGGCAAAAGGAGAGATTACGGAGCACCGTCTTTCCGCAAACCCCACAACACCACGCTCATCTTTCTGGGAACCGTCTTGATTTGGACTGGCTGGCTTGGTTTTAATGTAAGTGTCACGCATGGTCTAGTGGCTTGCATGTGGTCTAATCTTTGAGGAATGCAGGGCGGTTCAAGTCTCAATGCGAGCATGCGTGCCATGGTGGCCGTCTTCAACACCAATACAGCTGGATGCACAGGTATCCTTGGCTGGGTCTTGGTGGATATGATCAAGCATCGAGGGAAGTTCTCTATAGTTGGTGCTTGTGAAGGTGCGATCGCCGGGTTGGTCGGAATCACCCCGGCTGCCGGCTGCGTGTCGTTCTGGCTCGCTGCCTGCATTGGGTTCATCACCGCGGTTGTCTGTTCCCTTCTTCAGAACGTGAACGAGTGGATCGGAGTCGATGAAGGCTTGGATGTTTTCAAGCTCCACGGCATTGGTGGAATGGTGGGCGCGTTCCTGACAGGCTTGTTCGCCAGCCAGAAGATCTCGGCCCTCGATGGCAGCAGTCTGGCGCCCGGAGCGATCGATGGAAACGGAGTGCAGGTTGGAAAGCAAATAGCGGAGATCTGCGCTATCTCCAGCTATTCGTTCGTGGTGACCTGCGCTCTGCTGTTGATTCTCAAGTATATCCCGGGCATGAACCTTCGGGTCAGTGAGGACGCCGAGTTGTTAGGGTTGGACTTGACCGAGTTCTTCGACGAGCAAATCGGGGATTGGTCGATCACTCAAGGAGGTGCCAGTCCTACCTTGATCGGAGTGTCGCAGAATTCATCCGGCTCCATCACCAAGGAGGAGTGCCAGGTGAAGGGAAGCGGGGTATAGACTCGCTGCGGAGTGCAATGTGCATTGTTTATTTTTGTGTTTAAGTTCAACAACTTGATTTCGGAGCGTTTGCCGATCTCTATGCCTGCAACTGCGGGAAATCGATAGACTGAGCAGCAGCAACAATGTGGTAGATTGTTTAGACGCGCGGCCTCCGATCGTCCACCGTATCGCGTTATTTGCATGGGTTGCACCACGAGATTCATAGCTGTAAGGTATTATTGGGTGTTGCTGTTTCTGACCGTGTTGGTTGTAGGCCGGGCCTGAGATGTCAAGCTCGGGCCGGATAAGCGGAATGATGCCATATCACCCCCGTCGAGCGACAACAGCCTGGCAGGGTACGGTGGAGAGGGCTATGGAGCTCCGGAGCTAAATCCGGATATATCGTCATCGTCACCAGATAACTAGGGAGAAATAGCCATGGCAGTCCAATGCAGGCGGGATGATCGGATACATCCGACGACCCTTGGTGTTCTCCAGTATAAAGAGATGGCTGGTTGGTGTCAGGCGTCCAACCGAAGTGAAGATGGAGTTGATACGGGAGAGAGAGGACAGTGCAGGTGGGTGGAAGAGGGGCAGGCTGTGGATGAAAGTGGGTGGTCGAGGAACCAATCACCAGCCAAGGCGGTGGAACAAGGCGTGCAGAGCTTACGTCAACCCCGGCCGGGGTATTTTCGTTGATTCATACATACTGTGTAGTACATTCTTGGACCAGGCAGGTCGAGACCCTTCCTCTTAATCTCCCGAAGATGTTAGGTAGATTGCCATTATCTGGGTGAAGCTGAAGAAGACATCTACTGGGAAAGATAATCAATGAGAGTCAATCTCATCATCGATCTATAATTAACCTCATCAAACGGCTTCCAATACGAACTCCCTACGGGTTAAAGTTGGAAGGGAAACGTGGTGCACTCCGTCTTCTACCTTTGTATACGCAAGTCTGGCCACTTCCCGACCATTCCCGGATAGGCTTAAAGGCACTCGTCCTGCATCCGTTCCCGTCTTATCGGCCTGCAAACCTTTTCGGCCGTTTTCCCTTCGTCTGCTCCCTCTCCAAACTAAATCATCAATCACTCACCCCTTCTCCTCCTCCTCCTAGACTACCATTCTTCACCTCCCCACTCCTCATTTCTCCCTTTACACTCCCTCCTGGTTCCGTCAACTTCCACTCCTGACTCTTACTTTCGGATTGGATCTCGGTTCCTCTCTACCTTTGACTTTCTACTTCATCTTGCCTCCTCGTAGCAAGAGCCATTCGTTTGTCACCCACTGTTCTTCCCGTCGACTGTCGCATCTCCCTTATCTGCGACCGGCTCCCCGCCCGGCTCCCCGTACCTTTTGCGATCACAACATCCACACCTTGCTTCGCACACCTTTCGACTGCTGACAACAATCGCTATCTATTTTCCCGCTGGTCGCTGACGCCGAGGTGGACATGCGGCTCGGATTGTTCACTCATCTACAATACTAATCATAATACCACCGTTGCGATCCCGATGGGCAAATGTAAGTTGCCGGTCGCCTTCCCCCCGCCGGAAGTGGATTTCCAGGGTGCTAATGCAGGGTCTCATAGGGCGCTATGGAGTCGTCCTGGACGCAGGCTCGTCTGTATGTTGAACACTGGTGGGCTCGATAAGTATTACGGTCGCTAATGCCTCGACAGGGGACTCGAGTTCATGTCTATCGATGGCTAGACAACGCCATCGCTCGCAAAGAGGCTGACGGAGATAAGCTCAAGTCTCTCCCGGAGATCAAAACAAAGTCCCATTGGACCAAGAAAATTCACCCAGGTACAACCTCCAGGAAGCGGTGGACGTTCGCAATTCGTATACTGGACTCACACTCATCTCTCGTAGGAGTATCCTCGTTCGCCAACAAACCGGAAGATGTAGGACACGAACACCTGGCAGAACTTCTCGAACATGCCCGTGAAATCGTACCCGATGATGCCATCAAAGACACCCCGATCTTTCTCCTTGCCACTGCCGGTATGCGCCTGCTGGGCGATGTCGAAAGGAAGGTCCTACTGAAGCAGATTTGCTCATACGTCGGCGCGAATTCGGATTTCTTGCTTCCCGACTGCGACGTTCACATCCAAGTTATCCCCGGAGTGACGGAAGGGTTGTACGGTTGGATCGCCACGAACTATCTGCTCGGAAGCTTCGACTCGCCGGGGTCCCACGATCACGGCAAGGGTCACCACACGTATGGGTTTTTGGATATGGGTGGCGCATCGGCACAGATCGCGTTCGCGCCCAACGCGACCGAGAGCGAGAAGCACGCGAATGACCTGACGCTACTGCGGCTGCGCAACATCGACGGATCGGACCAGGAACACAGGGTTTTCGTCACTTCATGGCTGGAGTTCGGGGTGCATGAGGCTCGGAGGCGCTTTGTAGAGTCTCTGCAGGCGGCCAGTGCTGTTGGAGGAGTCACGGAGCTCCCGGATCCCTGTTTACCTGCAGGATTGCGTACGACGCTTGATGGAAAGCCCCTGCCCCCAAATGACGACGGCATCCATTTATTGGGGACTGGAAAGTTTGATGAGTGCATGCGTCAAACATATCCTCTGCTGGACAAAGATGCGCCTTGTCCGGATCAGCCATGTCTCCTCCGTGGTGTGCATGTACCAGCCATTGACTTCGACGTAAACCATTTTGTCGGGATCAGCGAGTACTGGCATACGACTCACGAAATTTTCGAGATGGGCCACAAGGACAAAGCCTACGACTTTCACACCTACCAGGATCGCGTGCAGTCGTTCTGCTCCCAGGATTGGGCGAGCATTGAGGCTGGACTTGAAAGCCATCAATGGGGGAAGAAGGTCGATCGGGAATCAGCCTCCGAGGTTTGCTTCAAGGCATCATGGATCATCAATGTATTGCATGACGGCATTGGGATCCCTCGTGTAGGGTTGGATGCAATGAAAAGCTCGAACCACAACGGGACCAAGGAGGTGCTGTCTCATGGTCAAAGCAAAGGCTTTCTCGACTCATTCCAGGCTGCCGACAAGATCCAAGACACGGAAGTGAGCTGGACACTCGGAAAGATGGTTCTGTATGCATCCTCGCAGATTCCCATCGAAGCTCAAGAGGCACTCCCAGTTGGGTTCGGCAGCAATGTTGCCGGGGTCCCTGCCGACTTTCAATATCCGAGTGCCGAGCTGTTGCCCGATCCTGAAGGCGCACACAACGGATCATGGCGCGACGCCATGCTCGACAGCAGCCCGTCCCGCAGAGTGCCCGGTCTCATTCTCTTCCTGCTTATAATAGTCGTGGCTGCATTCTTCCTCTGCGGACGCAGCCGCCGACTCAAGATGTATCACAAGATCCAGAACGTCTTCGGTGGCGGTGGGCCTTCTCACCCCAGCTACCCCAAGAAACGGAGAATCTTCGGCGGCAAGCTGCCTTTCTTCGGCCCAAGAAGCCCCACCTATGAGCGCGTCCTCGAGGATGGCGCTGCTGCCTATGATCTCGGTGAGACCGCGTCCAGCCGCAGTTCCATCGATGGGGGACGTCCATCGGAAGCAGACTCCACGAAATTCTTGGCGCCGAAGCGGGCATCGAGCTGGGGAAGTGGGAGCAATACACCCACGTTCAAGTATGCGCTGGACAACTCATCTTCAGGGACTATTGGACTCGGTATTACCCCGAGTCCGGGTGTCTCGGCGATGGACCGACATGGTCTCGTGGTGAGGACGGAGAGTAGGGATCATCTGGCGCCGGTAGCACTGGGTCCGACGACGAATGGTCGCCGGTCCAGAGCTGGCAGTCCTTCTCGATCTCACCCCAACAAATCCCCAGTCATGACCCCTCTCACAGATGAATGATCTTTCTGTATGATTATGTTTATGTCTCCGTGTTGCATTTCCAGGAGTTGGTGTTCCCCGTTGTCAGGCCAGGACATGGATTGGAGTTGGTCGTGTAATTTCCGGAGTTGCTTCTTGGTACGATATTGTCGGGGCATGTGCTCTTGGGTACATAGTTGCTCTGTTCGAACCATTTGTCAAAGTATCAGACATAGCCGGTTTAGTCAATGCCAGGTGCAAACATTTACTTTCATGAAACCTTTTGAATCTGGGCATGGATACTGGGTACTGTAGAGAACAGCGTCACGTGCGCAAGGGTGTAAATGCTGAGTCAGGTGCTCACCGCCCCGGCAAAATCCTCAGTGGATTGTGAAGCCGGACAGGGCCAGTCGCAGCGGAGCTCCCGACTCTCATCCTGTTGTCATCAGCCACCGAAAAGCTTGCTATTTGCTGTCGTGTTCAATCCCGCTTCTTCCGATTTTTGATTGTTTACTTCGTGTTTCACGCGCATGATACCCTGTTTCAAACCGAGACCACACATCCACCGCCACCATGCGATTGACCGTCGAACTGATCCAAAATTCCCTCTCGTACATCAACCCGCTCAAGGACCGCGAGCTAGATCTCCGAGGTGCGTTTTTTTCACGGACCCCCCCCCCCCTCCACACCAACTGGTTCCCTTTCCCCGGAAATCTGAAAAGTCAGATACTACATCTTGTCTAAAGGAGCTGGATTGATATCGAATTGGTGGCGCGATTGGTGGTATGTAGGGCACAAGATCCCCGCGATTGAGAACCTGGGTATTGCCAAGGTGAGTTTGACCCCAGGCCCCAAGCCCCAAGCCCTCAAATATGTCCGGCGTCGGGATGGGACATGCACGAAGTTGAAGCACGAGCTAACCGGGGACTTCATCGGGTAAAGGACCAAGATGCAATCGACCTCACGGACAACGACATCACCACGCTCGGCAACTTCCCCTTCTTCCCGCGGCTGCACACCCTCCTCCTGGCGCGGAACCGCATCAAGCAGATCCAGCCGACGCTGGCGGCGTCGGTGCCAAACCTGACGGCCGTGAACCTGACGGCGAACGCGGTGGCGGAGCTGGCGGATCTGGACCCGCTGCGCGGGATGACTGGGTTGACGCATTTGGTGGTGTTGGAGAATCCGGTGACGAGGAAGGAGGTTAGTTCATCCCTTTGTTGTTTGTTTCAGGGGATCGGGGTTGGTGGGGTGGGAGGATGAAGCCATTCATGTTTCTTTTACCGGGGGCGGGGGGGGCGGGTTTCTGTCTTCGATTTCGGTATGCTAATCTCTGAACCCGGTAACAGCACTACCGCCACTACCTCGTCTGGCGCATCCCCAGCCTGCGGTTCCTGGACTACCAGAAGGTGAAGGACGCGGAGCGCGAGAAGGCGACAGAGCTGTTCGGCACGGCCGACGAGCCCTCGGCGCTGGCCTCGAAGATCATGGGCGTCAAGTCGCGGACGTTCGACGTGCCGGCCTCGGCGCAGCAGGCCGGGGCCGCCGGCGGGGACCGCGCGGTGCGGGTGAAGCTGACGGACCGGGAGCGCAAGCGCGTGGAGAAGCTGATCCGCGAGGCCAAGAGTCTGCAGGAGATCACGCGGTTGGAGCGCGAGCTGAACGAGGGCCGGATACCCGGGGGTGCGGTGGATTATGCGGATAGTGGGGATGAGATGGAGACTTAGTTGGAGGGGGTTTGTGTCATGTGGGTTTATTGTATACGGTTATTGTTTTAATGGAGTGTGGTTTGGTTTGGTTTGGTTTGGTTTGGGTGGTTTGGTGGTATTGTGTAGAGGTCTTTTGTATGAAGGATATCTCGTGGTTTAGGGGTGGTAGGGCTGGCTACGTTACAGCTAAAGCTTGAGTATTCTCGAAAGACCAACCATTTGGCCAAGATTGCTACTCTAGTGTATATGTGCTGAGTACGGCCTCCGGCCCCAATGCGAGCACAATTCACAATCAGATAAGATATCTTCACGTGAAGATAGGCCCCGACAACATCCGTGCTATAGTCGAAACGTCATCACCTTCCACAATTCCCTGATTCCAGATTCCAGCTGAACATTCATTCCTATTAATCCCCCCAACCTACTCCCACAATCCCACCACCTCAATCAACACGCCTACGCCCATTGAAGCTCCAAGACCCCACTAAGAATACACCCAAGCTGGCATCACAACCGCTACACCACCGCCTCAAACACCTCACCCGCCTCCTCCAACCCCAACTCCAACCCCAACCCCACCGACCCCTCACCACCACCACCACCACCACCGCCGCCACCAAAATGTCCCAAGCAGTAACAAAAGCAACCGCACCGTGGTCCCCCCTCCTCAAATCGCACCTAACCGCCAGCAAAAGCAAATCCTTCACCCTCTCCACCGTGACCCATCACCCGGCCTCCGGGCTGCCCGTCCCGCGCTCCCGCACCTGCGAGCTGCGCGGCTTCTTCCCGGCGGTGCTCAGCCTGCACCCCAGCGCCGCCGAGGCGCTGGACGCGCAGGGCATCGGCCGGCTCCCCCACGGACTGGAAAGCGACATGCCCGTGTTCACGACGGACATCCGGATGGCGAAGGTGGGCGAGTTGGGGGTGAGTGGCGGGCAGGTGGAGGGGGTGTTTTGGGTCGAGGAGGTGCAGGTGCAGTGGCGGGTGAGGGGGGGGACGGTTGTTTTGGGGGGTGGGGAGGAGGAACAGAAGGGGAGGGACGGGGTTTGGGACGGGGTTAGAGGGAAGGATTCCGGGCAGCAGGGTGAAGGGGAAGGGGAGTGGGGGTGGGAGAGGATGGTGACGACTTATTTCGCGAGTCATTCGCCGGTTATGCGAGGTATTTTTCCTTTCTTTTGGTCGGGGGTGGGATTGAGAGGGTAAGGGAGATGATGGGCTAATGGGTCACTTGTGGATGCAGGCACGTTTAGAAACCCGCCGCCGGGTGAGCCGCGGTCAAAGTATCCGGAGACTTCGGAGCTGAAGATTGGGCAGAAGGTTGAGGATTTGAAGGACCCCGTTGCGAGACGGAATTTCCGCGTCGTGGTTATCAAGCCCGAGGAGGTGGAGATGTTGGATCTTTCCAAGGCGCCGGATGCTGTGCGCAAGAGGTGGACTGTTGTGCGGGATGGGGATACTGAGAAGTGGGAGGAGGTCGAGCTGTGGCCTTGATTTCCTTGAGATTGTTTGGGGAGGTGATTGGCACAAAGAGAGTGTCTTCTGGGAAGGCTCTAGTTCTTTGTGTTGACAACGGATTCACGAAAGATGGGGAAAGGTTCAATGACTCTTTCAGAAATCTACTGCTGAAACCATTGTCGCCTTTGTCCAGACAAAGGCATGTCTTGTGCCCCGATATAGCTCGGTCGAGTTGGGACTGCTATGCCTTCAGGTTGTCCCGATATAGATCATCGTCGTCTCAGCTCCTTGTATTCGAGTCGATTCAATGAGCCATCATTGTAGATATCCTCATGCTGAATGCTCGAGTAGCTCTATCTTCCGGATATATAGAATGGCGGCCGGGACTCGCACCGGATATTGACAGCAATCCCACAGCCAGCTAGCTACTATCATCCCGCGATTCCAATCACTATAGCTTTTTACCCCAACTCCATAATAGCCTATTCCTACCTTCGCAATCAGTTGATCCATGGCCCGAGTCATAAATACAGGACCCGGAGACACCGGTGCCAAGGTTGCTGGAACGGCCCAGAAGAGGCAGACTAGATCGACCACCAGCACACAGAAGACTGCACAGGTAACCACTGGGCCATCGACTGGAACGGTGCCCACCGCTGGAAAGCAGGCTGCTCAGCCTACTGGCCCAGTGGCCGGTCCATCAACCACAAGAGTGCCTGCCGCTACAAAGCAGGCCACTCAACTTACGGGCTCAGTAGCTGGGCCCTCGACCGGAAACGGGCCTGCCGCTACAAAGCAGGCTGCTCAGCCTACTAGTTCAGTGGCCGGACCATCGACCGCAAAGGTAGCTGCAAAGACAGCTGCGAAGAAGAAGAAAAAGGTTTGTTGCGCATTGTCTGACAAAGAAGCTGTCTTTCGCCATGCCTGTACTAACTGTTGCAATATCAGTCCACGCGTGGTAGACCTAGAAAAGCATGCTCACCATGTCGCCGCGCCAGAAAGAAATGCATACATATGGGAGAGGAGGATGAGGATGACGAAGAGGAAGAGGAAGAGGAAAATGATGATGATCAGAAGAAGCTTTCTGAAAAGGCGAAGGGTAAACAAAAGATGAAGAGTGCCGCTGATGATGGCGGTGATGATGGTGATGGTGATGATGATGGCGGCGACGGCGACGATGATCAGAAGCAGGTGTCTGAGAAGGCGAAGGGCAAACAAAAGAGAAAGCGTGCCAATGACAATGACGATGACGATGACGATGCTCCAGGCACGAAACCAGCGAAGAAACGGGGTCGGCCTGCTAAGAATCAAGCAGCTGTTGCTGGTCCTTCAGGGAGTGCTTCTGCAGCACCTGCAAACTTATCCAACCCACTGACGGCTGCCGGGCTCATCGTCACACACCAATACATGAGTCAGCAATTGGGCCAGCGACTCGACAATGCCGAAAAGAAATGGACAGATGCCATGGATGCCATGATGGAGGCCAAGGAAGCTTTGGATGCCTGGAAAGACTTCTACTTAAAGCACAAGGAATCGCCCAGTTAGCCAATCTCGGGAGGCCTCAGCTCAGCAGCTGAGCTCAATTAGCATGTATAGAGCATATTTTTTGCGGAGCAATAGAGTTCGTTCATTTGTTTCACTTGGTGCCTTGGGTTAGCTCGACTATCAGAACTCAGAGGCGAAATTGTGGCTGATTGAAGCCTATGATTCGAATAATGTTCGGCAAAGCCGAAATTACTCGGCATAACACTGGTGGCTTGCACATGACGAAGCTGTGTTCCAGAGGACGATCAAATAATGCACGGGCAAAAGCGTCCAGCAAAGGTTGTGTGATCCGTAGAAAGTTGGCAAGGTATCGTTTGGACCGCATGCTCTCTTGCGGGACATTTTCTGAAGTACTATGTCGTGCGTCGTGACCGGTGGGCGGATCGATAAGCATTAACATCTCGTGCTCGATACCGTACCGGTATGTTCACCAACCAAGGAATCACCGAAGGACATGTCATCGCGGCCAGGGGGTGTTACCTCCCTTCCATTTTCGAAGGATCACACAACATAAGAACCACCGAGCCAACCAGCTACCGGTTTCCTGACTTGGGGCGATCGGCATTTCCACCTAGTCAAGCACAGAAAAAAAAGACGGAAGCTAAACATCTGATAGACTGGAAGACATGTTAACTTAACAGCTACGTGGGTTTTGATCGTCGGCTTGAAACTCATCCCTAAGGAGGGGAGCTGGGAGGGTATAATGTTCGGATATAAGCAGCACGGTGAGGATGCTAGCGCATCCCCGCCGTCATCCGCCGCAAGGTGCATATAGACCGTTACGTGTCATGACTCGCTTGGGTAAAGTCGCCGTTGCCATAATCAAACAAAGCGACCATTGCGTTCGGATCTCCCCTGCTGGCTGCATCGTTCATGGATTCCTTGCTTGTTCGACAGTCATAGTCATCGGCACCAGGCAGGAGGAGGAGCGGAACGGTTGGACAAGGTGCATGCTGGTTTCCAACTCGCTTGTGGTCGCCGAGGCACGTGCTGCCACTCTAGTGCAATTGAGTTGTGAGACTTCAGTTGTTTGAGATTAATGAACGGTCAGGCTTCGAGAAAACATCAAACCTCAAACATATGGAGGGTCTCATTTTCTAAAAGGTACTCCGTACAGTCCTCCGTTTTCTGTCGACCAGTGTTGCGGCTGAAGATGCGAGTCAGCGACTTTACTGGAGGGGAGTCAACGGCCCCCATTAATGAATCAGGAACTAAAGCAAGCAGTGGCAGTGGAAGTGAGAAGTGGAAGGAACCGTAGCGGTACTTCATTAGCGGCTGTTCACCGCTTGTCCATCGCTTGCAGGGAACATGGATGTGATTCCATCTCGGAGTCGATTGTTCTTGGAAGGAAAGCGACAGGAAAAGGAGCAGTAGTAATACTCGTAGTAATACTCGTAGTAGAATTTCCCAGCCATCACATGGTCAACAACAGTACTCCGTAGTAGTTGTAGAGAAAGGGAAGGAAGCTTCCGTCCTGTCCGAGTGGCCGGAAGGGAGGAGATGTACAGTACAGTACAGGTAATCATACGGGCCCAGTTCACAGACCCACGCTTCGGGCTTCACTTTTCGGGGACGTCACTTTTAGCTTCCTCTGTAACTTCTTCCCGCCAAACCTACCGGTCTTCATTCTTACTCTCTTTTCCTTTGGCTGTTGCTCTCTCTGGCTCTGCTCTCTCGCTCCTCTCCCTCTCTCATCCTGAGTCCTTTTCACCAGCATTCCCCCCTCCCTTCTTCCCCCTCTCCCCCCTCTCTCCTTTCCCCTCATCTTACTGCTCTCACTCTTTTCCCCCCCACTCATCTTGCTAAAATTCTGTTCTTATTCATCTTTTGTTTGATGTTATTGTTTGCTTTAATCTAAATCTCCCGTCCGCTAATTTAGTGCCACACACCTTCGCGTGCACTAGTCCCTGACCCATGGAGCCATCATTGTAAGGGTCTTATTAGAGTAGCTCGCCCAGGCTCAACCTCATCATCATCATCATCATCATCATCATCATACCGAACCTTCTCTCCTTTATCGGCCATTCCTAACGTTCTCGCGACGAGACGACCTACCATTGTACCGTCCCCCTTTCATCGCTCCTGGCCGGTCAACAGGGTAGCTTCTAAATCCCGGGGACTATCGCGCGGTCCCACAACCTTCCAGATCGACCTCGGACTCGGAAGTACATATCCGAGGGCCGAAGTGCACTTTTCACCCCTTTCCCAAATCAAAAACACCAATCCACACCATGACCACCGGCGAACAGATGGACGCTCTGGGAGCGTTTTCTTATCTGTCGAACAATGCACCCACTTGGATTGGCCAACTTTCTGATCTAGCTAATCACACTGCCGCGAAACACGCTGAATACGCCAATGCCTACAAACGACACGCCGCCCAGAGAATCCGCCGCCGCAGGAACAGCTCCATCTGCTCCATTCGCACGGATGACTTGAACTCGACACTTTCCAACACCGAGAGCCCGACCCTCTCATCTGGACCTGCAGCTCGAGAAGGAACTGCAATCACCACTCCGAATACCTCCCAAAATCAGCCGAATTCGAACCCCCGGAAACGCGGAGCCGACGAGGCACCCTCGGTGGACTCGAGTGATGGGGACATCTTCGTCAGTACACGGCATAACCTCATCATCGAGTATGATGGACACACACAGAAGACCTTGGAGGAAATGGTCCGCAATATTGGGACTGCCCGCAATAACATTCGAAAAGGAAAGTTGGCACAGCTGCGCACGCCCGGATATCGCAGTGCCATGCTGAGTCGCGGTCCAAGGATGTCCCCAATCACTGCCTCGCTTGCAAGCCCTATCTCAACGGAGGATGACCTTTTGGCCAGCATCCGTAATGCTCGGAGACAAGCCCCCCCGGCGCCCCGAGCCCCGGCCGCGTCGCAGGCATCCCCCTTTGATGACGCAGAGAAACAGCTGGAGGTTGTCCATGGACTGTGTGAAACCGCCGCCTACCATTTCCTCCGGGCGGGCGACTGTGCAGCAGAATTAAGCACGGTAAAGCAAAAGCTTCAGAGCTTGCTCGACCTGGCCACCAGAGAAGTACACCGACTCAAGGCAGAGCAACCACACGGGGCTGAGATGCCGGAGAAGAAAGTACCAACGCCTGAGCCACTACCTGCCCCAACAAAGACAACCACGGACGGCGGCCATTCCGTAACGAAGATGGATACCATTGAGGTGGATGACGGATCTGACTCGGTCGAGTCCATTGACTTGACGGTCTTTCGATCCAGCCGGATCCGCCGATAGAAAAACAAAGGTTCAAAAATTGAAACACAGCATTTGGCGGGGACACTCATTTTACAGCATGCAACGGGGGTAAAACAAGCATTCGTTCTAATCTTGCACCGGCGATGATACCACTGAACCAACCACACATACCAGCGATTCCTTTTTCGATTTCCCTTGGGACTGATGCACTTGCCCAGCGTTCTTCCATATATGCAAGCGAGCGTGGCTGTCATCTAATCAATCAATAGCGTGGTCTGGTCTTAGCATCATGGAGTTTAGCCTTTCCTCTCCTTAGTCTAGCATTTACATAAGTTACAAAGTTACTTGACATGTGCCTGGCATCAATCCAATTTCCATCAACCATATTCTACTGTATCTATCAACCCTCATCTACTTTGTAATATAAGCGACCACTCTATCTCACCCTAGTAGTGCACCCGTTCCCCGATCCCAGTCTCAAACCCGACCGACTTAGTCCAGTAACGAAAAAAAAAAAACAAAACCCACCCGAACAATACCGGGCTCCATCCACCCGCATGATCGGGCTCCACTCGTCCACGGCAGATTTGAACAAAATCACATCATTGGCTAGAGGTAATCATCATCTGCAGCCTGCCATCCGAGCAGAAACAAAAAAAAAAGTGACAGGGATCTTTGATGATTTAGCAAGAGGAGGGGGGGAGCAGGGAAGCCACTCCCGGATGACGGATGACGGCTGATGGCTGACGGCTCGGGGCAATCAAAACCTTCGACCTAAACCGTCCTAACCCACATAAGAATGTTTGGCATTGACTATGTGCTAAGGAAAGCAAGCTTCTTTGACTCGTGTCCCGATGGGCCAATCATGGGGTCGTGGGGGGTGGGAATCGGGGGGGCTATCGGGGAGGGAGATGGTTCGGGAGGTTTGGATGGGTATAGGGATGGGGATGGGGGATGGGTGTGTAGGTACAGTACTCTCAGTAAGTGAGGTGTTGTGTGGTAGGATATGCTCTGCAGAAGTGGCGAGCTTGGTGGTGTTACCTTGGTTGTTGGGGGAATTCGGGGAATGGTTCTTTGTTGTGGATAGGAAGATTTGGGGTTGGATGGTCTGTGGTGATAGCGAGATCGGGAGGGTGCCTTGGGGACTCGAGGGAGGAAACTTGGAAAGCTTTGACTCTGGAAGAACAAGTGTGAGTGCCAGCCTGGAGAGAGTGGACGGTATTGTACGTACTTCTTTAGGGCGATCGGGGAAGTTACTAAGGGTGGGGATGACAGGTACGTAAAGGTAAGTTTAGGGGGGCGCTAGACCTAGAGGGGAATAAGTTCGTGGTCGAGACAGCGGCCGCTGCCGGGCTGGTGGGTGGCTCGTGAGTGGGTTAGCGAAGTTGGCGATCGATGTCGGAAAGGCTTTGTGCAGGGCAATCATGACAGCAGTACGTTATTGATGGACTGAAGTCAGGATCTCGGATCTCTTGTTTCGCTTTTGAGTCGTTGGAAATTCGGTTGAGTTGCCTGTTATTCGATTCAATTCACAATGACATGGTGCGTGAGATTATCGACCGTGCTGCTGTGCATAGCATCTGTCGCATCACCCAGCCTGCTATAGGAGGCTGGTGTTTTCACCCATCTCGGACTGGAAGTCGAATGATGGGTGCAGTCGCTATCTCAAATATCTTCGAGTCTCTCGCGTTGGGTCAACTGAGGCTTTGCGATGATTTCTTCCACAGCATCGAGGGAACTCTCGAAATAAATCCCAACAAGGCATCGAACCAGTACAGTGCATCCATAAGCTTTATCGTCTTGCATCTATCTAATACATAAAGGGCCGATCTTATCTGATCTGGTACCTAATCTCACTTTCTGTCTTACCTACTCAGTACCCTTCCCTAAATCTTGATCTTTGGACTAAGCCACCTGGCCTATTGGCCCGACCTGAATGTGGCCCTGTTCTGCGAGCTCTTGTATCACGCAAAGCTTGCTGATTAGCATCTCTGCTTGGTCCCGGATGGTTAAGAGGTACGGGCGAGGCAGGTTTGTAGAATGGAAGCTTGTGGAAGAGGTTGATAGGCACATGAATAAGAGGACCACGGCATGCGCGTTGGAGGGTCATTCATAATACACCTGCGTCAACCACTTGCAAATGACCCCATGCTGCTATCTGATGATGCTCACATTCGGCTCTTAGGCCCTTTGATAATGAAATGTGATGAAAGCTCGTGGTCTGCTTGTACTCTTGGAATCTGGCTTGCGAGCACAATATAAGGTAGACACCAGCAATCCACCACCTTGAAAAGAGCCAAGGACCCATGCACATGACCAGGTCATTCATCGTACACTGACAGGACTCATTCACCAGACCGTTGAACTGGGGTGGTACAGCCCATCAGACGCGGACCGGTGAGGGGCGGTGGTGCCTGCCATTCCGACAACCTACAGCAGGACTGTCTCTCATCTAGAGTCAATTCACCCCTTCCAGACGACTACAACCATCTATTGTCATTTTCTGTCAATATCGTATTTTTCACCAGCATATCTATTGTTATCCAACCCCTCCCCCCGTTCCCCCGCCCTCACGTCCACATATCCTTATCAAATCCTCCTATAAAACGCCTAGGTCCACCATCTGATGTGCACAATCTTCATCTAGAACATGGATCTAGTTCATCTTAGTTCTTCCACACCAAAGAACGTCCGCGATGAGCAATCGGAAGTTCCACGTCATAATCGTGGGCGCATCGATCGCGGGCCTGACCCTCGCTCACTGCCTCTCCAGCGCCAATGTCGACTTCACAATCCTGGAGGCTAGGGCTAGTCAGATCACTCAAGGTACTGGGCTCGTTCTGCAGCCAAATGGAGCCCGGATTCTGGACCAACTGGGATTATATGATAAGGTACTGCGCCAGGCAGCGCGCATCGTGTCGTACACAACATATTTCGACAGTGGGCGCCTCCTTCTGGACATTGACACTCGGCATTTGACTTCTCGGCGGTAAGATCTGATTGACGTGCTTCTTGTTGACTGGGGCTGATCTGGAGGTAGGACGGGCTATCCGCTCTCCATCATCTCACGGCAAGCGTTGTTGAGTATCCTCTTCGACTATCTACCTCGCCAAGACCGTATTCGTTTCAACAAGAAGGTTATTCAAGTGACTCCATCCGCCCGGGAAGTCACTGTTCACACCGCCGATGGTTCACAAGTCTCCGGGGATATAGTGGTTGGGGCAGATGGTGTACACTCCATTGTACGCTCGCAAATGTGGCAATATATCCAATCTAACAGACACGCTGCTCGGTTTTTTCTGGCGAGGGAGATCCCTCAGAAAACATCGTTTGCTGGAGTCTTTGGCACTGCCGACCCTGTTCCAGGACTCAAAGCGGGCGTAGTCTACCGTACATTTGGAGTTGGATGGGTCATGCTCATCATGGTTGGCAAAGATGCGCAAGTTTTCTGGTTCATATCTATAGCATGGCCGCATACGAGTCGGCAGGCTTGGAGACGTCAGCAAGGGAAGACGAGCGTCGCACCCCTCATGGCACCGTTCCTCGACAAACACGTCTCCGGCGAGGTCACTTTCATGGAGATATACGACCGCACAAGTTCGTTCACGTTCGTTCCGCTCGAGGAGTCTTTCCAGAACCAATGGTCAGCAGGCCGTTTTGCATGTATAGGAGACGCTGTGAACAAGGTAGGCAACCGTACTCAGCCGTACCAAAAGCACTCAAGGGAACTGACATGTTTGTAGACGACTCCCAACATAGGCCAAGGAGCAAACTGTGCCATAGAGACGGCTGCTTCCGTGGGAAATTGCATCGTGCTAGCCAGCAAAACCGATGCGCCCTGGACGGAAGCCTACCTGGAGTCACGATTGCAGACTTGGGAGAACAAGTACAGAGGCAGAATGAGGCTGTTTTCGTGGGTATCGCACTCAGTCGCACGCGTAGAGGCAGGTGGTAATTGGTGGCTGAGACTCCTTCGATCTTACTTCTGTTACTACCATTCCGCAATGGGGATTGCGCTTCTCGGTGATCTAACACCACAGACTGCACAAGTACAGCATCTCTCTTTACCTTCGCGTCGACCAGCTGTTCCAAAGAGTCGGAGTGACCCGCAGGAGAGAAATTGGAGTGTGCGGTTTTCAGGAGTGCCTGTTGTGTCAACCATGATCGTGGCATTGCTGTTCATTGTCCAGTCGCTCACCAGACCGAAGGACGGTGGGGTAAATTAGCTGGCTTGGCCAGAGCCACATGGCTCTAATAAAACAGGAGCTGAACTTGCATCAGGGAAATTTTTTTTTGCGCGATATGATTTCCGATGGGGGCGATATAACAGCTGAACGAAGGCAGCCGTATTGTTTTGAGGCGGCATGAAGCGAAAAGAGATTTGGGTCGCTTCCCGCTCCGCCAGTTGAGCCCACTTGCGGGATTTACCAAAGCCACTGATCTCAGTCTCGATCCAGCATCAGGTCCAAGCTGCTTTGGTGACTGGTTCGGATTAACCCCTCAACCTCTCACTCCGCATGTGGTATCGATGGCAATCTACTGAGCCCTGCAAAAAATCTCGCATGGCAGCTGCATAGCAGCGAGAGCATGGTTGACACATGACAGAATGTGACCCCAAGTATAAAGAGCAAGCAAAGCACAACACGCTTTTGACCGTGCTACTCTCCTTCAGCCTTCTCTCTTTCATCTACATATTTGGTGCCTGCTTTCCTCAGAGGCTCTCTATCCTCTAGTCCAATATGGCGCAACAACGACCCAGCTCGCCAAAAGCAGAGGCAACCCGCCTGCGCTGGCAGGAGGTAGACGAAGAGACTGGTCTCCAGCCCAAGAAACCGCTTCCAGAGCTCTCGAGAACCATGTCAACCGTGTCAAATAACTCTCAGATGTCTGTGCGAAGTCGTAACCGGAGGGCAACCGTTGACCCTTCACTCTCATTGCCAATTCATTACCGCACTGTGTGAGTGCTTTCTCTTGATGAATCCTGCAAGCATGATTCCAGCAGAGAAACTAACAATCGCCCTTGCAGCTCCTTTGACATCGATGAAGCAAGAGAAAAAGAACTTGCTGAGACCGCCAGAACGAAGAATAATGTTGTGACAGGTAGACATCTTCAACTTTGAACTTGTTGTCCCGCGGGTTGTCGCTGACTTGCAATCCTTTTCTAGACCTTTCAAACCTCGACTGGCATCAAATTTCAACCGAAGAGCTACAGAAACGATGGAAAGTCGATATATCGCAGGGACTCTCGCGCGAACAAGTTCATCAACGCCTGCAGGAATATGGGAAGAATGCTCTGTCGCCGCTGCCACACCAGTGGTTCTGGCAGATATTCGGTTACTTCTTTAAAGGCTTCGGGGCCATCCTCCTTATAGGAAGTGTTCTGGTGTTTGTCTCATGGAAGCCTCTCGGCCAACCTCCAGCTATAGCAAATCTTGCGTTAGCTATCGTTCTACTTGCTGTGTTTTTCATCCAAGCTGGGTTTAATGCGTGGCAAGATTGGTCATCGTCACGAGTCATGGCTTCAATCACTGCCATGTTACCGGAAAGTTGTCTTGTCCTCCGCGACAGCTCACTCACTGTGGTCTCTGGACCAGAAATTGTTCCTGGTGACGTGGTGCATCTCACGGCTGGAACCAAGCTGCCTGCTGATCTGCGCTTGGTCGAAGTCTCGACTGACGCAAGCTTTGATCGTTCGATTCTGACTGGTATGCTCCCCCGCAACATATTGCAGGCAGCTTGTGCTAAAAGGCTTCTGAAGGTGAATCCGCCCCGATTAATGGAACGGTCAGTTCCACGGATGACAATTACCTCGAGACACACTGCATTGGTCTGCAGGGAACACACTGCGTGGCTGGCAGTGCCGTAGGCGTCGTCGTCTCCACTGGTGACTCGACTGTTTTTGGTCGTATCGCCAAGCTGACGAGTGAGCCCAAGAAAGGCTTGACCACCTTGGAAAAAGAGATCCTGCGCTTCGTGTCGTTCATTGTCGCGATCATGCTAGCTATGATCATTCTTGTTGTTGGGGTCTGGTATGTTTTGCCTCAAGCGCAGCATGTTGCTCGATACTCATAATCCATAGGGCTGGATGGCTTCGAAAAGAACATCCTGACTGGATCAACGTCCCTACTCTGATCGTCGACTGCGTGAGCGTTGCTATCGCATTCATTCCTGAAGGCCTTCCAATCGCCCTTACTGCGAACTTGACAATCACCGCCAATCTCATGAGCAAGAACAAGATTCTGTGCAAATCGCTGAAGACTGTGGAGACTCTGGGTGCTGTCTCTGTAATCTGCTCAGACAAGACTGGAACGTTGACAAGGGTTTGTCTCACGCAATTGCCAAAACGTCACTATTCACTAACCTTGCGCCCTACTAGAACAAAATGTTTGTTACAGAGTGTGCCATCTCGACAACCTGCTTTAGCCCTGATTCGGCAAGGGATGAGATGAACAGGAAGGGCAAGAAGAGCGGAGTCCACCAGCTTCGCGCCATGGCCGGTCTCTGCAATGCAGCTGAATTCGATGCCGCATCAATGCAGCTCCCGCTCCACGAGAGAGAGATCCATGGGAATGCGACCGATCAAGCTGTCCTGAGGTTATCCGAATGTTTTGGATCGGTAGCTAAACTGCGCCAAACTTGGAAAAGGACTTATGAGCTGGCTTTCAATAGCAAAAATAAATTTATGGTACGGACATTCACACTCGCTGAACCAGAAGGACTGGGACTCGCGATGTCTGCTGCAGAGTCTGCTCAGTTCAAGCGCAGCGATATGTAAGTTGGCAACGCGCACTCCTTTGGGCAACATACTTACAGTCTCTGGGTAGTCTCTTCACGATTAAAGGTGCACCAGACATTCTCATCGACCGATGCTCGCGATTCATTGATCTGGATGGCAGCGTGCAGCCACTGGAAGCACGGATGCTGGCTCGGATGAGAGAAGTCAAGGACCAGTGGTCTGCAGAAGGAAAGCGCGTAATTCTCCTCGCGCGAAAAGTTCTCTCTTCCGCTGAGATCATGTTTCAGCCATCCTCACACGAGTATGAGACTGAAATGCTGAACCAAGCGAAGGCCGGGCTAGTTCTAGTCGGCATGGTCGGTATCGTCGATCCTCCGAGGGAAGAGATTCCAGAAGTCATCAGTACCCTGCGACGTGCAGGGATTCGGATCTTCATGGTGCGTATTCCGCGCAGAGATTGAGATCTGGGCTGGATTGTGCTGACTGCGTCTTTACCAGGTGACCGGTGACTTTGGCCTCACAGCGCTGGCTATCGCGCGGCAATGTGGAATTGTCAGCACAAACGGTCTCGTTGATGATGCGACTGCTCTTAAACGATCAACGGACTCCGAGAAGGCCTCCAGTGCTCCTACTGCCTCCGCGATCACTATCAGTGGGGCTGACCTTATGAGCCTCAATGATCACCAATGGGAACAACTCTGTCAGTACCAGGAAATCGTCTTTTGGCGAACCACTCCCGAGCAAAAGCTTCGTATTGTTCGCGAGTTCCGCGCCAGAGACGAGATTGTCGGCATGACTGGCGACGGTGTTAACGATGCGCCGTCTCTGAAGGCAGCTGACATCGGCATCGCATTGGGCAGCGGGTCCGACATTGCCATCGAGGCCTCTGATATGGTTCTTCTGGAGTCTTTCTCTGCCATTGTCGAAGCGGTGCAGTACGGACGGGTTGTATTTGACAATTTGAAGAAGACAATTGTCTATCTTCTCCCTGCGGGCTCGTTCTCCGAGTTCTGGCCTGTCTTTTGCAATGTCGTTTTTGGGCTTCCCCAGGTCCTCTCATCCTTTCTGATGATCATCATCTGGTAAGCTCCTCGTCCTCTTACCATCAGTCGCATTAGCTAACAAGCTCAATCCGATCAGCTGTTTCACAGACTGCGCGGCTGCGACAGTGCTCGCCTACGAGAAACCCGAAGCCGACGTCCTCCTCCGGCCGCCACGCAAGCCCAAGCAGAACCGCCTTGTGAACTGGAAACTCATCTTCCACGCATACGGCGTTCTTGGCATTATCGAAACCGTCTGCTCATTCGCCATGGCCTTCTGGTACCTTGAGCGAAACGGTGTCCCTTTCTCCGTCTTCTGGTTCAAGTTTGGCAATTACCCCTCCGACATTGACCAAGACTGGCTCACAGCCCGCCTCAACGAAGCCAGCTCTGTCTATTTTGTCAACCTCGTCGTGATGTAAGTTGCCTCCTGCTCCGGCTCCATCACTTCTCGCCTCTTTACTCTTCTCGTTCCGACAACTAACAGCGATGTCAAAACCAGGCAATGGTTCAACCTCATGGCCGTCCGCACCCGCCGCCTCTCCATCTTCTCGCACCCACCGGCCTTCAACAAGAAAACCCAGAATTTGCTCCTCTTTCCCGCCATCTTGTTTGCCCTTGTCATGGCCATTTTCTGGCTGTATATCCCCCCGCTCCAGCGCACGTTGAACACGACTAGCGTCCCCGCGATCCACTACTTCCTGCCTGCGGCATTCGGGGTGGGGATCGTGGTGCTCGATGAGCTGCGGAAGGCCGGAGTGAGGCGGTGGCCGAGCGGGCTTCTGGCTCGATTCGCGTGGTGAGACTGTGTTGCTTTTTCGCTTTGCTTTGCTTTTCCGGAGGTGGTTTGGGGGAGTATTGGTTAGAGGCTAGACTACCTACATGTTCATGCTTGGTTGGTTGGCCTACCGGCGGGTTACACCCGGTGGTGCATGTTGCTTCCGATTTAGACCGGGATCTCTGCTTTTCCCGAATGTGGTAGACTAGCTGCAGTGGTCAGGTGGGTAGAGACTCTGTCATACCGGGTTACTTACTAATTATGGGCTATGGCTGGGCCGGGAGGGAGGGGTTGTGATTTATCTTGTCTTTCGTTTCTTGATGTACATAAATACATACTTACATATGATATACGATAATCGCATAGTCGACATCTCTGTCGTTGTATACCAGAGTAGACTCTAGTAGAGATAAGAGTCTCTGTCTCTCGATCATAATGAGTCGAGCATACTGGGCTATTTGCCTGTTTGTCTGTATCCAAACAGACCCTGCGCGTAACACTCGCAAATAGTAAGAATCAACGGAGTGATCTGATCTGCTGTCGGCATATTTAGAGACCAGGTGTACCATGTGCGCTTCGCAGGATTGACAAGCAAGCACCCTGAATAAGACACGGCCATCAGATTGCCATAGCCCGGTCCCAGTGCTTTATCGCATATCCATCCTACCACAATCTCCCGACTTACCCCTGAACCCACACTCGAGAAAAAAAAAACCTCTAATTTCAGTTATCATGTATATTTGCTCATAGATGGGACTTTTAAGTAGATAAAAAAATGGAAACCAGATTTCCAAGACATATACAGCCAACACCACCGAAGCATAGATAGAGGACATTGCGTGAGATCGTCGCCAAATTCAAGGCCAGACAAGGGGCGAACGGCGGGGTGGGGAAGGAAAGATTACAAGGTAGATGATAGATGGGATAACGGAGGAAGGTGAAAGAAAGGGGGCGGGGTATTCTGTACAGACGCGGCGGGAGAGAGAGGTAGAGAGAGAGAGAGAGAGAGAGAGAGAGAGAGAGAGAGAGAGATGAAAGGGCAATCTATCACCAGAAGTAGGGGTTGCCATAGACGTCTTCGTAGCATTGATAGGAATCGGGGCAGCTGTTGCGCGCTTCGGTTAGCATCAGTTGCCTTTGAAGGCGCGCGGGCGGGGGGGGGGGAAAGAGGAAAATGGACGTACTAGACAGGTTCCTGCCCGAAGATAATATGCCAAGTGTACTCCATGACACCCGCGGCCAGTTTGTCCGACAGCGGAGTGGTCAGCACCCACTCGTAGAACCACATGTAGTCGCTCAGGGGCCGCTGGAGCACCTGGTCGCGCGAGACGGCAAACTGCGAGCAGCAGGCGACGGCGACGACCTCGGGGACATCGGTGTTGTTGAAGAGCTGCTCCCAGGCGTCCGCGTAGACCCGTTCGGTGGTCTGGCCCGACTGGGGCGGGTTGCGGAAGGGGCGGATCTCGTCCGGGCAGCCGGGGGTCAGCTGGCAGCGGAGGTTGGCGTAGCCGTTGCGCTGGACGAAGTCGGTCTGCAGCGCGCGAATCGAGTCGACGTTGCTGTATTCCATGGTGTCGGTGTGCCAGGCGCCCGGGTAGCCGTCGCGGTGGCTGTGAATGAAGACGATCGTCGACGGGAGGTCGTCGTAGTGTTCGATGATGTATTGGAGGTAGGCGAGACTCTCGCGGCCCTTGTTCTGGGGGGTGTGTTTGGCGGCATTGACGTCGTCGACGGTGTAGATGTAATTGCGCCAGCTGCGACAGAATTCTCAGTTAGCGAGATAATTCTGCTTCAATTGAAGAAGCGCGCAGCTGAGTTCCGGCGCAGCCATGTATAGAGAGGAGGGAAAAGAAAAGATAACGTTTAGATTGAGGGGAGACATACTCCGCCAAGTCGTTGCTAACCCAAGCTGTATCCTCCGCGGCCAATTTGGCCATGACAATCACCCGATCATTGGGGACGATAATCGGGGTAGTTTCGTAGACTGGCCGTGACCCGAGCGCGATCCCATCGTCGTCGTCCGCGGAGGCGGCGGCTGATTGATCCTTCTTCCCACCTCCTACCACCGGGAGTTCCTCCTTCGAGGCCGGGGCATTGGCATCTTTGCTCTTGTCGTTGGCCGCGGGTTCCGACGAGCCCGAACCGCCGCTTACGCCGTTGAAGCTCCAGCCGGACTGGACGCGCGATTCATCCTGGACGAGATCGAGGTGGCGCTTGATCAGGAAGATGGCGACGATCAGGAGGGCGGCCGTACCGATACGGTAGGATAGTCTCATTTCATAACATTTGCTTGCTGTCTCACGGCCGAGGGGGCTTTGGAATGGGGCGTGTGGGTGGCTGAATTCTGGATAGAAAGAGATTCCAATGAGCGATCGGGTTTAAGGCAAGGAGAAAGAGAAGGGGTGGAAGGGAGGAGGGAGGTCGTTAATAAGAAGCGGAGAAATAAGGAGAGACACCACGGGCAGCGGACACGGCAGAGCAAGACAGCAAATTAAACATGAGGGCAATTTCAGGAGGACTTACTCTATGACGCGCAGGATTGTCTATGAGATGAATGGCGGTTCAAGGAAAGAGATGAGGAGGAAGGGAGCGAGTAAAGAAGAAGCAGAAGAAGAAGAGGAAGCAACAGCAGAGCAGCAAAAGCAGCAATGAAGAAGCACCGCAACAGACGCAAAGGAGCGGAAAGGAAAGAAGCAAGAGCCGACGCCGTCGACGGGGGCCTGAGGCTTATCACCACTCGGTCTGTACGCGGATTGGTGGATTGCCTGGTGCAGAGTGGAAGGGTTGTATAGCTTCAAGGTGTATCGTACTGTCAGCGGTAATTTTACCCGGGCTCAGGAAATACCAGCCGATAAGTGGTTGTCTGTAGACATTGTGAAGCATTTCAATGGACGATGAATAGGCTATTTTTACCAGATTCTCGACAAAGGTCTCACTTGTTCCATAGAATCAACCTTTACATTGACATTGAATGTGAGGCAATATGGTCAAGCAGCAATTGTTGTGTGGGTAGTAGCATAGTACTATATTCTAGGATGTCGCCATCCCCCCTTGTAGTTGCGTTGCACATTACGGGCTTCAAGTTCTTCCTCGTCTTCATCTTCTTTACCCCCTCACGTTAAACATGACGGGACGATCATTGCAGTCCTTCAGCCAAGTTCCCAGTAAAACTCCATCTCCGGTGGGACAAATAAGGTCAGTACTCTCGGGGGGAAATGAACAGATTGTGGTGTGCCTGATCTGGGCGGGCGACTTTGCAAAAAGATCCACCGGCGAGGTCGAGTCTATCTCAAACGTCCCACCGCAACCGCGGGTGTGAGTGGCCATTGATAACCCGGCCATTCCACTTTGAACCCTTTTTTATTTTTCTTTTTCTCTCTCTCTGAGTCTGCAGTTCTGGTTCTGGCCCAGTTCCCACGATTTAATCCCAGCTGCACTGACAGTCAGCTTGATCATTCACACACATGCATACACACACACAAGCCTTGTTAGACGGTTTCGCATTCCAACTAAGAAAAGGCGACGGACGCCCTGCTGTACGGTACTCGCCTCGTGTGTGGAACAGACATCCGAAAGTCTTAGTTGTATGTAGTACAACAGCAGCAGCAACAGCAGCAGCAGCAGCAGCAGCAGAGAAAAACAATGCCCTTGTTGATTGATGACCCCTCCCCCCTTCCCCCTCTCCCCTCTTCTTCAATCACAACCTCGGCAATTACAAGACCAGAACAATCGAATCCATCAATAGGAACAATCCCCAATCCCACCTGATGCTTGCCGATCAATTCATTCGTCCCTTGGAGAGAAATGAAAATCCTGGATGATATCGAGCAAGACAGACGGCAGTCATGGTCACAGTCTGAAACACGTCTTTTGTTGTTTTGACGACTGTCAGCCCGCCGGCGGGTGTGGGGCTCGTATCGGGCGCGGACCTGGAAGGAATCTGGCCCGTTGCAAATCTGGCAAGTCTTGATACGGGTTTGCCTGCCTGGTGAAGGGCCACTAATCTCGAGATTCGAGGCCTACAGATTTACACAATTGTAACCTGTGCACAGTTTGCAAACTACTGTATGTACTAGCAGGCCGTAGACCATGAATACCTAACAATACTTTGTACACACAGAACAAGTTCAACGTTCGTATGACAGTTGTTTTCTAGGCAGGCTTGTCCCACATCCGGACCCTCGCCTCGAATACCTTAGAACAGTCAACAATACGACGATCTCTAAATCAGCACAACTCCCCCTTTTTTTTTTTTCTCCCTTCTCTGTTGAAATAGCACCCAGAATTCACAGTTGGTCCACAGTTGGATCAAGACACAAATTCTCAACAAAAAACCAGAAGAAAGTAGCAAAGACAGTGTCGACAATTATACGGATACCAGAGATCATGAAAATAAAGTCGGTACCCCTTCTAAAGTTCTTTTTTTTTAAAAAAGGTAAAAATGATGATAGGTAACTATATCACATCTAGATGGCTAGGACAGAGACCTAATTCACAGACGACAGAGATGTTCAGAACACCCGCCGGTGAGTAGGGGAGTAGCAAGTACATACTATCCAAGCGCATCTGTCATCCGCAGAAATGGGCATAATCGATACAACTTGGGCTGTCAGGAACAGAAGCCGTCGTGACAGCATGACGAGACTAGCCTCTGAGTGAGTAGCTCAGAGGCAAGACGATGTTACTTCCAATGGGGCATTTGAGAGACAAGACAAAAGCTGGCTTACGCATCAGCTCTCACGGAAGCGACACCATGTCTAGCTAGGCAGGGAGACAGATGTAGGTCGTTCTTCGCTACGCCTGCAAGTAACAGCAAGAGAATGGGCGAATGCGTGTCATAAGTGTCGAACGAGCTTGGCATATCGCCAGGTTGTCTGAGTATTCAGTAACCCCGACGGCGAATGTGGATTGTCAAGACAGCAAATCTGGGAATCATGCAAGCAGATATGTCAAGACCACGGTGGTATAATCAGTCATAACAATGCATGTAAACTCCACTGACCAGGATACTTGAAGACAGTTCATATCATGTCCATTAGATCCTCCCCGAAGCGCCCTAATAAGATCTATCTAACAACCAACCGATCCGATGCCATGCCAGCAGTCATAGTGTAGCAGTCCAAGCAAAACCACAAGATAAAGAAAAAGAAGAGGGAAAAATCCCTGATCGGGGGGGGGAAACGTACAAACACAGCATGAAGAACAGAAGCATCAAAAGTCGTATACATCGTCATCAAATCATGCAAGATGGAGGAGAGAAATGCCGAATGCAGAAGAAACGCCCACCAAAGTCCTCGCAACGCAAAGAACATACAGGGACCGAGCAGCGGATGCGATGGCGCCGAGCAGGAAGACATAATTTGTAAGGGTCCCATGCAGAGGGAGATGGTAGCCGGAAACGAAAGGCAATGAACGCGCTATCAGCAGCATCCCCCTTTCTTCCTGGCCACCTCCACCGGGACATCGACCTCATCTCCCTGGCTGCTGGGCGGGAATCCAAGCCAACTGCGTCGCTTATCGCCGTACCCCAGCCGAAAGCTACCGCTACCATCGATATTTGCCGGACTGGCCGGG
Organism: Aspergillus japonicus CBS 114.51; assembly: GCF_003184785.1. Taxonomy (NCBI): domain Eukaryota; kingdom Fungi; phylum Ascomycota; class Eurotiomycetes; order Eurotiales; family Aspergillaceae; genus Aspergillus; species Aspergillus japonicus. Next base: position 312,614 of record NW_020291665.1, on the reverse strand, counting down.
GGCATGCCATCCAGCGAGGACGGCGACAGCAGCGACGGGCTCAGCCCGGCCTCGCGCTTGTTGCGCTGCTCGACCAGCTTCCTTGTGATCACCCGGAACACCTCCTCGATGCCCTCCCCATCCTTGGCGCTGATCTCGTGGCAGCAGTCCCACCCGATATCCTGGCCCCAGAAACCGCTGCTGCGCTTGCTGTCGATGCCCTGGGGCGTGCTGGACGAGGGGCCGTATCCCGCGGACGGCGGAGGGGTCGAGGCCTGGGTTGGGTAGAGCTGTTCGGCGACGTAGGCGATGGTGCGCTCGAAGGGGACCCGGCGGCGCGAGGGTTCCATGGTCACGATGTCGGATTTCGTTCCCACCACGTGGATCACGATGGGGTCGTCCTCGAAGACGTTCTTCTTGAGCTCGAGGAGCCACCCGGTCATTTCTTGGAAACTCTGTTCGTCGGTGATGTCGTAGCAGAGGAGGCAGGCGTTGGCGCCGCGGTAGTAGAGTCGCGAGATGCTCCGGAACCGTTCCTGGCCAGCAGTGTCCCAGATTTGGAGGCGAACAATGGTGTCGGAGGCGCTGTCGAGGACGCGTTTCGTGACGAAGGAGGCGCCGACGGTGGAGGCGGTGCCGGCGGGATCAAAGGCGTTCTTGACATAGCGTTGGACGAGGGAGGTTTTGCCCACGCCTGCGAGATGTTTGTGTGTGTTAGCTGCGATACAAGTCGTATTTGTGTCTGTCGTGTTGTTGTGGTGGAGAGACAACTGACCCTGGGCGCCGAGGACCACAATCTTGGCCTCAAGAGATGAGCTCATGGCGGGGTAGAGAAAGAGGCGGGGCCGAGGGAAAGCTGGATTTGCATGTTCCAGCAGGGAGAAGGGATAAATGAAAGAGCGCACACGCGCAAATGAGATAAGTTTGTACAAGAAGCCAAGGGAAAGAAAGAAAGAAAGGCAAAAGAGAGAATGAAAGAGAGTGTAAGAGGGAAACAAGCGAGAGGCGTGGAGTGTGAAAGGATCAGTCAGTCAGTCAGAGTCAAGCAAGCAGGCAGGCAAGCAAGCAAGCAAGCAGGATTCAAGGAAGATGAGCAGCAGCAAGCAGTCATTTCCAAGAAAGCGGGAACGAGGCTCAAACAACCTGGTTAACCCACCAGCCATTCATTCGTTTCATTCACTTCTTCATTTCATTGATTCACTTCAGCCCCCCCCCTCCTTCTCCTTCCTCCACTCTTTGACCTCCCCTCCACCCAAGATCAAATCGGAGCCATCACGAACTAAAGCAGATCAGCCGATCACTGACGTCTGTCTGTCGTGCTCCCCGGTCCAGTCCAGTCTGGTCTTCCCTCCTCTTGTCGCAGTCAACTAACTGGACTGTGAACAAGAATCGGAACACGAACAACTCAAGCCACTTAATTGTGTGCATGTGTGCAAATGGCTTGATCACCAACTGCAGTCCATAATGTTCACAGCCAAATCCAACGGTGCAATCTGGGCAATTCCCCCCCCCCCCCTCCTCCTCAAAGACCCTTCTTTCGGCCCCCCTTACAGGGATCAGCTGGGCTTGGCTGCAGAACTTCTAGCCACGGAATTCGAATTCACCTCGAAACATTCCTTCGATCGGTCTTTTCCGGAGCCACTGCCGATGACTGTACAGTGAACGATGGACAGTGTTAAGAGTTCATCCCATATTGCAATGGCAGATTGTCAGCCTCAGTCCAGGGTTATTGCAGGGCACAGACCGCTAGAAGGGGCGAGAGCCCGGAAAGAACGAGGGTTGAGCTTCTAGCCTTTTTTTTACCTTTTCCCTTTCCTTTCCAAATTCCCCCAAGCGATAAGCGACCGAGCGAAACTCGGACCACCTGCATGCAGGTCCCGCGAATTTCTACCACTCACCTTCCATCCAGACACTCGGGACTTGGGCGATACTTTAATCTACTCGCGACAGGCCAATTTAAAATCTACGAATATGAAGTACTCAAATCCAAGAAAAAATGTGCTTTTGAAATCATGCCATGTTCTACCCACGCCTTTCATGGGTGGTGATCGCCCAATCGTTTCTAAAATGGCCGATCCTCAGAAATGTACAGAAACCCTCGCCATAAGGCAAGACAAGACAAACATCTGAGCCGCGACCTGTTCCATACAGGTCAAGCAACTCAGGGGGTAATCGCGTAGGAAAACACAAAAAGATCACAACAGTAATCTGGGGGAATCTATATGTTCAGCGGCTGCGCCGAGTCAGGACTGCGCAGCCAAAACAATGCCAGTGCCAAAATCATGCAACTCCGGCCGTGGATTGGCACGACCCTCTGGCATGCCAAAGTGGCATACATTTTGGAAGACAGAATAACAACATCACAAGTGAAGAGAAAAAGGACCAAACATCGGAGCTGCATCTAGCCACCTACTAGTGTCACTCGAGCGTAGACAGCCAGGCTTAGCAGCAACGAAAGGTCCAAGGCATACAACGCGTAAAAGCATCGGTCCAAACGTCATGAAAGTGACATTGGAGTTTTTTACTCAAAGTCCTTGCCGCTGTTCGATCCGGATAGATCAGCTGCGCTCGTCTTCTCTTCATCGTTGGCGCCACCAAAGCCGTACTCCATGGCCTTCCGCTCGACTTCGTCGTCCGAAAGCTTGGGCAGATCCTTGGCGGCCTTGACGTAGCTGATGTTTTCGGTGAAGCCCTTGGCGAAGATGATGTCGATTTCCTCCAAGCTTCGGTTGGCTGTCTCCGGGTAAAAGAACCAGATGAAGGGAATGAACAGGGCGTTCATGGCAGCGAAGAAGCAGTAGGTACCCCAGCCGATGCTAGAAACCATGACCGGCGTGATCATAACAACGAAGAAGTTAAACAGCCAGTTGCTGCAAGTAGAGACAGCGTTGGCCTTGGCACGAGTCTTGATAGGTGACAACTCGGCCGGGTACAACCAGGGCAGAGGAAGCCAAGTAGCACCAAACGCAGCCATGTAGAGGAAAATACCGAAAATCGATCCCTTGGCGGTCGACTTCGTACCGGGAATAAGGCAACCAAAGGTAATAATCATCGCAACACACTGAACGATGGAACCACCCAGGAAGAGCTTGCGGCGACCGATCTTCTCAATAAAAAACCAGGAAAAGGTAGCAAAGATAGCATAGACAATCATATTGACACCGGAGATCAATAGAGCAAAGTTAGTACCCTCTTTAAGGTTTTCTTCGAGTAACAGCGGCAAGTAGTAGATGACCGCGTTGCATCCACCGAGCTGCTGAAAGATCTGAGACGAAGAGCCGATCAGCATGCGACGGAGATGTTGGGAACGGCCGCCGGTGAGTAGGTCACGGTATGTTACACCCTGTCCAGCAGCACTCGAACTAATGTGATTGGCATTAGCTTTCCACACAACCAGGTAATCGAAACTTGCGACGACTGCAAGATGACTGCAAAGTGACTAGACTTACGCTCTGATGGAGTCAATGACCAGCTGCTTCTGGAGCTGTGTCTCGTGGTCGTCGATTTCAAAGCCACCCAGAGCCGCCAGCACGTACTCTCCCTCCTGGACGCGATCCTTGGCAATCAGGTAGCGCGGGGAATCAGGAAGGTAGTACATTCCGACAATGATAATCAAACCAAAGAAGATCTGGAAGGCGATGGGGAAACGCCACACGAGATCCTTGTTACCAAAGTGAGCACCGTAATCGATCCAGTAGGCAATCGCAGTACCGATGGCGATGATACCACCCTCGATACAGATTAGAAGACCACGGTTGCTTGTCTTCGAACATTCAGCCTGGTAGGTAGGGATGGTGGAGGTGTTCATTCCGTTCCCGATACCGGTGATGACACGGCCGATGAAGAATTGCAACAGGGGGATGTGGCCGGCAAACGACGTAACCTGGATAATGACACCGACAATCATGATGGTGGCGCCGAACATGATGATCAATCGACGGCCAAGTCTATCACCAAAGAACAGAGCGAACAAAGCGCCAAACAAGCAACCTGCATCGTGTGGTCGTTAGGAATGATCAAGGACTCTGACAGGATATAGACTGGGAAGTATACGAACCCAACTCATAGACCGAGGTCACCAGGGCCTGCATGGTGGCATTGCCCTTGGTGGCAGTGAAAAGGTCTTGGAAAGCCGTGTCACTAATAATACCGGACATGACACCCTCTGTAGTAAAGCAAGATTAGCTCAAGACTGTCCATGGTGGCATCCCAGAGACACCCGGTGAAGGATCAAGACATACGATCATAACCGAACAGAAGGAAGCCCATCGTAGCAATGGTCGAGATGGACACGGACAATTTCTTGCCCGACATCCCTGCGTACGTCGGCGCCATGGTGAAAGGATCTGCACAAGACAACGGCAAACACTCAAGAAGATAGATGTAGAGGTTGAGGAATCCCAGTCAAGGTAGATGGGATATCTAGAGCGATCGAACACTTAAGTTGAGTCGCCCTCTTCTCCGATGAACTCCTGTTTCAGTCGAGTCTCCTGTGCTCGGTTGCACCCTGGGCTAGGAAAGGAGGAGAAGGAGGGATGCAATAGAGATGAATGAGAACGAGACAAAAACCGAACGCGGAGAAGTCGGGGAGGGAAGGGGGGGGATTATCTACTCATCCCCATGGTGCTCATGGTCTCATGCATGCTGGCTGACAATCTCTTATCCCCCAAGCTGGTGCTGCGCGAGTACTCCACTAGTCGTCGACGGGCATTGAAAACATAATCGCACTCCTCATTATTGTTTGTTTTGTGGAGCAGCAGGGGACCGAATGCATCAATAACGCTGGGTTAAGCATCTTTTGGGGGTGGATCCAGAGGCCCACTGTGGGTGGGCAATGAGCAATGACATCACAGGATTTGCCTGGGGACCACTAAGATAATTCTCAGGAAATTGATTTATTAATTCGGTTTATTTTATCAAGTAAATCAAAAATGAAAAGAAAAAAGCAGAAAAAAATATATAGAAAAGAGACAATTGGAGGGGGAAAATATTGTAGCCGCAAAAAAGGGGGACCGGGAGGGAGGCAAAGAATCGTACCAAGGATTGTTATTCTTCCCACCCGAGGCTACCTGAGATTCGGGATGGGCCCTGCAGTTGGCCCTTTTTGGGTGAGTTGAGTTAACATAGCAGGTGTCACTCATTATTGTCCAATTCCGACACACGGGTTAACACCCAGCATCGGAAACATAATGGAAGCCTGTGACATGTCTAGCAGTCCTAAGTACGTGGCTGTTGTGTCCGGAAGATGCTTTCTCAGCTCGCTGTGCATTGATTTAACGAGGATACCGTCGGTAGAAAGGTACGGCATAGAAGATCTGATGATGGGTACGGAGACAGCCCAGCTGCCTGCCGGACCGGAACCGCCGATTCCCAACGTGGAATCAATTGTGCAGGGCTGAGTTGCCTGGTGAATTGGCATGTTCCACTCAATTAAGCAACTCAAGCGAGGGGGTTTTCATGGAGAATCCTCGTGCCGGCTGAATAATCTTACAATCTTACAGTCTTACATGTTATCTCGCCTGCCTGGAGTCAGTGCCCGCTCCCGGGGAAATCTGAATGCGGGCGCCATTGTTGTTGCAGTATTTGAGCCTCCAAGATTCGATTCCCGCTGCCTAACATCCACCATGATCAGGGTTCAACACCCGTCTATTGCAACTGCATCACAGAACAAGATCTTCCTGCCCATGCAACCCCAGGTCACTTGAGGCAATGATGGTCAAAACTGAATGCGCGCAGCAGTCAGTCGGCCCTCCTTCGGGAAGCCGTTTCCGTAGGCGGTTCCATAAAGTTTCCCGACTGCGCCTAGCGTTCAGACTGCAAGGTGAGACGACCTTGCGCCAATGGCAATCTTCACTTAGCTTATAATGAAAACCTGTTATCCATATTTTCGAGAATATCGAAATTATGTCCGACAGGAAGAGAGGTTTAGACAGATGTAGGGTTAACACAATTGCTTTGGTGGGAGGCCCTCGCTGCTGATTCGGTCCCACCGCTCACCAAAGTCTGGTTGCTCCCCACTTGGTCTTCCCCTCTCCATCTCCAGGCTCCATTTCCCCTCCCCTCCCATAATATGGGTTTAATATCCCTCCGCGTCCTTCTACGCCGTCGCGAGTCACGCAGCTCTTCGCGCCTTATTCAGTCTTCTGAACCCGCGGTTTTCGGAGGTACACCTACTAGGATTTAGATTCTCGACTTTCGATACCTTACCGGCCATTTGGTCTTCGAAAGGTGTCTGATGTTCTCTATGACCGTAGTTCCACTCGGAACCGAAAGGGACTCATGATCGGGACGGCCGTTGGCCCGTCCAGGTACCCCCGAAAGTCGGCGGAAAAAGTTATTCACGACCCAGTCAGATATTCTGTAGTCATGAGACTGCCAAGCATGCGATAAAAATCGACGTGTGTCTGCTGCGATCTGCCTGGCTGCTGTACCTCGAAGCCCCCACTGAATTCTGACACTAAGCAATTTCGGGTGATTCTCTGGAATCCACCCCTCGGCGCTGACAAGCAATGAATCAGCACTTTTCGTTCGGAACGCATGCGTGCCGGTTTGCTTAGCAGAGCTTAGCATATGCTCTGATGGTCGAAGGATGACATGCTTGTCTCGTGCCGCAAAGGTGGTGGTGGTCATGACGAGCTCGATCTACTTGTCATTCGCCATTACGTCAATGGCGTTTTTGTGGCCGCTTTGGCCATAAAAACGAAGGCCAAGCAATCAAGAAGAAGAGAACACTATGCTTGTTTGGCCTTGGTGTACGAGGTGTCGACCAAACTCCCAAGCCCTCGTCTCGGCAAGAGACGGAGTGGGGGTAAAGCTTGTGGGGAAGATCCAACCTTTTTGGGCAGATCAAGTGGGGGGAAGTCGGGGACTAAAACGACGCGCACCTGCCGCCAATCGTCATTTGAATGCTTCGTCTTCTTGTACCCAGCGAATGCGATCCATTGGTCAATGAAATTGTCAGTCAGTTCCTGATTCTGCGCCAATAGAACAGTTTGGTTTTGCTGAGCAAGACAATCTGACTTCTGCCCCTCAAGTCCGAATCCTGCCTATGGCCCCATTGACTCTCGTCGGGGAAATCCATATCCTTCCAGGAGGGAGACTTTTGAAGCAGCATGTTCCGCGCCAGTCTTCCGACATTTGACGGGCAGACTCATGTAGAAAGGATCGACATGAATGAACGTGCCGAAGTCCGCTCGGATAGATGTCTGACCAGGCTCTAAATTGATTCGAAGAGCAGTAGTGTAGCTACCAACGAAGCAGTTGGACGTAGAGCGGTCCGGGTAAAAGCAACGGCCATAGCGAAAAAAGACGAGCGACAGCCGAGGTGGTGACGACATCGACGATAGTCGAGTGATTTATTTTCTGATCGTGAGAATCGGGTGAAGATAATTGTCGCCTGCACTAACTTGCCAAAGCATAGAACTGAATTGGCCCCATGCTTCATTCGCTAGCATTAGTATGGTGCGGTTCAAGTAATGATCACCGCATTAGGCAGGTATCAGATGTCGGGTGAAAAAGTCCGCGCCGTCTCAGGCATCAGTATCCATATCCTGCTCGGTGGACGAAAAGCACGATAGCTTTTCTGGGCTAACACGGACCCGAGTGGGTGCATCATCCTCTACGTGTCAAGAAAGAATCATACAACGGGGTGTTGCGGTGAGGCCATCGGCCTTCGTCCGACTTGTTCCCGAGACTCAGGTCGAATTTTGAAGTAGACTGACTGGTTGAGATCTCGACGGAGACGGCCCGAGGGTTGAAACCGACTGCACACGGTCGGGCTTGGCTGCGACAAAGATTCGGGATGGAACAACGGAACGGGAATCCAAGTGTTGAGAATGTCGACGCTTCAGGAGATTCGACCCCGCCCGACAGTGCGGAAATTTTCATTCCGCATACACCGTATCACGTAAGAGGTCACCGTTGCATGATCAACCCATCATTGGCGAACAATAGTGGACTGGACAGAGCCGATATTGAGTAACAGAAAGTCAACCTTGAAAGCTTTGCCGGTCGTCCCAAGCGAAACACACACTTCGATCGAACAGTAATGGAGGGTAAAAATTCGGTCCTTGGCTAGTCAAGCTGCATCCTGGCGAAATGAGTAATTAGTTGGTTGGTGGTTGGTTGTCTAAAACTGGATAGCCGTGAGTTGACACTTGGCTTGAGCCGAAAAATGAGGTGACTCGCGGACCATGCTGCATCTGACGAGAACCTCGTGCGCGAGGTCATGACTGAGCTCGCGCTTTCGATGCACAGAAGACTCAGCAGACAGCATAGCTTTATATAGCCTTGCTCTGCGCACGAGCTCGCATGTCCAGGGGCAGAGACCGGGAGCCCGATGCTTCTTATACCGACCAGCGGACCCGGCACCGGCGTGCCGAGTGCCAAAAAGGCCATCTCGGTCTGGATGCCGGGGCTCTCGGAGCTTCAAGTCACGGGGACAGGTAACAGAAGAAGATGGTAGGATGGAGTCCAACAGACTTGGGCCAATCAGTGAACCTCAAAGCACTTTCAGCTTGTGTGACGTGAACAGAATAGTATCTGGACAGTTCTGAAGGCAGCCTGGTTCGGGGAGTGCTTCACATGCAGATTCCCCAGTTCTAGAACATCCATGCCACAAATGCCAACCCAACGAAGTGCGACACTTTCAAGCATCAGCTTCGCTACAAAAAATAATACTCAGATTTGGTTGAACTGAGGCGTTCACCAATTGGGTAATAGTGTGGGTTGTGGCTTTGCAGGTCAACAGTTGCAATCAGGAAGCCACCAAAGTATAGCAGCCTACGGAGTAGAGTTGTCGCATCGAGGCCTGTTCCTTGCTGCATGATCGGTGCGTACCTGACAGCTGTAAACAAAGAAAGATCAGATCGGCGGGTTATGTAAGCAAGAGCTTCGACATGGCTATTCGTTCATTTCGTTTCAACTCGGCATTGTTTCTTCGTTTCTTGAGGATGTTGATTCAATTTCGCCCATTCTTGGGCACATTCCTGTTATAAACTACGTCCAGATCTGACTATATGGCAGCATTACATTTGTTCATCACATCTACATGTATCCCATGCGTGACACCCTAACCCGTATGCCGGTGGCGCTACGAGCCGTTGCCCTTGCTTATCGATGGCAACGAGGGCTCTGTCCATTTGCCCCCTTGGGTATGCCGTTCTTTGCTGCGACGCCCCCCTTGCCCCCTCTCAAAGCAAGTGCTGTCTGTCCCGGCAGGTCGGTTCGGAATTACCGGATATGTTATGAAGATATCACCCGGAATGTCGATTTCTGCGATCTATAGAATCTTGTGTCACCACTAGCAGCAAATAGACTCGGCGATCGTTGCACTGGACTTTATGTGCTTCTCAGTCCTGCGTGCCATGCCGTGCTGAAGCACCTCAATAGTCAATAACATAGAGTTTTTTCGGAAGTCGCTTAATTACTAGATTTGTCGTGATGTGACGGATGTATCACCGGAACAAAGCGAGAGGGTGGAGTCAATTGCCTTTGATGTCTCGTCGGGAAAACCCTACTTTGAGTTATTGTGCTTTCATCCGCGTCTCACTCAGCCTATAGTAGCGATCTCAGCGAGACCGATGGGAACAAGCCGCCGATTTCTCTGCTAGCGATCACGTGTTGACAGCGATGGGTGTCGCACTTGTCACTTCAGAAAACCTGGTCACTGATTATGCATGCCCTAGCTACTCTTATGCATCATCAACTGCGTGTGATGGATACTTTTCCTGCCCTTGGTATTCCATCATATAATCATGACAAGTGCACAGGCTTTCCATACTACCCGAAAATCATGGGGGTATATTTTCGGGACCAAATCCAGTGGCAAGATGCTTGAACGCATATGTTGCGACAACAGCATGAAAGCCTGTCCACCACTCAGACGGCAATCTTTCAATGGAACATCCCATGACTTCATGGAGTTCCTACGCCTGATTTATCTTTCATGTGTCTGGTACGGTTCGAAGCGGGGAACAAGCATATCCGGGTCAAAGCCTGAGGCAGACAACTCAGCCGATGAAGTCAACCAACACATGTGGCCAAGAACGTGGAGTACTGCACATATCCCACAAAAGACAAAACATCATTGCGTGTCGGATAACCTGCCATTTCAGACTATCCATGGGAATCCGCAGTTATCTCCGGCTTTTCTGGACGTCCTATGCATATCAGCATGAACTCGCTTCGGCGTTTTAGCTCAATCCTGGCGCGCAATCGTATCCTGGTAGCCTTTGCCGAGGCCATCTCTAGCCACCAACATTTTCACGAACACACGAGGACATGACGACCTTCATCTCATCATTCGGCCCCAACATGGCAATCAACCCCGTCGGGCAATTCTTTGGGTATACGTACCTCCAGTCATGTCGCTGTGTGGTGAGCCCCACCTCCTGCGTTCAGACTTGGTTGCTTGCCGGGCGAGACTTGTCATTTCCGGGGGCGGCCGGCAAGAGTGCTTCTGGGGCACATGGGGGGTCCATCTCCTCCCCCCTCATTCTCCAAAGGGAAAAGAAAAATCTGCCCGGGGGCCCATGTACTCGTAGGTTAGCTCTCCACATCTCCAGACTCCGGACTCCGAGGCGAAAAAGTTTAGGATAATGTCTTTCCCGCTGCGGTTGTCATCCTCCGGTCGATTTCCGTGAGCGATGAAGTTCCCAGCAAGCGACAGATTCTCACAGCATCCTACCAAGATCAGAACCAAAGACAATCCGATAGAGTTGTGCGCCTTGCTCGGAGGCAAGCCACTTTGACTCCTAGCTGGTGATAAAACCGTACGTGGGTGAACGACGGAAACGCTGTGCTGCCATTTGCTACAGATCTAGTATGCTCGCTCAGATAGACTTCTTGATGCCAAGTATCGAAGTTCTCCGTGCTGCAGACACTTGGAAAGCTTAGCCACGTCTGAGCGGCTAGCAGGCTCATCTTGCACTCTACTCCATCCATTTCTGCCACTCAATGCCGATGTAAGAGCTGACTTGTGCTGGCACAATTTCAACTAGAAGGAAGGCCACAGTTCATAGGCGGTTCTACCATACACGGCTTTATTCTTAGGCTTCACTATGAAATTATATGTGACTATCTCGATCATATCACAACAAGATCTCAGCCATGACTGACCCCCTTCTTTTTTCTCGATGTCCGCAGGCATCCCGTGGTGTGGCCTCGCAATTTCAAAGGCTGCACAAAAGTGACTTGTTGGGCAATTCTGTCTTGATCAATCTTCCGGGGTGAATAATCCCTCAATGAAGACATTGAGAAAACACTTCAGTAAGGCCATTGCATAGGGCTAGGCCATGCAATAAGTTGTGAAGGGCGGAGACTGAGTATTCTCTACTCTCGGATTCTCTTTCAGGTTTCAAGCACAGCCATCGATGTCACAAATCCGCGCCCGCATTGTGTTGTACGCTTCTTACAAGTGGATTTCAGACGCTGCGAAAGGAGACATCATCTACAGAGTGAATGACTTACTCGACACCTTTACAGCGGCGGTCAAAGTGAGCGATACAGCTGACAGACCAATCTTTTTCCATGCAGCCATCAACCAACTTCCGAGCCATCGCACCAAAACGCTCTTTGCGAGACTCGAGTCATCTCATCCGCTGCGCAACTGGGCTCAGTTCTCGGAGTACCAAGCCGAATCCGCCTGCTTACTGTACTCTGATTGCGCTGCACTGCAAAGATTCCCTTCCCGCTAGATCCCCCTTCCAACAGGGATTTTCGCTCTCCCCTTAGGTCATTGCTCTAACGCAGACAGATACTCCTAAAACTGCGTCCATTGGACTGTTCATTCCCCTGCCAAAACATCGTCCGTATACATGCGTTCCTGGCCCCATTTCGAGTCCGCGCGTGGCATCGACCTGGCGCAATGCAGCACGAATGAAGATTAGCGAAGGATAACCCCCAGGACTACGTCTGTCTACTTCATGTTCCGCGCCGAGCGCAATAAAGGCTTCGAGGAAATGATTTTGATGTTTTGAGGCCTGCTCGCCACTGCTTGCAACCAAGCCTGGAAGACGGCCGGTTGTGGTAATGTAGTGCAGCTCAGCATTTACATTCAAAGCGCATTATACCATTTACCGGCAAACTGAGCGTAGCTCAGGCCATGACGCTACGTTGCAAATTTTTTTTTCATCGCTTAGCCGGCCGTCGATGCGATGAGATCTCCTCCTGGCACCAGCTATCGCCTCTCCGCCAAGACTTTCCGACTCTGGAATAGATAAGAAGCCTTGGTCGCATCAGAAGCGGCCGACGGGGAAATACGGTGACTCGGGTGGGGATGGCCCAACTTGGAGGCAGGAGAGACGGTCCACGGTAGGTGAGCAAATTCGGGTTGTCCGGGAAGACATCATCGAGGCTGGAGCCGGACTATTGTAGACAAGGTCGAGCTTAAAAGCTCGGCGATGAGTGCTTCGCTCGAGGGTGCTGTCGGTGGTCCTGGTAAGATGAAGAACGATGGGAGCGAGCCTGGGACGGGCACGGAGGCCGTAGCAAAGGATGTATAGTACTGTACGTGCTGACATGGGCTTTGTTCTAAGGTGATCCACAGCGAAAGGAAAAAAGTTCGGCGACAAGATATTTGCTTGACGTGGCGAGATCCTTGTTGTAAGTAAGCGATTAAAGGTGATCCTGGAGAGACATTTGTATTGATTAAGCAGTCAACAATTCAGCATAAGATTTGTGGGCATCTCATTGCACCAAGCATTCCAGTATATGGAATTATCCCCCAGCTTGAGCTTTAGATGGAATGATGATTTCTGGATGATCTGGCCTAGTGTGGATCAAATCTGATATTGCCGGTTTCGGTCACGGAGGATCGACCGGACCCTGGAACAACCCATTCATTGAACACTCTAGGTATCTTACACACATAGTAGTAGTTTCACTACCATCGTACTATGTATGTCATATCATTAGCCAGTCACAAAATAAGGAACCTGGAGATAAAGTTTGGTTGTGCCTATGGAGACGTCAAGCAGGCGATCTCGAAGGAGAAAAGCCGAGGATGAAGGAGGAATCGATAAGTCGGCCGAGAAGAGCCCGTCGCCCGAATTGCGCTGGAAAACCCCGGGTGACCAACGACCGCTCTTCCATTTCCCACCGGCCAGTGGCAGCGTTCAATAGGCTCGCTGGACATTATCCCGAGGATCATTTCCCCAGTCTATCTCCTCCACATTGAACTCAAGTCTGTCTGTCTGTCCGCCGTGACGTTCTTCCATAACCCCGTGCTTCTCGGGCGAATCATTCCCTTGGCCTCCTTCACCTCTTAACCCCTAACTTAATTCTTCTTTTTAAACTTCTTCTTTCTTCCTACCACTTCCCAATCCTCAATCCTCCATCTCGCCCCCGTCACCCCTCTCCCTTCCCCTCACACCACATACCCATCGCCGCAATGACGAAACTCACCGGCGCTGATGTCGCCCAGCACAACTCCAAAGACTCGTGCTGGGTCATTGTTCACGGAAAGGCCTACGATGTGACAGAATTTCTGCCTGGTCAGTTTTCTCATCTTGAGTGTTTTCACCAACCTCCGTCGCCACTAACACCACCGCAGAACACCCCGGTGGCCAGAAGATCATTTTGAAGTATGCCGGCAAGGATGCGACCGAGGAGTTCGACCCCATCCACCCTCCCGACACTCTGGACAAGTTCCTCGACCAGTCCAAGCACCTGGGCGAGGTCGACATGTCCACAGTCGAGCAAGAAGAGAAGGTCGCCGATCCGGAGGAGGAGGAACGCCAGGAGCGCATCAAGCGCATGCCCCCGCTGGCGGCGTGCTACAATCTGATGGACTTTGAGGCGGTCGCTCGCAACGTGATGAAGAAGACGGCCTGGGCCTACTACTCCAGTGGTGCGGACGATGAGATTGTAAGCCTTCCTGCCCTAAACACGGGCCCGAAAATTGTTGAAACGCATCGCTAATCTTGCCCCGGGGCTGCAGACTATGCGCGAGAACCACTCCGCGTTCCACAAGATCTGGTTCCGCCCTCGCATCCTGGTGGATGTGGAGCACGTCGACTTCTCGACGACGATGCTAGGCACCAAGGTGTCGGCGCCGTTCTACGTGACGGCGACGGCGCTGGGCAAGCTGGGCCACCCGGAGGGGGAGGTGATCTTCACGCGGTCGGCGCACACGCACGACGTGATCCAGATGATCCCGACGCTGGCGTCATGCTCGTTCGACGAGATCGTGGACGCGCGGCAGGGCGCGCAGGTGCAGTGGCTGCAGCTGTACGTGAACAAGGACCGGGCGATCACGAAGCGGATCGTGCAGCACGCGGAGGCGCGCGGGTGCAAGGGGCTGTTCATCACGGTGGACGCGCCGCAGCTGGGCCGGCGCGAGAAGGACATGCGGTCCAAGTTCTCGGACGTGGGGTCGAGCGTGCAGGCGTCGGGCGGCGACAGCGTGGACCGGTCGCAGGGCGCGGCGCGCGCCATCTCCTCGTTCATCGACCCCGCGCTCTCGTGGAAGGACATCCCCTGGTTCCAGTCCATCACGCGCATGCCCATCGTGCTCAAGGGCGTGCAGTGCGTCGAGGACGTGCTCCGCGCCGTCGAGGCCGGCGTCCAGGGCGTCGTCCTCTCCAACCACGGCGGCCGCCAGCTCGAGTTCGCCCCCTCCGCCGTCGAGCTCCTCGCCGAGGTCATGCCCGCCCTGCGCCAGCGCGGCTGGCAGGATCGCATCGAGGTCTACGTTGACGGCGGCATCCGCCGCGCCACCGACATGCTCAAGGCCCTCTGCCTCGGCGCCAAGGGCGTCGGCATCGGCCGCCCCTTCCTCTTCGCCATGTCCGCCTACGGCCAGCCCGGCGTCGAGCGCGCCATGCAGCTGCTCAAGGACGAGATGGAGATGAACATGCGCCTGATCGGCGCCAATAAGATCGAGGACCTGAACCCCAGCTTGCTGGACGTCCGCGGTCTAGCCGGCGGCCACAATGCCGTCGTGCCGTCCGATACCCTTTCCGCGGGGGCGTATGATCCTCTCGTCGCGCCGCGGTTCAGCGAGAAGGCCAAGCTGTAGGGCTTTCTTCTCTTCTGGTGCACTCTACTTCCTCATCTTGGTTTTCGCGACGGTCTGTCTGCCTCTTTTTATATACATGTTCCTTTATACCCTGTTGTTAGACTTTCATCCGATCGGATTATAAAACATACGGCGAGATGACCTTCCTGCCTATGCATATATACAATATATGATGACATCACTGGATCTTGTTACTTTATCTCCTGTAGCAAATAGTATAGCCACAGATCTCCCCATCGGAGTAGTTCGTCTGTAAATAGTGATATTAACGCCTAATGCACCCGATGCAGCGCTTTTGTTGAAAAAATATGACTGGCGTGGAGCAGATACGCTAGCACCCATCCTGTCCATGTCCATGACCATGATCACCATGGCCACTTACTGCTCCTGTACACCTATCCGCTCCCGCCTGGCCTGCCTGCCACATGCAAACAAGATTATATACATTCCGAACTTAACCTCCCCGCCTCCCGCCTCCAGTTGGTCCATCTTCCATCTCACCTAGAATCTCCACGAAGTACCACGCGCAAATACTCCGCCAACCCAACCACCACCCACAAGAACCCAAACTCACAGAACCACCACCTGCGGCTTATTCCTCAGCACCCCCTCATCGCGATACATCGCAGCCGCATTGACCATCCACCCGCAGCCGGCGTTCTCGCCGCCCCAGACCTTGGCCCAGACGATCCCGAGCACGCCGTAGATGACGACGCGCGCGGCGTCCACCCACCCCGCCACATCCAACAGATCCCGGATCCCGCCGGTGACGAGGGCCCGCAAGCGCGACCGCCGGGCGCGCGGGCGGCGGGCGGCGCAGAGGCGCTCCCACGCGTGCTGGGCCTCGTCGTAGTAGCAGCGCTCCAGGCCGTAGGCGGCGTGGATGTGGCCGAAGACGTGCAGGGCGGGGCGAACGCGCCACGCCTCGGCCAGCAGCGCTGGGCACCCCGTCGAGAAGATCGGGGACAGGTCCAGGTGCGCCGCTGGCGGGGTGTGCGTGATCAGGATGTCGGTGGACGCGGGTACGGTGCCGGCCCAGGCGTCGTGCTGCGGCGGGTAGGTGAAGGCGTGTTCGGGGCCCAGGGGCGCGATCGCCGGGATTTGCGGGGCGCCGTAGAGGGTTAGCGTGCGTGGGCGGTTGTTGTTTGGGTGGTGGTAGTGGTAGTGGAGGAGCGGGGTGGTTTGGGACGAGGATGATGATGGTACGGAAGGGGAGGGAGAGGTTGCGGGGAAGGTGAGGGTGATTGAGGAGTGTTGGAGGTAGTGGATGTCGCCCCAGTCGATGCGGTCGAGGTCGTCGGAGGGGAGGGAGCGGAGCGAGGCGGTCGAGGAGGAGATGGTCGCGTAGGACGAGGCGGCGGCGGCGGCGGCGGCGGCGTCGTCGCGGTCTTCTGGGCGGCGCGAGCGCACGTCGAAGTAACTGTCGTGGTTGCCACAGATGACGACTTTATGGGCATGCGGCAGACGGCGCAGCCAGTTCACGGCTTGTTGGATCTCGCGCGCGGAGCCGTCGTTGCTCAGGTCCCCCGCGTGGATGAGGAGGTCGCCATCGGGGATGTCGGCCCATTCGAGTGTGTGGGTGTCAGAGATGCAGACGACGCGGATCGGATGAGCATTCGGGGGTGGTAGTCGTGGTGGTCCGCGGAGTCGATTGAGGAGGTGGTGCACGGGGTAGATGAAGGCGGCTAGAGGAGAGAAGATGATGTAGTCGGTGAACGGGCGCGGGTGGAAGGGAGAGGACATGGTTGGAGGTAGATGAGGGAGTGTAGGTTGGTAAGGTGAGTCGATACGAGATGCATTCAGGGTGTGTAAGTTAATTAGTCCATGGCTGTTGGTGCTGTTGTTGTCTCAGCCAGGTCTGCAGGTAATTGTGTAATCGGATGGAGTCGTTTGGAAGCTTGGGCGCTTTCCATGTGCTGCTTTACTGGCCTGAGGCTACAATGAGCCGAATTGATGCCTGGGGTGTTTCCTGGGCCTACGTAACCTCAGGCCGAGTTTTGCGGAGGTGGGGGAAAGTTGGTTTGGCCTCGTGCCTGCCATGATTGGCTCTCTGCCTTTGTTATCCCAAATGCAACCTGTAATGCCTCAGGTTTCAGGCTTGCAGCTACTAACTTTCTATGACACGATGCATAAGAAATCTCAGCAGCCTCAGTCATCAGGTATTGTTTCCATACACCCGGCTGAGACAGAACACTCACAATGCTAGACAGTCTGGGGCTGGATGAGTGATTCAGAGCACAATCATATCTCAGACATGTACCCGCATGGGCCGATCCGTTAGTTGAATCATAGACTCCGCCAGCATTGAGTGACATCAAGCCTAGATCGATCGGGTGCCAACGGGCGGGATCCTCCGATTATGGCTGGGGATGGGTTAAGTTATATCTTGTGTAACAGACCGGTCGCATGTAGTAGGTTTGCATGTATATATGGAACAAGTTATAGGGTGGAAGGATGGTGGTATGGATGGACAAGTTTGTGGTAGATTCTTACTGTAGAACCCCGGATTCAAAGCTAGAAGCTTTTCTCTGCATGCAACACGAGCAAGACCAATCAATATCTCCCCATATCCTTATTAATTAAGTCGACTATCGTACTCTGTTTAACTCCTCCTGGATCCAGCTTCTGGGTATAAACAGACTAAGTTCCATAGTACATAGTAAGGATGTCTGTGCCCCTCTTCTCCCGCAACGCCATCTATAGATACGACGACTGCCACGCCCACAGCGCATGTTCTAGAATCCCATGTACTTACTGTACAGTACGGACAAGCAAGCAGGTTCGCTTTTCTCCGGGAATCTGATTATGAGGTGATCTCTTTTTTACGGTGAACTGATTTCTTGCCCATTCAGGCCCAACTGAGAAAATATCTATTGATTTGCCACCTGAGTGTTAATGGTGGTTGTCAACCTTCAACACTGTGTTTCTTAGCGTGCGTGCTCTCTCCTCTGTCTCGCCCTCACGACTTCCTACTCCCTCCCGCATCTACGCTTGCGGACATTCCTGGATGAATCCTGCCATCGACACTTTATTTTCCCTGTCTATCGTTCGCTTCTTCAATCACCCCCTTGCTTAGAGCGCATTATTCCCCGAGAAGGTCTAGAGTTGTGGAAACGAGGCTCACATCGGATGGTGGTTGGTGGTTGTTGCATCGATCCGTCTATATCGTTTGCGTCATAACTCCGGTGCATCATCCCTCGTCTTCCTACTGCTCTTCGCCTGGGAAAATATTAGGCTTTGATTTCCATGTTCATGCATCGCATTCTGCATTGTCCCATCGCCCAGTTGAAGAAATTCCTTGTGACTGATCTGGTTCATAGACTGTGAAGTGTGTCTTGTTGAACCATCGATTTCCTACAATTCATATTTGTCTACAACCCATTGCGGGCGCTGTTGAACCCAAACCCAAACCAAAAGACGACCCCTCAGATTTGCAGAACCCAACACTTTCTCTGCCCAGTAAGTTACTTACTTCTTTCTTACCTTACCTAGTCTACCTACTACCATACTACTACTGTACCCTCTCCGCCCACCCGCCGCCGCCGGCCACACCCACCAACTACAGGTACTGAATGGACACTGACTGACTGACTGGACTTCGCGCTACCAAGTCGAACGCCCGCCATCCACCCCCCAACCTCCGTCCTATCTATCTTTTCTCTTTGCCCCCCTCCCTTCTCCTCCTCCTCCCTCCCCAAAACTTTCGCCTCCGTCATTTTCAACCCCCCCGATATCCACCCCGTCGTTACTCATTCTTTTGTAACATCACCATGGACGGGGTTGAAATCACCAAAGCCGTTATCAATAAGGGAAAGCAGATGGCTAGTGTCGCTGCGGCCGCTGCTAATGGCAATGGCGGTAAGAAGAGAAGAAAAGGGACCGACTTAAAGCCGATCGTCACCAACGAACCCGGTGCGCCTGTCGACCAAGCGACTACCACTACTGAGGGGTATGGTTATTTCGCTCGACTCCCCCCCCCCCATTCTCCATCGTGTTCATGATTTCGGGTCCATCCCATCTGATTGCCTAATTTCTTGTTTTTCTACTCCGCCCACTTTCCCAGCCCGCTTTTTCCTCTCCTAAAATCCTCTAACCGCCATGTCTGGCAGGAATCCCGCATACGGCGCCCCGCCATCGCGCTCATCCTCCTCTTCCTCCGGCGCCGGCGAAGAACTGGAGACTACCGCTGAGGAGGAAGACTCGGAAGATTACTGCAAGGGTGGTTACCACCCGGTCAGCGTCGGAGAAACCTACAACAATGGCCGATACGTGGTCGTGCGCAAGCTCGGGTGGGGTCACTTTTCGACAGTCTGGCTGTCCCGCGATACGACGACCGGCAAGCACGTCGCCCTGAAGGTCGTTCGCTCCGCCGCTCATTATACCGAAACCGCCATCGACGAGATCAAGCTACTGAATCGCATCGTCCAAGCGAAGCCATCCCACCCTGGTCGCAAACATGTGGTCAGTCTGCTCGACTCGTTCGAGCACAAGGGTCCCAACGGTGTCCACGTCTGCATGGTGTTTGAAGTGCTGGGAGAAAATTTGCTCGGATTGATTAAGCGATGGAATCATCGCGGCATTCCCATGCCGCTCGTCAAACAGATTACGAAGCAAGTGCTGCTGGGTCTGGACTACTTGCACCGGGAATGTGGAATCATTCACACCGATCTGAAGCCGGAGAACGTGCTGATCGAGATTGGCGACGTGGAGCAGATTGTGAAAACGTACGTCAAGGAGGAGGCCAAGAAGGAGCAGAAGGAGGACAACCGCAACGGCCGGCGGCGGCGCCGCACTCTGATCACTGGAAGCCAACCGCTGCCCAGTCCCCTCAACACGAGTTTCGAGTTTAAACACAGTTCACAAAATTCCCACAGCAGTCTCAGCCAGATGGTGAACGACTCATCAGGTATGTTTAACAAAAGATTTCTGAGCATCAGAAATCGCTAATCGCAAGTGACAGAGGCTAACTCGGGGGCTGCGTCCATGAAAGAGGTATTAGGCATCAAGGATGAAGATGAGAAACAGAAACAAAGAGAAAAGACTGCGTATGTTACCCCAGACGAGATGGAGGCCCAAACCAGTACACTAAACGACGTTTAGCGATCTCTTGGAACGAGAAGTATCGGGCATCTCGCTCGACAAGTCTTCCACCCCGAGTGAGGAGCTGGATTGCGATATTATTTCCGTGAAGATTGCCGATCTGGGCAATGCGTGCTGGGTTGGGCATCATTTCACGAACGACATCCAGACGCGACAATACCGTTCGCCGGAAGTTATTCTAGGATCCAAGTGGGGAGCTAGTACGGACATCTGGAGTATGGCATGCATGGTGAGTTGCAGGTACATCCCGATCTCCGCGATTGTCCTCTGACCATGAAACAGGTTTTCGAATTAATCACAGGCGACTATCTGTTTGACCCGCAATCAGGCACGAAGTACGGCAAGGATGACGACCACATCGCACAGATTATCGAGCTGTTGGGCCCGTTCCCCAAGTCTCTCTGCCTATCAGGGAAGTGGTCCCAGGAGATCTTCAACCGCAAGGGAGAGTTGCGCAACATTCACCGCTTGCGCCACTGGGCACTCCCTGACGTGCTACGGGAAAAGTATCACTTCAGCGTAGAGGAGAGCATGCGCATCAGCGAGTTCCTCCTTCCGATGCTCGAAGTCTCTCCCGAAAGACGAGCCAACGCTGGCGGTATGGCTGCCCATGAATGGATGAAGGACACGCTCGGCATGGAGGCGGTAGACCTGGGCGTTTCCCCTGGGAGTCGAGGCGAGGGGATTGACGGATGGGCGACCGAGGTTAAACGGAGATAAAGGCAAGAGGAAAAGACCCACGAAAAGCAAGTTAGGAATGAGAGAGGACCCGTGATATCTGTGTGCATCACGGAGTCAGGCGACGAGTTTCCTTTGGGTATGATTTCGAGAGGCGGATCTTTTATATTCTATATTTTTTGGTTTCTTACTGGCCCGTTTGACTGGATGTTTTATGATTGCCCTGAACATGATTGATTGCATGGTCGTCTACTGTGCCGGTCCCCCTACAGACCCTCTTTACACTTTTTTTTTTTCTTTTCGCTTCAAATATTCTACCCTCATAGAAGTCCATCTTGCTACCACACTATGACAGTTTATTTGACCGACGGGTTCGTTGCTACTACGACTGGTTGCTATGGTCTTACGGGATACACCTCTATTTGAGCAACAGACCTACAATACTATTCTACCCCGAAGGCAGTAGGAGTAGCAATAACATCAAACAAACAACTCATTTCCACTCCTATCCCTATCACTACGTCCCGCCTCCTCTTCCCCTCCCCTCTCACCTTCCCCATCTCCTCCATCCGACTCCAACCCTTCCTCACTCGGCAACACATCAGGAAACCACCCAAACCGCCCAAAATCCACATAATACTCCCCCATACTATCCACCTCCACCTCCACGCCCTCCGCTCGCAGCACTTCCGCCTGCCGCTCTGCACTCCCTGGCCCACTGTCCGCACCAAACAACATCAGCACAAAGAACGCTGCTTCACGAACTGGCATTGTACAGGTACAGGCCAGAGCACAACGGGGTTAAAGAAAAGGCATACCGATGCGAAATCATCCCCTTGGAATTGATCACGCGCTGCCACGGGACGTTCCCGGAGTGGAAGAATGGCGCTGCGGCGGCTTCTGCGTCGGCCTCTGTCTCTGGATTTGAAGGCGCAGAGGGCAGGTGTTTGAGGCTTACGCCTACTTGGCGGGGGCGTTTGGCTGTTTCAAACCTGGGGTTAGTTCGGTCTCCACAACCCTAGGGAAGGAAAGAAAAGGCTTTAAAGGGTGTGAAGAAGATAGACAGGCACTAGCACTGCATGCATAATACATACGATATCCCAGGAGGCAGGCGATGTGGCCGTAGGAGGTGACTCGGCCGCGGGGGATCTCTTGGACCGCTTCGTAGACGGCGTTGATCCACCATTCTGCTTCGTCGGTGCGGGGCATTTTCCTTTACTTTTGGTGTAGTTAGAGCTATCTGAGCGCGGATTCTATGGTGAAAGGAGAGGGGGAGTTCGCGGATTGATTATAAACTGAGTGCTGCATTGATAGATCTAGATGCATTGCACTGTATGGGTGGAGGAGGGTGAAAGTTTGGTATTGTATTTTACAGCGGAGCAATAGATTACCGGCAGAACTGATCCTCCGAGCTTCCAGTTTAGACTGGGCTGGGAGCTTCCTTGAGTTTACTCGTTACCTGCACTATACATTTTAGTTTCGAAACACTACACTACCTTCCTCTACCATCTTTCCTTAGCCACGTCTATCCACCTCTACTACTTGTTTCTACGATCGCTCCACGTCTCACGAGACCTACCTTCCACAGAAGAAAACACACTACAATGCCCTCCTCCTCGCTAGCAGACTACCTCGCCAAAAACTACCTGACCGCCGACCCGGCCCCGACCGACCGCCCCAAGAAGAAACGCAAGAAGACGACAACCCACAAACCCGAAGAATCCGGCCTCATCATCGCCGATGACGACCCTCCAGATCTCCGCGCCGCCTCCGGCGTCCGGGATCTAGACGATGACGAATACAACCCGGCGATCGTGTCGGGCGCCCGCGGCGGGGGCGCCGGCGGGGAGTTCCGGCGGGCGAAGAAATCCGGGTGGAAGACGATTGGCGGCGCGGATGCGGAGAAGGATGCGGCGGATGCGATATTGGCGTCTGCGGCGGCGGAACGGAAGGCCGGGCGCGGCGGGGATGATGAGGATGAGGATGAGGTGCCGGTTGTTGCAGATGAGGATGAAGATGATTACGATGGGATGAGGATGGAATCTGGGGCGCGAGCGGGGTTGCAGACGGCGGCGGATACAGCGGCCATGGTGGCGGCGCAGGAGCGGAGGAAGAAGCTGGAGGCCGCGCGGTATAAGGGCAGTGCGGTGGCCGCTGGGGAACAGGCGCAGGAGACGATCTACCGTGATGCGTCCGGGCGCATCATCAATGTGGCGCTGAAGCGGGCGGAGGCGCGCCGGGCGGAGGAGGAGAAGAAGCTCAAGGAGGAAGAGGCGCGCGAGGCGCTCATGGGCGATGTGCAGCGGCAGCAGCGGGAGGAGAGGCGGCAGCAGCTACAGGAGGCCAAGGCGATGCCGCTGGCGCGCACGGCCGAGGACGACGAGCTGAACGACGAGCTCAAGGCGCGCCAGCGCTGGAATGACCCCGCCGCGCAGTTCTTGACCAAGACCGCCGGGCCCGGCACCAGTGTGACGGGGAAGCCCTTGTACAAGGGGGCGTTCCAGCCGAATCGCTATGGGATCCGGCCGGGCCATCGGTGGGATGGCGTGGATCGGAGTAATGGGTTCGAGAAGGAGTGGTTTGCGGCCAGGAATCGGAAGGGGAGGCTGGAGGCGCTGGATTACGAGTGGCAGATGGACGCGTAACTGGTTTTCTGGAGAGTGGTGTGTGGGGTGTGTGGTGTGGTTCAGATACCTATGACTCTGCTATGACTTTTGTTACACGGATCCAGTGCTGGACACTGGCAATGATGACATTGATAATTACCCAATATGGACCCGGCGTGATTTGGGAACAGTTTCCGTGCATGTTCCTGGCGCTTCGCAAGTATGAGTATCATCACATCCAGTTCTGTTCGATGGAAAGTATCTCCGTCGTAGGGAGGCGGCGAGTGGAGGAATTGTAAACCCGCCAGTTGACATACTCGCTGATGTCATGCCTGCCTGTGCCGGTGACCGCCATGACCTCCACGCCTAAGCCTCCCACTCCTCCTCTTTACTCCTCCCCCAGCCATGACTTGACGATCAACCATCGAGTCACCCGCCGCGCTAACGGAATTCCGATCAGCGACAGGGAAGACGTGCAGCTGATGACTCGCTTGATACGCTTGATGGGATCACGTTCACCAGAACTGTGGCTGATAAGCGTCATCACCTGGGTTTCAGTCATTCCCCGTGAGCACGGTGGTCTCCCTTATTCGTCCACCGCAAAGCCTGGACTGGCACATACTGTGTACTATACATACTGTACAGTACTTATACTGTCAATCCTTGCGTGGAGAACAACAACTGATAATCATCATCCTGCCATGCCTCAGCAAGTAAACGTCCAGATACGCCAACGTGCCTGGAACTAGTGGATCGGATTGACAACCCATCTTTGGTTCCAAACGTCTCAAAAATCTCAATAGTTCTTTTAACCTCGGGATAAGGAACAGTGGAGGGGAAGATAAACCATGGTTGGGGCAGTGGCGCTCGGAGGATCGGCAAACTGCGATAACGAACAATCCAGGAGAGGGCGCCGGCCACTCGTTCTCGCTCACTTTATCCCCCCATGGTATTCTCGATAACGATCTTGTTCTTGCCTCGAAAAAGTAAAACCCCTTTTGGAAGATGGTCAATAGGCAGGATTCCAAGTGCTCGTTCATAAATAGCATAAATAGAAATAGAATGAATGAATGATATCCAACAGATGACCTATCATCCGGCCATCAGCTCCCCATCTTTGTCCTGTACCCCGTGCTACCATTTTCGTATCTGACTGATTGCAACGAACTAACTACGAAGGTACCGATAGTAGTAACCCTTCAGGAGGCTATTATTGAGCATCCTCCATTTCAGGGAATGACTACTAGCCCATCCCCTCCTCACCAGGTTGTCACTTCCTTCTCTACTTTCCTTTACGCCTCCATCTCACTTGCAGTGAGGTTTGTCCCCCTTGGATTGCGCCATTTGCCGCCTTGACCAATATCCGGATCGCTGATGACTGGAAACCAGCCGGGTTTCTTTATGACTCAGACCAAGGACGCCTTGTAGCCACGGTCATTGTTTATCGGACTTCTTTGGTTCGTGGTTCATTACTCAGACTCAGGACCCTTCCTTTTCGCGCCCTTACGCCAGCCAGCCTTGTTTCCCTGGCTTTATATCCCTTCACTCCGCAACCCCATCACTTGGAGCTCGTCCAGGCAACCACCACTCATTCCTCCTCCGAAGCGTGTACTACGCGTCTCCTCAGACCCAGTCACAGCTCGTCCATCATACCATACAGCCCGACAAACAACGTGTAACTCCGTTGACCGTCATGTCCGAATCCCTGCTTGATATGCGTCGGGCGGATAAGGAGGCGAAGCGCGCTCACGACCACAAGGCGAAATGGGCTTACGGTAGTCGACGTGCTCGTACGGTTCCTGACCCCCTCTCGTCCGTCCTTCCTCCTGCGCGCCCAGCGATGCCGATCACCCATAGCATGAAGTAAGGCCCCGTCTCCCGTGGTTGCCTAGTCTATTGCAAATCTGACCGAGGTGGAATAGCTTCACACGTGCCCTGCGGTTCGATCGCAAGAGCCAGTCCAACCACCTGGCCAGCGATGCGAAGATAGCCCTTCGCGCCGATGTCCGGGAGGCTCTCGAGAGTGGTCCGTCCGACTCTTCTGGGGATGATGTCGCCGCCCCGGGATCCGTCAGTCGAATCCAAGAGGAGCTCGAGGACAAGGATAGCCCCCTGCTCGGCTATGACGTTTCGGGGCAGACTATACTCTCGGACGCGGTGAGCAAGGCGGTTGAGAAGTTTGAGATCAAGGAGACAGAGAAGATCATCAAGACGTATGAGATAATCTCTCACGAGAGCGAGACGGCTATCGGCTATCTGGCTGATGACGATGACTTCGAACTGGTGGACCACGTCCATCCTTGAGTTCTGGTTTTTACACTCTCTTACTGTTTTTCTAGCGTCATGACCTTTTCGGATTGGAGTTGGGAATCGATGACTTGGCTGTATTCTTCTGCGTTGAACTTTCGGTTGACTGTATCATCATCATTCATGCTGCATGTCTCCGTGCTTGGTATTCACTCTGGACGTGCTGGGGCAAGCCTGAGGTCTATTCTTGTTTTTAATCAGCACATTGTTATTATCATCAGGCTCGGTCCTAGTTTATTAGTTTAGTATTGCTTTAGACAGTACATTAGAGCACGTATATAATCTTGATTTTCTTGGTGGCTTTGACTTGAGGTATAGAGTGTAGAATGAGGGGTGCGGGGAAGGTTTAGTGTGCAGCGCGCGGTCGCGATTAACCAACCCATTGCAGGGGCTGGAGGCGAGAAAGTGGAGGCTTCCCGCATCGTCGCCGTTATCGCCTGCAATACAGCTGTCCAATTTGATTGACATGCTCTAGATAATTTATGAGATAATACTCAGTACCTTGACTGGCAAGGGATCGAGACCATAGTACTAGTAAAAAGAATGTAAGGTGATGGCCAGTCAGTAGCTCAAGCCCACCCGACCGCGCTCCTGCAGACATGCATATGCAATCACCACAACGTCGAAATCCTCCCTACAGCCCCTTCGGATGCAACAGCTTGTCAACCACGAAGCACTTTTTGTCAAGTTGACATCCTTGTCATCAGAACTATCATAAAGGGAAACAATTTTCCCCATTGTCGGGGTCTGAGGCGGGTAGTCGCCACCAAGCGTTGCTCGGCGGAGAGCCTGGATTGTTTACCAAAACAAAAAAAAAAAAGGAACCAAGAAGCGGAAAAAAGTCCATCTGCATCTGGCCGCCCTCCGACCCTCTCTCCCCCTTCACCGTCCTCAGACAACCCCAACTTAAATCCTCACCACTACCTTCCTTCCTCCATCCCTCTTGGCACTGATTACTACTTTCTCTCCGACAAAATGGAGCCGCGAACGGCGGAAAGTCCGATGGACTTCGAGTGGCAGTCCAAACCTCCCGGAGATGTGACGTCGCCTTTTTACCAGGTCGGCATGAAGCATGACAACCAACGAAAACGTGCGTCCATCAACTTTGATCGTCATAGTTACTTTCAGGAAGAGAGCTTTCCGGAAGCTGATTATGCCAGCAGGCCCTCACAGTATTTTCGACTCCCCTGGAAAGAAGTCCTTACCTGCCCTCCGAGAGCCGAATTCGCAGCCCTACCTCTTTTCTCAACCTAGAACCCAGCAGCCACCAGGCACCCCTAAGCCCGCCTTCAGCCACGCAGCTTTCATGACCCCTCGCAAATTCGATGTCGACTTCTCCTCCGGCGCCGAAAACATGTCCTCCCCCGAGCACGCCGACAACGAAGACACTCCCGATCAACCTACGAAGTCAGGACACCGCAACTCGTTGTACAGCATGTACGGTCGGTTTGCGCCTAGCCCCGGACGCGGAGAAATCCCTCGCGTGAGCCACTACTCGAACGCACTGGCGCGACGTGTTCAGAAGAGACGTCGCAGGGACAAGGCGCTAGATGTACAGTTGAAGAAGGAGGACAGTGATGACGAGAGTGACAATCCGGATGCGGGACCTCTGAAGAGTACAAAGACACGGCAAGACCAAACACAGCCGGAAGGCCAATCTGGATCGCGTTTGGCCTCGTTCTCCGACTTCTTTGCCCTACTGGAAGCACACCCAAATATCCCGAGCATTCTCTCGTGGTGGGCGCAGTTGGTGGTGAACCTTTCGTTATTCTCGCTTGCTGTCTACGTGGTTTTTGGCTTCGTTTCTGCTATCCGCGCCGAGTTTGATCAGGCGGCTGAAGAGGTGTCGGACACAATTCTAGCGGAGATGGCGGCGTGTGCGAAGAGCTACGTGGACAATCGATGCGCCGGCGGCGATCGCCTTCCAGCGCTGGAGACCGTGTGTGAGAATTGGGAACGGTGCATGAATCGGGACCCGGCCAAGGTTGGCCGTGCCAAAGTGTCGGCGCATACGATGGCAGTGATCATCAACAGCTTTATTGATCCTATCAGTTGGAAAGCGATTGTATGGATCCATATACTCCCTTGCTTGGCTACATAGCTAACATCATCTCAGTTGTTCTTCCTAGCTACGATTTCGACCGTCACCGTTGTCAGTAACTGGTCCTTCCGATCCTTCCGCAACCGCTACAATCAACATGATTACTCTCATCCTGCCCCAGCTTTCACCAGACAGGCCTCCGGTCAGCACCATCCGCCGATTGCTCAATCGCAATACTCCTACCAGCATGACCCAGGTTACGGGTACATGGGCCCTCAGGGTCAGGGGTCAGCCTCCGGCTTTGAAAAACAGGATGCACCCCTGCTTCTGGAACAACCGCAAGGAAAGGAATTTGCGACCGAACGGGGCCGTAGCCGGGATACCCGCTTACGCACCCCAAGTCCCGTCAAACGATTGCTGTGAGCTGTTTATTAGCTTGTCACCCTCGGCTTCCTCATGTGGCCTTATGTGGTTGTATCTTAGGTTTTTCTCTTAATTGCATCTGCCGGTGGCAACGGAGTTCGAGCTGTTATCGGTAGCAAAACAATATGTTAGGTGTTCAGTGCATGTGTCCCGGCTGGGCCTGGAGTTTGGATAAGGAGATTGTGTACATATCTGATGTGTTTGAACCGTGATCCAATATAATTTGTATTTTACCAAGTGGTGAATTAAACACCAACGTTGTGGTCATTGACTGGGGTGTTCCAGACATAGTAGCAAATGACAGCCGTATGACGTCAGCGTCTCAAGCCATCAGCAGCTTCGCCGGTGAAGTGAATTGGGATGAAGACTGGCACCTGCATCAACCACCCAACGTTCAGCTTTCTTTCACAATCGGGAGATCACCATGACATTTACTGCATATCCAATAGGTGATTGGTTGTGTGCATCTCCCAAGGGTGTTGCCGAGACATTAGCTGATGCCAAACCGCAAGGCTAACTGAGAGTCAAGTCCGTGCCTCCGTGCCTTCATTCTGACGTATTGCATACTACATCTGTACATCAAACTATATCAACCTTATCTACTATCCTATCTCCTTTTTGACATCGTGTCACCATCGTTCAGATCGGTTTGCCGAGAGC
The DNA here is from genome assembly GCF_003184785.1 of Aspergillus japonicus CBS 114.51. NCBI lineage: Eukaryota > Fungi > Ascomycota > Eurotiomycetes > Eurotiales > Aspergillaceae > Aspergillus > Aspergillus japonicus. The sequence goes on along the minus strand of NW_020291665.1, from coordinate 283,801 downwards.
AGCTGTATCACATACCACATTGCCATTTCTCAGCTATTCCAATCCACTCACTCGTGTGTCCATCATGGCGCGCAGAGAAAGCACCAAGCAGAACCTCTTCGTCGTCTCCAACCGTCTCCCCTTGTCGGTCAAGAAAGCTGATGACGGCTCCTACCAATCCTCCCTGTCCGGCGGCGGCCTGGTCACTTCGCTGTCGGGACTCACCAAAACCACCCAATTCAGCTGGTTCGGCTGGCCAGGCCTCGACGTCGCCGAAGAGAAGGACCGGGAGTCGCTTCGCAAGAGCCTGGATGAACACAATGCGATTCCGATCTTCCTAGATGATGAGTTGGCGCACGACCACTACAACAACTTCTCCAGTAGGTCGCACTTTGACTCGTGTGTCCCTTCCCTATATGAATCCAAGTCAGGCTAACCCGTTCTACAGACTCAATCCTCTGGCCTAGTCTACACTACCAATCTGGTGTCTCCTTCGAAGAAGGCCCCTGGGAGTCGTACAAACGTGTCAACGAGATCTTTGCCGACACGATCGCCGAGCGAGCCCTCCCGGGTACCCTGATCTGGGTCCACGACTATCATCTCATGCTTCTGCCTCGGCTGCTGCGCGACCGGCTGAAGGACAAGAACTGCGCGATCGGGTTCTCCCTGCACACCCCCTTCCCTGCGGGCGATTGGTGGAGAAGTCTGCCGGTGCAGAAGGATCTGCTGGACGGGATGCTTGCCAGTGATGTGATCGGGTTCCATACGGAGGAGTACAAGCAGAACATGGTTCTTTCTGCCGGGACACTGTAGGTTTTCTGTTCTGTGTCTAACCCCTCTTCCTGCTTACTGGAAAAAGCCACCTGAGCTAGTGCTGACACTTTCTGTGTGGCAGGGGCGCAAAAACCGATACCTCCGGACAAATCGAGTACAGAGGTCGAAAGGTGGTGGTGGAGAAATTCATTGTCGGGATCGATCCGCAGAAGTTCGCGGACTCGCAGGCGAACGAAGATGTGCAGAAACGGATCAAGGAGCTGCAGGAACGGTACAAGGGCATGAAGATCATTATTGGGGTGGATCGGCTGGACCACATCAAGGGGCTTACACAGAAGCTTAAGGCGTACGACGCGTTCCTGGACCAGCATCCGGAGCTCAACAACAAGGTCGTTTTGATTCAAGTGGCCGTGCCGAGTCGTGAAGATGTCAAGGAGTATCAGGATTTGGAGGCGGAGATCAGCACCATTGCGGGAAGGATCAACGGAAAGCACTGTGAGTGAACTGCTTCACGAGCATCTGGGGGTCCTAGCTAACCGTCTCTTTCTTGCAGCAACGGCCGACGGGTGTCCGCTGATCTACATGCACCGATCGGTCAACTTCAGCGAGCTGACGGCATTGTACTCTGTCGCAGACGCGTGTTTGCTCACATCTACGCGCGACGGTATGAACTTGGTTTCGTTCGAATACGTGGCGTGCCAGGCGCAACGGCACGGTGTGCTGGTCCTGTCGGAGTTTGCTGGAGCGGCGTCGTTCATGAAAGAGGGCTGTCTGACCTTCCACCCCGCAAATATGGCGGAAATGGTCGATGCACTTTACAAGGCTGTCACCATGGGCGAGGAGGACCGAGAGAAGAACTACGAGACTTTGCGAAAGTTTATCGAGACGAACACTAGGTGAGTGTCTTTGATTCGGTTCGTGGTCATGACGTTTACTGATCGATGGTTTGATAGTGCGAAATGGGGAGAGACCTTTATTGACACGCTGTATGGACGCTTGAGAAGCTCGTGAGAGTCAATCCGAACAGGACGAGGATTAATTGAGTTACATGACACGTTAATACACACGTAATGAGGTGCGGTGATGTTGTATGTACAGAGCGAAACATAATTTTCTTTCGCCCAGAGCATGTGATCGGCCGATATCCATGCCAAGTCTGCGCATATGCTTTCTTTTCCTTCGCTTGTACGAGCGAAAGCTTGTCCCTCCGTGCTTGTAGAATGTCCTTCTTGCTTGTTGCTATAGGGTTTCGGAGCTGGGAGCATGGAAGGTCTTTAGACAGGGGTCAGCGAGAGCAAGGCCCAGATAACGTACCTAGGTGAACTTTTCTCTGACCAAACTTCGGTATCAAGGCGACAAGTTGCTTGTGATAGCACCTTACCTACCGGTCTACTTCGACTGCTGACACTCTGTATCGCCAAACATTCTTCTGAGAAAGTACCCAAAGAGATAGACACCGATCGATTTCTCTAATGGCTCCTGTCTACGTATATGAGACCGTGCTTACAATAGCTTCCTTCTGAGGCAGGGCCATCTGATAGTGTTAGCAAGAACTCTACCCATGCGTCAAAAACAGGACATTGATAACAGTCAGACCGTGGAAGATCACTGTACGCTTTGCCATTGACCACAACGCCGACCCAAGTCAACCATGGAATATTCTCAGTGCACAAGCATTCTGCCTGGGAATTGACGAATCGGTCGGCTGTTTCCGCATCGGTTGAGCCCCGGGATCCCTCCTGCTGTTCTACGGTTCGGTGCTCGAGTAAGCTCTCCCCGGAGTTTATTTACCTTGATTTCCTTGCCTCGGGGCACACAGGTCTCCCAACCTTCTACATCCGCCCCTGAAACTAAACCTGATTCCTCTCGGTCCAGGTCATCGCCGAGTCGGCGATGTCCTTAAATGGTTGCCACAGACGAAAACGACCTTGTAACCGGGTCTGGGATGGACGGGTCACCGCTGGTTCTGAGCCAGGCTATTGTGCTACCGTGAGCAGAGGGAAGTATATATTCGCGCTGGATCTTGTGCTGATGAAAAAAATGGACAACCCACTAGTTTCAGTATACTAAATCATGTTGGACTCTATCTCTTACGGTCACAATAGGATGGCCCATTTCAAGTGGCTTCTTGTCGGTGCCTTTGCTACGCTGGCCGTAGCGAACCCCCTGCCTGCTCCGGAGGCCAACCAGCTTGAGACTCGTCAAACTGGGATAAATGCGAATGATATCATGGGCGGAACTTGCAAGGATTTCACCTTGATCTTTGTGCGTGGATCATGGGAAGTGGGCAATATGGTGAGCCAAATTCTCTTCAAATCTCTTCGCCACTGCTTCCCATCACCATCACGTCTCTTCTTTGATTAACACCAACATAGGGTCTAGTCATCGGACCGCCCCTTTGCTCCACCCTGAAAGAGCAGATCAGTCCCAATCGAGTTGCCTGCCAAGGTGTCGACGGCATGTACAGCGCTGACTTCCCTCAAAACTTCCTTTCCCCGAACACGGATGCGAAATCTATCGCGTCCGCGGCCACCATGCTCGAGTTGGCGACTACCAAGTGTCCGAAGACCCAGGTTGTAGCGGGTGGGTATAGGTATACGCCGCTCTCTTTCCCCCGGTTCCCAACTATTCCGGAGCCGAGTGCTCACCTTCCTGCCCTTCTTGCTGCCCCCCTATCTCCCACCCCCCATAAGTCAACGGCTAACAACTGGGGGATCAACAGCCAAGGAAGTGCCGTCATCGACTACGCCATCCAGGAAGTCAAGCACGAGGTCCGCAACAAGATCAAGGGAGTGGTGCTGTTCGGGTACACGCGCAACATCCAGGACCGCGGTGGGATCCCGGGCTACCCGCAGGACCGAACCAAGGTGTATTGCGCCCCGGGCGATGTGGTGTGTGACGATATTTTGGTTGTTACGCCGCCTCATGAAACGTACGGGTTGTATGCGAAAGATGCGGCAGAGTTTCTAGCCTCGAAAGTGAATCAATCCAACTAGGGGGGGGGGGCTGTGAGTATAATAAAATGGTAGTGTGAGTTAAGGTTTGGACTTGATTTTCTCCCAAGGTTCAGATAGATTGTTGCTTTCTTCCTCATAGAATGAAGGGACTGAATGTGGGCGTTAGAGCTTCGTCTAGGCAGATTGTATGCGTGCTGATTTGGTTGCAATCATATAGTATGGACATCACGTTATCATTGTCGTGTAGACTGGTCCCTCTATGATATCTCTGATTTCAAACTACACCTCCCATCCCACAACTGAGTCCTTACTCGGGATAGCACTGCACCGCCCGCGCCGGATTTAATAGTTTGATGAAGGTAGCCTCCGTCGAAATCGTTCCCACGACATCCCGACAGGGTAGCCTAGTATACACTTCTGTCAGCCCATATCCCCCCGACCAACACCATTCTCATAACTCAGCTGTACCCGTCACCCAGTGATCTTAATCACAGCACAGCAAGAGAACAAAGTAACATACCCAAGAAGATAACATTCAACTTCGACCGGAGGCTCCGGCGGTAACAATGTCGCGTTATACGCCCTTGCCGGCTCATCAGCCAGATTCCTTCCCCGAGAGGAGACGCCGAAAGCGACCAGGAATACGGAGTGAGAGGAACCTACGTCAGAGGGAGATCCGTACATGTGGCTGGCACCACGGACCGGTTGCCGATGGGGACTTGCACGTAGGCCGTGGAGTCGGGGATCCCCAGCGTGGAGCCGTAAAAACTTACTTCCTTTGTGGGGTTTGACGTTAGAGATGGCTTTCAACTGAAGGAGTAGGGGCAGGGGTCAGGAATAGGGGGCGATACGAGTTCAACGAAGTTGGTGGCCGCGAGGACGAGAGGTGCGGGGATTGGTAGCAGGAGGAGCGGAGATAGTGGGAGGATGGTGGTGCTGGGTTTCATGGTTGGAGTTTGGATAATAGCATTTAACTTGATGGAAGGTTTGTCAGTCTGGAGCTTGGATGGGAATTGGAGGTTGAGAGTTGCTGCGTAGGGGCTTATTATGTATGCGCTGCTTGGGGAGGAGCTATATGGTATCGGTGATATAGCTTTGTCTGAAGAGTGGATGGCAGAGCAGGGGTCAAGTGTAAGTCCATCTGGTTAGTGCTTATCAGGGCACTAAGAATATCTACGCTACCACTATGTATGTCTCAGAATCTGAGGTCATAGTATATTGAGATATGATTCAGAGCAGATATCAAGTATTTTCTTTGTTACGCTTGCTTTTATGCAAAAGATTGATTGACTCGGGACTCAGTCTGCGCCACCCTATGCAGGATACTATTCCCCTCGGCATGTTTCCGCATATTCACCTTCGAGCCCATACTATGCTGCAGATTGAATCTCCTACCCAAACATGAGAACACTGATTGGATCGATCAGTCCTGAGGAACCCCCCCCCCTCTCCGGATATACCCCACTTCTTCACCCCCACATCCGTATCTCCGCCATCGGCAGCCAGCATCGGGATCGCGATCGCGATTGCCGAGTTCGATCCCCCGCAGAACCAAAACCGAAGCTGCCATCGTGGGATATCTTTTACCTCTACTCCCCTTCTTCCTGCTCTACACTCATATATACACAACCTCCCGCAAAGAACCCCTCTCATCGTCAGCAACCAAGAAAACATGACACCCATCCTTAGAACGCAAACCGCCGCATGGATCGAGAATCCGCGCCCGCACGCGCAACTGGAATTGCGGCATGATGTGCCCGTTCCCGAGCCGGGGGGAGGAGAGGTGTTGGTTAAGTTGGAGTGTACTGGTTTCTGGTGCGTTCGTCGCCTTTCTCCTCACTGTCTTGCCTTTGGACCAGAGACTCACATCCACTGAAACACGGTAGCCACTCAGATCTGCATTGCATTTACGGGGAGTTGCCGATGAGTGTTAATGTGGTTGGGCATGAGGGGGTGGGGAGGGTGGTGAAGCGTTTGTTTCCTTCTTCTTCTTCTTCTTCTTCTTCTTCTTCTTCTTCTTCTTCTTGACTTTGTGGGGTGTTGTGATACTGTGTGCGAGGATGAGAGGTGGTGAGCTGATCGTGTGTACTGGGCTCTAGTCGGTCCGAATGCCCCGAGGGACATGATGGGGATGCGGGTTGGTGTCAAGTTCGTTCCCTTTGGCCTTGTCTGAGAGGGGTAAGAGAAGTGTTTGATGGACATGCTAACCCTGCTTGTTGTTTCTTTCTAGATGGCTCTGGAGTAGTTGCAAGGATTGTCCGACGTGCAAGGTCCAGTATCCCAATTGTCCGAACCAGAGGAACTCAGGAAGGGTGTGTCGTCCTTACAATATTGCTTTCTTCTAAGGAGGTGAAGGTCTGAAGAGGCTGACGATGTATGGTTCAGAGTGTGCCCGGGACGTTTCAGCGTGAGCTTATGCTTTCCTGCTTCGATTAGCTGGACGAATGACTGATCCAAGGTTCTTGTAGAGTACGTCGTCTCACCCGCCGACTTCGTGTCCCCGATTCCGGAGAACTTAGCGCCGGAGACTGTTGCGCCGTTGCTGTGTGGTATGATTCTTTGCCTCCTGCCGTCTACATGCTTGATCTGCATCTAATGGGTCTACCACCAGCTGGTCTCACCATGTACGGCGCTCTGAACAAGCTATACAAGTACTGCGACAAGGGCGATTGGGTAGTGGTCATGGGTGCCGGCGGAGGACTTGGTCATCTGTATCCCTCCCCATCCTCTCCCCTCCAATCCAGTATATATGGCGTACTAAATACTCCTGGTGGATAGAGGAATCCAAATCGGCAAGGAAATGGGCTACAGGATCATTGCTGTGGATAGGTAAGTGTCTCACTTCCAGTCGAACAATCGATCCCAGCTAACAATCTCACAGCGAATCCAAACGAGACATCTGCATGCAATCCGGCGCAGAGGCATTTGTTGATTTCAGCGACGCCGTATGAGCTCTTACCCTCAGGATCCCCTTCTTTTATGTTGTCGTCCTAAAACTGATAATCCAACTGCAGCCCACAACAAAAATCCAATCCCTGACCGACGGCATCGGCGCCCACGCCGTGATCGTGGTCGTCGGCCTGGAAAAGGCCTACGAGCAGAGCGTGGGGTTCCTCCGGCCCGTCGGCACCTTGGTTTGCGTGGGCCTGCCCCGGCCGGACTACCACCTTCCCATCTCGCCGCTGATGTGCGTGGATCGCGGATACCGAATCGTGGGCAGTGCCGTGGGCACCGAGGACGAGATGCAGGCGCTGCTGCGGATGGCGGCGGCGGGGAAGGTGGTCACCCATGTGACGGTGTTTGAGCTGGAGGATATCAACGAGGTGGCGGGCTTGTTGGGGCGGTTTGAGGTGGAGGGGAGGGCGGTGTTGAGAATTCCTGCTTAGGGGCCGGACTCTATATCCTTATCGTATGGATTGGGCTGGAAAAGATGGGCTGAGATAGGCTTGCTCTTTCTCTCTCTGGAAGTTGGGGATCCTTTGGGGATTATGAGCAGTCTCTTGTCTATATTGAGGTGGGTGCATAAGGGTTCCCATTCCTAACTTTTCTCCCGGCTTTGGTAGAGGACAGGAACGAAGGGAGGATTCGAGTTGATTTATTATCGTGTCATTAACATGCTTGCTGGGAGTCTTGGTTTATGTATATAGGGAATAGAATCTTGATCCCTTCCACCCTCCAGCGTTCTATGTGCATCTGCGTATTCAGAATCTGTACGCTTATGCGAGGTAACGGCCGCGCATGTTGCCCTGGCGCTGGGCGTCGTACTTGAAGCGCATGGTGAGGTACTCTTTGTACCCATCAGCTGTTAGCTCTGTACCTGGCTGAAAGAGCTTGAGTACACAAGGAAGAGAAGCACTCACCCTCAAAGTTGATGCTACCGTCGTGGTTCTCGTCGAACTCCTCAACCTCATCGACGGTCATGGAAAGCCCATCCTTGGAGATGTGGCTGGCGGCCACGGCGAAGGACATGCCCACTGAAGTTGTGGTTAGCCAACCTCTTTTCCGGTAGGCACCAAAGACGGGTAAAGTGGGTAGGTTCAAGACTCACGGCAGCGGTCAGAGGACTAGATGAAGCAGGCACATGATCAGTATCGACAGTCCGCGTAGCACCGGATACAACCCAAACCTACCGCTTCGTCGTACTCTCGCTTCATCTGCTGGAACCAGTCCAGGGAGTAGTAGAGGTTCTATTTCACCGATTTCGTCAGCTTGTCTTGTCTTGTTTCGATACCGAGGGTATCGAGAAATGAGGAAGGGCTGTTCTGTTCACCTTAGGGTCCTGGGCCATTTTGAATGATGGTGTTGCGGGTTTGGAATGGTTTGGAATGAAGACACTGCTGGATGCTCCGTTGGCTGGCTGGCTTGAGATGGAAGAGGGGATCTAGCTGGGTGCTCGAAGGGGTTTATATCCTTTTTTCTTCTGGTCTCTCTCTCATTGCTTGATACTGAGTGTGATTCATTCTCCCTCAGCGTCTTCGAGATGCTCGTTACCCACTTGCCTTGGGCATAGAAAGTGAGGTGTCAGAGGTCGACTGCATGTGCAGAGAGCTGCTTGCTTTCGTGCGTGGCAGGATCCAGTTTGGGCATTTCAGCATACAGCGTACAGCATACAGCATCTGCACGCGTGGGGACACGGTTGAATCCAGGGTGAATGGGAAGCTGGTGCGGGTATACTTCCTAGCAGAGTAGCTGGTGGCCAATCAAGGTTGGAGCTCCGTCAGCCCTATCGCAGTGAGGGAAATGGATTTTCATCTGCGGACTGCGGGGTAGGTGGTAGGTAGATAGGTAGGTAGAGTCTTATCGGGTGGTCGAGCTGTATGCTGCATGTCGAAATGCCCAAGTGACTGGTTGCTGCTGCATCATGTATGGATTGTGAAAGGCCGGGCGGTTGCCTGCGATGAGCGAGAGCTCGAATGTGATTGTCGAGTCAAGAAAGCAGGTGTGAGGAGAGGCGTATGTGGGTGAAGGGAGCGAGAGGAAGGAGTTCGGATTGGATGGTTGGGGGGTTTCTGCCCGCGCAAGAAGCATGTCTATCTTAAGCGCGGTTGTATTAGTGTAAAATCAATCGAGTCCACTCAGCAGCAACAGGTCCTGTATCCCAGCATCGTCATCTTCTCGCTTTTTTGGTGTTTTCCAAGAAGGAAATCTAGTCATTCTCGAGTCGTTCTTAGTCAAGATTGCTATCCTACCTCAACCTCAGCAAAAAGACCACCCACAGTGCAGTAAGAAACACTTACCCATCTACCCTCGTATCTCACCGCAGTAGCAACTTGCACCTCCCGCACAGTACAGTTCCCGCTCCATCTTCTGCATGATATCCCGGCGGCCGTTGCGCGTATCATATCGATCCAAACTGCTGGTTGGGGATGTCGGAAGCTGCAATGCAAAGCCCCGAAACAGAGCTCGGGAGCGATCGTCAATTTCTCTTTCCCAACCGAGAATACGAGGGGCAAGATGAACACGGTGAACACGGGAAACAGTGGTGAACGTGGAACGGAGGAGGGACGAAGATGCAGCTGCAGGCAGGCTGCATGCAAGGCACTCTCGGTCGAGTTTAGTTTGCTTTTCGCCCTAGCCGCTGCTGCTGGGCTCCGCTCCACCTCGCATGATAAGGCTGCCACATTTTTTCCCGTTGTACGCGCTGGCAAGAAATTCTGGCATCCTCCAATGCTCACGCTGGACAATGATATGTATGATGCTTGGATGGTGGGGGAGAGGCAGAGAAAGAAAGAAAAATGCCGCATGGGAGGAGGGGAAGGTGACAGCTCAGAGGTGGGTGGGTAGGTGGATGTAGGATGGAGGGGTACAGTACATACAGTAGAGTACGACAAATCCTCAGCACTGTTGATTCATTCTACCTTCCAAAATAAGTCCCATGTTTTTGCAATTTATTCCACTATCCCATCATCAGGACCCTCGTTTTCTGGTCACCCCGCCACCAAAACAGTACCGAGTGTTTCTTTCGTCGTCTGATTTACATCTCGATCAGATTCCCTTCCTGTCTGGCAGCCACCATTTCGTCTCTCAGCTCCTCCATTATCATTCCCTCCCTGATCTCCTGCTCGGTGAGCTCTGTCTCGCCGAACTCTTGGTCTATATCCTCGGCCGGACGGGCACCTTCGGCGAGTTGATGGTTCAACCCTCCAACTGGGGCCTCGCACTGGGGACATCGTGCTTCCTCCATGGGCATGCCGCATTCGCCAATAGTGAACTATAAGATGACTACGTTAGCAACGTTGTGGGTAGTACAGAACGGTGGGCAATCAAACAAAAGCAGGGCATTGCACTTCAGCGATGAAAAGACAGAGAAACTTACTGGGTGATTGTTTTGGCAATAGTACCAGTGCCCGGTGCCTGCGAACTGCTCCGCCATTGCTCTGTACACCTGGCGTTTCTCCTCACTGGTCACCAGGGCATAGAACGTCCCCTCATTGATGGTCCTCTGTGCGTCTTTGACGTCTTCCATTAGGTAGCCCAAGAGCTTCGGCGACTTGGTGCACAATCTCTCACAGAACTCCAGGTCATCTTGGGCACGCTGGCGGGTCTTGGTCTCGGTGTCCATCTCGACAGTCTTGCCGAGCGCTCGCATGTTGCTTAACGAAAGCATGGAAAACAGCGCAAAGTAGATCCCGGCTTCAACCCGTTCTTGAAGAAGATTGGCCTTCATGGTGGTCTGCTTCAGCGAAAGACACTTTTCAATCAGGGACTTGATGTGATTGGCTGTGAGCTGAACTAGATTGTTTCGGATGCGGTTATCCACGTTCCGATTGTTGCAAATGTGGTCCCAGTCGCGGAGTACGACCCAGCCGAGTCTAAGGGCGAGGACCTGCCCACGCAGGCCGAAACCGGTTTGTATGACGGATTTATCAGCGAAGGACTTTGCATTCATGGATTCATTTTGTCGTGAAATGGCAGACGCGAGCATGTTGTTCAACTTGCCCAGTGGCTGTTCCGCGGTCGCAACCGACTTAATGAATTCTTTGACCCTTTTGACCAGGGCTAGACCGGCAGCTCGATAAGCTTGTACCGCTCCTCTGGCTTGGTCGGGGGCTTTTGAGACACCAGCCTCGAGGGTCCAATACTTGAGAAACTCAGTCCGTGAATCTTCGACTTGCTTCTCGAAGCGAACAATCTTGTCCGCGAGTTCGGCATGCTGTGCACTGGCAAAAGTGACGAATTTGCGTGTGAACTCGTCCAGCAGAAATCTTTTCAAGATTCGACTGTATCGATTTATGTCTCGGAGCGGGCGGCGGCACTCTGGACAGCCCTTCAGCGCTGACCCGGGCATCATCTCCCAATGAGAAGGCTTGGTGCTGATAATGTCGCCTGTAGACGCATCAATATTGAAGTAATCATTCATACCTAAAAGTCCATCCAAGGAAGCAACAGTATAGAAGTGATTGCATGGAAGGAATATTAGGGGCGACGTGTCCAGGTCAATCTCTTTGTACGTCTTGAACTCCAGAAGGTCAACCTGCTGTTGCAGGACCTCAAGTGGAGCACAGGTTTGACAAAATTGGGACGGTGGACACGGCTCTCCACACATTCCCGGGCACTGATGTCCACACGGCTTCATCCTCTTTTCGCAACGTCGATTGCATGGATTGTTCTCACATGGAACGGCACATGGGAGCTTGCAAGCTTCGCGGTGCTCGCAGCCAGAGTCACATAGCTCTGCGCACGGAGGACACGGCTCCTTGCAGGTCTTGGGGCATCGGCTATGCTTGCAATGGACTTCACACGGACGGCGGCAAGGTAAGCATGCCGTTGCAGGATGGCATACACGATCACAGGAATGCGTGCAATTTGTGAAGCCCTTGCGACAGACACTGATGCATTTACCATGATCAAGGACGATCGCTTCCTTCTTCTGGACCCGACAGGAGGAGCATAACTTCTGACAGCTATGTCCACAAGCTAGTTCCAGACCACACTGAAGAGAGCATTTCAAGGGTTTCCTCCTCTCATGGCATTGCACCTTGAAGCTGTGATCACACCAGGGCAATTTGACGACGAGCTCTGCTGTGCATTGCACAGTATCTAGTTTAGCTATGCGAGAACATTCAACCCTGTCAATCGTATGTCCACAGGGTAGCATGACGTTGCAGACAATTGCGGTACATGGACCACATGGCTCGTAGCACTTCCTCGCGCATGGATGGCCACATCGCCTCATTTTATAGCACTTCTGCAGGCATTTGACTGCTTTATGCTGTTTGGATGAGTGGCATTTAACCACGCATGTATGCCCGCAGTCTAGTCTCAAGCCGCATGTCTCCGCGCAACCACCTTCCGGGGACTTGATGGAGAAGTCATCGGGACACGAGACCTGCATCATATTGTGTGGATGGCGCTCGCAGTCGAGCTCGAGATAAGGTCCAATATTCTCGTTCTTTTCGAACAGGTCAATGACAGCCGACCACATCGGCGCTGTTGATGCCGTGTTTGCATCGCCAATGAGATACATGCCATGTTTTGCACGACTGGGTGCAGAGATATCAGTGACGGTCGTCTAATACTAATTTGATTCTCTCGAACATGCTTACCTTAGTAGAACATTGATGCGGTTCGGTGATTTGAGGAAACCGCAATTCCTGAACCTGTTGCTTCGGACCAGGGAAACAATAACAACGGTTGCCTCCTCGCCCTGAGTTAAACTCATTTGTTAGTATGGTACGCAACATAGTGAAGTGAAGTAAAATGAAAGGTAGTACAGATCTTACGTACCTGGAAATTGTCAACCGTTGACAGTCTCAGAGCGTCGAGCAAGCTACCCTTGCTCACAACACGTTGTCCCTGGAGCCGAATGCTAGGATCATTGGCCGTTTCTGCACGCTCTGCCTCGCCAAGTCCCTCGGCATCTCTCTCACCAATTATAAGGGTCATTTCTTGTTCAAGAATGTCCCTAAGCAATCTCAATTGTCCGACGTATGGTGTCAGAACAGCAATCTCGCCAGGACCATACTTTCCTTGTCTCAGAAGATGCCTTACAAGCGATGTCACCATGTGGGCTTCCCATGTATTAGTCTTGCTATGCATGGGATCGGAGGGGTCGCCGTCATCTTCCGCATTGCGATGGTCAAGCCAAGATAGCCTCTTCTTGAGTCCTGCAACAGCAGGATATATAGTCGTGGAAGGATGATCCTGCAACTTCGGATAGAGCGTTTCGCGAACTAAATGAGCAACCGAGGAATGCATGCGTCGCTGGATACTCAACTGCGTGACAGGGAATCGACGCCCTTCCGTCTGCCCTTCCTCGTCGTCATTGCCCTCAAAATGGCTATTAGCGAGTCGCTCGAACAGTGATTCATCGAGGCCGTACTTTGCCCCTTCGCGGTCATAACTCATAGAGAGCCTGAGGTTACTGATGCGTGGACGGAGTTGAAGATGGTCTCCAATCAGAATGGCATGCTGCACTGATGGCAATAGTGCGGTCAGGACATGAGATTCGAGTATCTCTCCGGCCTCCTCGCAAATCAACACTTTAGCCTGAACGCCACGGATCTGGGACGAGAGATTCGCCAGCATCGTCGTCGTGACACCTATAACGTGGAATCCCTGGAGCATGCGAGCTTCGGCCGCGTGATATACGGCTGTTAAACTTTGCTTCCGTCTGTAGTATGCTTTCACCAAGGACGAGAAGGCCTTCCGAAGTTCATCGAGTGCTCCCTCATGCCAAAAGTCGTACAAGCGCATGCGTTCTGCCGGCGAGAGTGTCCAAACATCGGTCTGCAAGAGTTCTTCGGGAGAACGCGGCCCATCGATCTCCACCCAAACGCTAGCATCATCGCCTTGCGTCCAAAGCCTGAAGGCCTCAACCTCGCTTCGGTCGGGATCGACAGCTGTGATACGGTCTGCTTCAAATGGGAAGCGTTTCTTAACGAACCACAACGTCATCTCCATACCACCAGACTCCATCGATCTACATACTTGTTCGAGTTCCGCTGCAATTTCCTTCACTTTGTCATGGTGGGAATGCCGCTCATTATTGTAAGCGCGGATGAACGGCCCTCGATCAGCCTGTTTGTAGCTATCGATGGATAATGCTTCCAAGTGTGGGAATGCGCTGCGCGGGCCAAGACGCACGATGCTTGTAATGCCTGCATCGAGAAGCCCTTGCAAAAATTGATCAAGTGCGTGGGGGGTGTAACATACACACAATATCGGGCCAAGGTCAAGCAAGTCCCGGTTTGCTGACAGGCACTTGGCAAGCTGTATACCAACGTAGGACTTTCCCGTTCCAGGCGGTCCTTGTATGAGTGCGATTTCGCGGCGGAGGGCCCAGACTAATGCCGTCGCCTGACCCTGATCAAGGCTTGTTGTGTTCGCGAGCTGATCTGATATCCACACCGGATCGTCTTGGAGGGAGAAGGATGGGGTAGGGTCGTCGCTGCTTCGGCTTGTATCAGTTCCATCATCCGCAATCGGTTCTCCAAAAAGGGATGATAGATCCAGAGACTTATGGATATCTAGATAGGCTGGCGGGGGCACGGTAACATATTGTTCCAGGGTATCAATCGACACATTCTGTCTTGTGGCATTACGATCAGGTCGAGGGACAATCCAGGTTGCAAACGGCAGATGCTCTGGGCGTGCATACTGAGCTTGCAAGCATTGTAAGACCCCATCGAATGAGTTCAAAAGCACAGCTGGAAACTCGGCCAACAGAAGCGGCCTTTTGCTGTTTTTCAAGCGGGCAAAGTTGAATACATTTGTGAGCTCTGATTCGTGGAAGTTATTTGTCAGTCTGAGACTGATCGAAGCGCGCGTGGCACTAGCAACCAGACCGCTGACGGGTGTGGGCATATTCTCTCGTGAAGCGGGTGGATTAGAGGTGACATTGAGATCTCTTTTAGCAACTTGCAGGAAAGTCACAGAGACGTTCGTGTGGTCCTCGCCATCGATTAGAGCAAGAACCACTGGGCTCTCTTTCAAGGCTTGGGTGGCTTGCCAATATTGCTTGCGTCGGGCTGGGCTCATGGATTTCAGTCTTGAAGGCTGGTCAAATTCGAGATCGACTTCAATGCCCTTCTTTCCACCCGCTCGAACCTGCCGGACGTTCACCCCAAGATAGATACGCACGGGGGTAGTGTCACTTTTACGAAGAATTCTTCGCTTCAAGCGCCAGTCTGGCTGATGGACGAGGACATCCCAGTTGTTCAAGATCACGCGAATCGAGTCGCGGAGCAAGCCGGCGGTATCCTCACGCAGCAGGCGGAACTGGGTATCGAGAAGCCGGCGGATACCAGTCTCATGTTGATCCAATGTATCGAAGACCGGGTCTCTCGCTGGGAGAAACTCAGCTCTCTCGAGAGAATAGATCTCGGATATCGTTGGGAGTAGGCGGATGTTTGGGATGGAGGCGTGGTCATTGTCGTGTCGAGGCCCATCCGCAGACAGCTCTCCTGGTAGGTCAACTTGAAACTCTTGGGCCTTCGGTAGCATGTGTTGAGCATCGTGATGAAAAGAGATGGCTGGGGAGCGGTTGAGCGACTCTCCCATGGACAATACGTCTTTCAGCTTGATGATGTTGTCATGAACCCACCGCAAGCTATGAGAAGCAACGCCGCTGAAGATATCTTCCTCATTGTAACAGTTGCAAAGACTCTCAACGATAGGCTTGAAAGCAGTTTGGATTGCAGCCTCCTGGTTTAAGGTCATGGTTGTAAGAAAAGCTTTTGCAACAAGCAGCAGTGTTTCCTCAAACCCAAGCATGTCATTGTTCAACGACCTTTCATTGGCAGTGCTTGGTTCAGAGCTCACCCGCAAAACATGTTCTGCCACATGAGTAAAGAACTTAACAGCACGACGGCCACCTGGTCCATAGATCACGTTATAGATGGTTCCCACTTGGCGCTCGAGCGCAACGGATGACAAAACTCTGTCATTCGTGATAAGCTTGAGGAAGAGCACACCGTGAACGTGAAACATCAGACCAAGGACACTATATGACTTGGCAAATTCTGTCTCAACTATCTGTCGAACAACAGCAAGTCCTTCTTCTGTTGCAAGACTGGTGATGAAATCCTGACGTTCATCTGAGCTTCGCTCGATCGTGAACAGCCCCCTCTCAAGAATATCTTTGATCTGTGGCGCTGTAAAGTGTTCCTGAGTCAGTGAAGATAGGATTCGACTAGTTCTCTGGAGTCTAAAGCTTGTAGAAGGTCTGAGGCATTAGCAGAAAGACTTGAAGTGCAGCACTGTCATTCTCGTACCTGGTCTCAATCGGTGCGGCTGGGAGAGTTTGAGCATTTCCGCGCTGCACTCTTCTTACCATAAGTCTTGGTCCACGCTGATGGTTTCCACGATTGTGGTTTTCATTTTGAGGGCTTTCACAATGAGTGCTATGAGGTCCTGTATCTTGATTCTCGGTTCTCTGTGTGCCAGGAGCCTGGTTTGGAGGGACATGATGTCGACCGCGACGAGCTCTACCTGATCCCATGGCTCTTGGAGGACCTGGCGGCGGTTGGCCTGTCCCAGCCATGTTACATGTCCCCTTACTCTTTGAGACTCTGAAAGAAAGAAGTTTGAGTCTGAACTCAGATGATGTTTGGAGAAAAGAATTCGTGTGGGTTAACACGGAATGGATGGGGAGATCAAAATGAACAAACAACAGAGGCGGCAGGTATAGTCAAACAGGAAGGTAAGTTGCTTGGATCGTTATTAGGCAGAAGCAACATCAAATTTTCGATAATTCTTCCCGCGGGGTCACCTATGTTCAGTTCCTCTGACTTTATCCTGATCATACACATTAGGGCAGATTCACTGAGTACCTGCGCACAGACCGCTTCGATATACAAGAAAGTGGGTCCAGGGCTGACAAGGCGGTGAGGCGGTCATGAATGGCAGTTACATGGTGCAAAAACACACCTAAGGTCAACTAACTATTTGCTCATGGTTTAGTAGGCTGTCAATAAATGCGTGTCACTAAGACAAGAGAACAATATCATGATGAGTGGGTCAAGTACTATAGCTCCCAAATGCAGAAGCAACACAAAGAGTCTTCTATTGCTGTCATCTGAAATGGCCATGCACTCAGCGTTGAACTGAAACAAACACATGTGTCGGACCACCTCTTCAATATACCCAGACAAGACTTGGTAGCGACCTCACTTGTAGTGCGCAACAAAGCAGCCTGACTGTGATGTGAAGGCATGTAGACCCAGCAATGAGGTAGCCCGCACCACCTGGAACGATCTCAATAGCGGTATTCGAACTTGCCAGGGCGAGATGGGATGTCTCGTCAGATGAGAAGACATTGCATCAAGCATCTATGCTCTTTTGATATGCAGTGTCGTATAAGATAAGTTTCCTACTTCTCTAGAGGCCAGTAAGCATTGAGTCAAGGTTGAACAACAATTGCAGGCATCTTTGCCATGATCTTCAATGTTCATCACATACCTTGTAAGCATACTCATTCGTGTCTTGGTATCGCTCTTCTGTTTCAAACTACGCACATTTTGTACGAAACCTAGCAGGTTCGTCTTTGAGGATGCTGCGAAATGATCTCTTAAGTATGGCGATCATGGTCACATCAATGTGTACTGCCTCTTAGGGCAAACATGGCTGGATGCCTCTCAGCTCAGCGGAAGATTCAGGACGACAAGCCTCTCCGTCTCATCCAATATTCTATTGCCATAATAGATGCAGCAGAAGCGTATGTTATTCGTTACACAAGCAAGGGCTAGCCATATAGCAACTATGCTCACGCAGCTCACGTTTCATCGAGTCTCGGACCCGTCGTTGGTCAAACACTTTTCGAACTGCGCATATTCCAATTGCAGTATAACGAGATCTTCAGTTGGAGATTGGAGCAGTTGGAGATTGTTTGCGAGATAAAACTTTCAACTGTCGATCTGCTCGGGTTGAAACACCGAATCTTGAACTCAAAATATGGAACCCGTGGGGTGCAGGGGAAGTGGCCCGGCCAGGCTCGTCGATCATGATAAACATAGACTCGAACAAACTATTTTAGAGATCGAACGAGGTGAAAATTGGGTTGGTGATCCGGTGGCTCCTCGAAATTTTCTTATTAGTCAAAACATCTGTTTTGGGGGTGCGATTTATATTCGGCGACAGAGATTTGGTGGTTTGGCATCTGCGTTAGTAGCATCCGCAGCAAAGCTTATCTCTGTTCCAACCCCATTGAGATTCAGTGATCGGGATCACTAAGCTTGTTTCAAAATATGGCTACATTGCCTCGATTCGGACAAGTATCTTGAAGCTGTGTAGGATAAATGATGAAAGGGAATTTTACCTGACGCAGGAGACGTTGGAATTGGGCCCCAGAAATTGTATGTGGCATAGAAAGCTTGCATTCAGGACGGGGGCTCATAAGTCTCTATAGGCGCATGAACAGAAGCTAGGCTCACACGGAACTTCGGGAAAAAAATATCATACCGTTCGGAAGGTACAGTACGTAGTACTTGGGACTGTTAGAAGAAGTGCTAAAGAATTCCCATTACGATTATGCAAATGCAGCTAGGCTGTACCTGGATGTACTGTACATCTTATTTATAAAGATTATCAAAGCAGCGAGAATAGGAAGCAGGGGCCTGATGTGCACATGACACCTCTGGGGTGCTGCCATAGCTCAGCAAGTGGGCGAGTCTCATTCCAAAGCTCCATAGGGCTTTGCTGCCATGCATTTGCCAAATGGTAAGATAAATTGACTCATGTGCCCAAATGTCACGTCATGCTCGCCACCTGGTTCAAGGAATGCATTGGCTGTGCCGAAATAAGCAATAATTGGCCATCCCGTCAAGCATGTCCACTCATGCTATGATGCAGAAAAGGAGTCGGTTTTTCATTCAGGGATCCAACGCAAACATGTGCTTCCCAAGCATCAATCTGTGTAACGTGTAAGTGTACATGAGGCAAGGTGAGACAACAACGTCTGCAGACGAACACCTTGTACAGAAGGTTGTGAGAAATTCTGACTCTCTGCCCAAATTAGCGAGTGTGGTTCGGAGGTACTGGACGAAGAGTAGACAGGTCAGTACATGGACGGAGGGTCTAAGCTACGGAGAATCCCTAGTCTTACTTGGACCCGTGCGGGGTTTTTGATACCTGGAGCTAAAGTAAGTAGGCAAGCATTGCACCTCCATAGTCTGAGCCAAGCGAAGTGAGCAGAATACTACAGAAACAGACACTGCATTCAGATTCTCCTGCATTCTCCTGCCCAGTGGCAAAGTCGGGCCTTCACTGCTTCCGGACCTGCAGATCTCCAGGTCGGTCTTCTTTTCCACTCTTCTGGCGCTCTTTTCCACTCAGGAGTAAAATGGACCTTTGGACGCATAATCAGGCAAAAGCAAAGAGATGCTTGGGGAGGGAGGGATGGGAATTTGTCCAGTCTCCATCCGTGGGTCGGCCGTACTGCCGAATTGAGGGAAAGAGGCGGAAGATCCCTGGTTGAATCCACCCAACGGAAAGCCCCGAATTTGAGCCAGGGAAGGTGCGGGGTAACTTTAGTCCTGGACTCCTGGGTGGACTCCTAGAATCTATTCCTCATACGGAGCACACCACTTTACACCTACCATCATTCCTGGCAGCGATGGTGTCTTACTCTTGACTTCGTCAACTAACTTACCCACTCTCAGACCCTGGGCGAAATTTCTGCGCCATGCACCACCGTATCACTCGCTCCGTCTTTAGGTCGGTTCTCTTAGCCAATGCAACACAAATAAACAAATGAGAATCCGGGGGTGGATCCCCGGCTGGGTCAACACTGGTGGCCGCTAATTGTTGGTTCGTCCACCATTGAACTCAAATCAATTGCTACTCACAACTTGAATGCTACCCACTTTGAAGTAGCTGGGGTCCTACTCCAGCCTCCGAGCAGTACGCGATTCTCTATCCCCCAATCCTTGAGTTGTCTAACTTCCGAATACAGATCGCCGCTGCCGCCATCTTCCGCCAGCCGGACACCCTGGAAAGAGGCAATCAAGATTGTAGCCACTTCGCAGAGCGGGAAATGGGCCTGTCATCAAATCGTTGGTCCAGAACGACCATCACACTGACGATCCTTCCTAGCTTTCCCAGGCACCACCCCCTCTTCGTCCTAAATTGGGTCAATCATGGAGGAGAGCCTTGGTCCTTGCAATGACACGATCCATCGGAGCAGCAAAACCTTCCCCTGGTCGAAATTGGCCTCGGCCCCCGTGCCGTGGTGCACATGTGAGGATGTACATCGGATTTCTCTCTCTATATAAAGGGCTACTCTTGCAGCTTCCTTGACCACCAGCATCGATACATTCTTTAGATCGCCTGTCTCCTCCAGCAATCGGACTTGAGCATTCGTTTGGCCTACACAGTCTAATATCTATTACTCTAATCCACCGTCGTTCTCATCGCCAAAATGAAGTTCACCAGTGTTCTCTTCACTCTCGGCCTGGCCACCAGTGTTTTCGCCAACCCTACTAAGGTTGTCCGTGAGCCCAGCCTCGTTGAGCGTGATGTCGCCGCAGTGACCAGCGTTCTTGCCGACATCGAGACCAAGGTCAAGGCGCTTGATTCTGCCATCAACAGCTACAGCGGTGGAGACCCCTCCAAGGTCGAGTCTGCCTCGAGCGACTTGGTCTCAACTATCAACTCGGGTACCAGCACTGTTACCGGCGGCGACGACCTTAGCTCCACCGATGCTCTTGAAATCCCTGGTCCTGTCCAGGACCTGACCAAGGACGTTCAGACTGCGGTCAACGACCTGATCTCGAAGAAGGACCAATTCGTCTCGGCTGGTGCTGGTGCCACTGTCTACCAGCAGCTCCAGAAGCAGTACACTGCTGCCAAGAGCCTGGCTGACGCCCTCACTTCCAAGGTTCCTGACTCCCTGTCTAGCCTTGCCAGCTCTCTGTCTGCTGGTATCACCGATGCCATCCAGAAGGGTGTCGATGAGTACAAGGATGTCGCCACTAGCTCTGGCACCGCTTCCAGCGCTACTTCCGCTGCCTCTTCCGCCAGTGACAAGACCGCCACCAGCGCTGCTTCTTCCGCCACTGAGAAGAGCGAGACCACCGCTGCCGCTGCGACCACGAGCGACTCTGCTACCACTGGTGCTCAAACCTCGTCTCCCGTGATTCCCACCTCCGCCAGCGCCTCTGCTACCCCCTCCAGCTCCAGCACCCCCTCTGCTTCCGCCAGCTCCACCCTCTTCACTGGCGCTGCCAACTCTGACCGCTTCAGCTACGTCTTCGGCGGTGCTGCTGCCGCTGCTGCCGCCATTGCTGTTGCCTTGTAAGGGGCACCATCGAAGATGGCCCGAGCCTGCAATGGATAAACGATTGTGAAGACCCAAGTGCAACGGTTATCGACAAGTGCGATCATGAAAAGATATGGGCTGGCCATGTATATCTATTCACCGTTGATTGATTTCAGCCCGGGACTGTGGCTTAATGTGTTTGGTTTTTGGTTTGCCTTAGTTTCTGCTGGGTTATTTAATTGGTTGACAAATGTAATATGGTCTCAGTACAACGAAAACACAATGAATTGTTTAAACAAAAAGGAATTCCATAAACGTCCTACCTCTCATTGGCCCCTAGATCATTTTCTGAGCAGAGTAGTATGCTCTTGTGGATCTTCCTCAATGGTTGCCCAAATAGCGGATGATCAGATTCTGCTGCCCACCAGCCCAGCAGAAGCAACCTTCATGTCCGGAGTAAGTTACCCACTATGCCTCATCGACCCTTGTATGGTTGCCTCCCGCCAGAAGCAGCAAGTTACACTCCGATCAACCGCAAAATGTCACCCATTAGCGCGGATCGCCATCCCCTCCCATCACTACTCAGTACCTCGTGCATGCTCGGCTACTAGACGCGGGAAGTCTAAGCCGCCCTGTAGCCCGACCGCTGCAGGAAGCTTTTTGCTTGCTTGCTTGCTTGCCCTCGCGCATTGTATTTCCGAGGGGGAAAAAGTTAGCGGGTCCGTGCAAAAAGTAAACAACCATGGCGTGAGGTACGCGAGGTAAATCACGAGTACATACAGTCCCCAGGAAACTTCACCTGACTAGCTACTACGAGAATATGTCTGACACAGCTTACTAAATCACAGATCAGGCGCCCTATGAAAAGCTTTACATTCATTCACACCACAGCCTGCTAGGATTTACGGGAAATGTAGGACACCGACTTTCATGCAACCACATTGGGCAAACCCCGCGAGGGGAATCGCAAGTAGCAGCATGCTTGATTGATGCCCGCTTGCATCTTGGTACTTTTGGAAGATAGCAAGGACACTCGCCCCCTCGGGGTTTTGGAAAGAAACTCGCGAGGGGGGTTGGTTGCCGGTGCTGGGAGGTCTATACCACTACCGAGTACCGTGGAGGTTGATTTTGGGGGTTGAGATGCTGCCTACCTACATTATAGCAGGATGATCTCGTCTCCAAGAAGGATGGGTTGATGAGGGGAGGAGGAGGAAGAGGAAGAAGAAAGGTAGGGAAGTGGTGGGGCCATTTAATATGGTGGCTGGCAGTGGCAGCTGGAGGGTAAGAACTAGTCGCTTTTTGGGAATAGTGTGA
Organism: Aspergillus japonicus CBS 114.51; assembly: GCF_003184785.1. NCBI lineage: Eukaryota > Fungi > Ascomycota > Eurotiomycetes > Eurotiales > Aspergillaceae > Aspergillus > Aspergillus japonicus. The sequence continues at coordinate 261,580 of NW_020291665.1, read as the reverse complement.
GGGGCAAGAGGGAGCGGAGGGAGCGTAGGGAGCCATCCTTGGCGTGCTCTGATCGGTTGTTGTTTGTGTGACCAATTAGAAGGTCATCGAGGGTTCCAGAAGGGCCATTCCACTGCTCCAGAGACATTCTGTTGTCCAATTACTGCTGCTACGCCAGCTTCGTCCCCGCGACAGCCCCAGCATACCGCGGACTCGTCGCGGAGAAGAACATATTCCCCGCAACCGCCGCCACCATCGCTCGCGCATAGACCAGCTGCGCCGCGGACAACACTCCCGACTGTTCCAGGCGCAGACACTCTGCGCTCATCCGATCTTCTACGTCCCGAATCATTACTCTCAATACCCTCGCAGCTAGAGCGTCATCATACTCATCCCCGCCCATGAGCCCACGCACTACCCTGACAGCATTAAGCACCACCTCCCCGGTCTCCGCTTCCGCCCGGACCTCCTTCGCATACGAATACAGATCATTCGTGAGCAACAAATGCCTCGCGCACAAGGCTTTCAACCGCTCTAACGCCCGAACATCCTCGATCGCAGTCCCGCACGCGAACCGCACCGTCTGGAGAATCAAGTCGGCCCCGAAATCCTCCAATCCATGCGAGAGATACTCCGCCAACGACCCGAACGTCTTCGGCCGCTCGCGCTGCGTAGCTGATCCCCAGGATATGATCTCATCGAGCAATCGCGCTCCCTCGTGAGGGTCCTCCGTTAGTACCTCCTTGGCTAGGATATCGTAGGCAAGGTAGTCCGCTGTGGAGCCTTGTTGATTGTGCGAGACTGCGCTGCGAGGGGGGATACCCTGAGAAGGGGTTTGCGTGTCGACTGCATCGTCATGGAGGAAGAGGAGGACGTAGGTTTTGGCGAGGAGTTGGATCCTGGTGGTGTTGCTTAGCGGGACGAGGTTGACGGTGTAGGATACTGCCGTGTCGATTAGTGTTCTTGTGCGGGCGGTCTCGAGGGTCAGAGGGGTTGAGTGGGAGGTGCTGATGGTTTGCAGGTATGTAGTTGCTGCTGCTTCGGCTTGACGCCAGTGTTTGGACTGGAGAGCGATGGGGAGAGAGGTTGGCCATGGGACGCGGTGGGAGGATGGGTGGATGGGGGTAGCGTGATGGTCTTCTTGAGCTCGTGCGAAGATCTCTGGTCGGATGATTGAGAAAGAAGTCGAGGGTGAGGGCGGAGCTGGCGGTTTGGAGTTTGCAGGATCAAAGGCGTGCGAGATTGGACGGAGTGCTTGTGGTGATGGTGCTGGTGGTGGTGTGGTGTCCAGGCTCTTCTCGGAGGACGTTTGTGTGTGTAGTCGTCTTCGAAACTGTGTGACGATGGTGCTTGCTTGGGTGCTTGTTGCGCGATGCTGTGGTATTTGAGATGTTGGGGAGAGAAGCAGTCTGGGGCTATCGGCATGTCGCGTCAAGCCTCGGAGAAGACGACGCGTCGCCATTGCGCGTTCTTGAGGGCCTTTAGAATTTCGGAATAGTGCACTGTACCTAGTAAGCTTCCTCCGGATTCTCCAACGGCAGTAAAGCGGAAGATAGCGTCGAAGGAACAATCACACCCCAAAGCTGCTATCAAAAGTGATGGACTGTGGAACCGAAACAATGATGTCAGCTAGTCGCTCGAGTCGCGGAGTTCCTTTCCGGTTGTCTCCCACCCGCTTCGGAACTCCGCGTCGCCGCTAACTTCACAGCACCAACAACCATTTCCATGCAAAACCAACATGGCAGGCCCAAGGCCCTCCAAATCAAACAGGCGACGACAGCCGCCTCCTCCTCCGCGGAAAAGGACCTGCAAAGGCTGCACCAAGTCCAAGATTCGTTGCGGTCTCGAAAGACCTACCTGTTCTCAATGCAAGTCTCGCGGGCGCAAGTGCGAATACTCCACTGATCCTGAAACTTCACACCCTACTACTCAGACCGAAGACGTAGCTATGCCCATAGCTTTACCATCTTATTTTGTATTTAACAGCAGCCCCGCAAGCGTTACGTCGAGTCGAGAAAGCAGGCATCGACCGGAGGGGTCACCGAGAGACCAGCAACCGCCTGTCGACTTCACCAAAATCGACCTGGTCCCTGCTTCTGGGGCGGAGAGTATTCGAGATCGCTGGCTTCGGCCATACATTCTCCCACCACCGGAGCGAGACGAGGTTCCGAAGGTGTATCATCAATTTACACTACAGTACATCTCCAGGATCCTGGCCACCTATCCCCGCTTCATGCTGAAGGACCACAACGTACCTCCTATCATTCATCCGTCGCAAGTGTCTGGTGAAAGGCTGCCACAGGCCTTAGCCAACTGCTACAGTCTCGTTCGCATGTGGGAGAATGCTGTTCCAGGAAGTGAAGTCATGGTCATCAACATGATCGAAATGGAGATGGAAAGGTTGTTCAGCGAGGTATGCCTACCGAGGTCTGTTCGTACGTAACGCACATTAATCAAATCCTGATCCCAGCTTCCAAGCCAACACGACTATAGCCTTCTATCCACTTTCCAAGCTTACCTGATCTACTGCGTCATGTTATATTTCTCTCCGCGACCGGCTGCCCCAGCCGCTGTCACCGACAGAGTCATGATCACACTCATGGAACTGGCCTTCCGCACGGCTCGCAATGGCTTCTTCTGCGTGGCCGAAGCATCCCATTCGCGACCTAGCTGGGAGTCGTGGATAGTGGTAGCCTCGAAACGTCGTGCCATCTTTGCCATGTACCTCCTCAGCAGTGTTTACAACGCCGACCAACTCTTGCCAAACTTCATAGCCGACGAAGTCGGGAGTGCTTTTGCTCCAGAGGGCAGATCGTTGTGGGAGGCGCCCGACCGGAAGACGTGGGAACGGGAGTATGACCGTCATTTGTTGACCTGGGAGGATGGGATGCTGGAAATCTCAGAGCTGTGGCGATCCGCGCGTACGGGAACAGTCGAGCAGAGGGAGAGGATTGAGAGGTGGCTGCAGGCTGTGGATGAGTTTGGGATGTTACTGTTCGGAGTCACTACGCATATTCATGGGTGTTGATCTAGTGACGCACATCAACCGCTGACGGCCATACGGGGGCCCCGCCCCTGTCTCGGAACTCCGAGGATGGCCCACCTTACTGATCAGCCACGACTGGGCACCTATATATTGCCATCGTTAACCATTCTCAACCCAGCCTATACACACATTTCCTAGACCATTGACTCAAGCTACAAGGCGCACACCTATCCTCAAGAATGGCATCCACCTACTCGACAAACCACACCCCCAGCGTGCTCCGCACGCACAACTGGCGCACCCTCGCCAACTCCGCGCCGTACCTCCTCCCCCACCTCGATCACCTCCAATCCACCACCCGCAACCTCAAAATCCTGGATATCGGCTGCGGACCAGGTAGCATAACCATCGACCTAGCCCGCCGTCGCCCAACCGCCCAAGTTACAGGCCTGGACTCCTTCGCCGACCCACTCCCCACCGCGCGGCAGCTCGCCGCCGCCGAAGGTCTCACCAACGTCACCTTCGCCGTCGGCGACATCCACGCTCTGGACTTCCCCGACAACACCTTCGACCTCGTGCACGTCCACCAGGTCCTCCAGCACATCGCCGACCCCGTCCAGGCCCTGCGCGAGATGCGCCGCGTGGCCAAGCCCAACGGCGGGATCGTCGCCGCCCGCGAATCCAGCATCCACACCTGGTACCCGGCGAACCGCGGGATCGAGCTCTGGGACCGTCTGACCCGGGCGCTGGCGCAGCGCAGCGGCGGGAACCCGCACCCCGGGGCGAGGATCCACGTGTGGGCGGAGGCGGCGGGCTTCGCGCAGACGCAGATCCGGAAGAGCACGGGCAGCTGGTGTTTCAGTTCGGCGGAGGAGCGCGAGTATTGGGGCGGCTCCATGGCGGAGCGAGCGCGCCACTCGGGGTTCGCGGACCGGGCGGTGGAGAGTGGGCTGGCGACGAGGGAGGAGCTGGCGGTGGTGGTGGACGGGTGGCGGGAGTTTGTGGCGTGTGAGCAGGGGTGGTATGGGATGCTGCATGGGGAGATTGTTTGTTTCAAGTGAGTTCTGTGGTATGTTGCTGGCTATGTCGGTCCTTGGCTTCGATGAATGGGTATCAGGGAGTGCATGCCACTTGGCTTGCAATGAGGATTTCTCAGTCCTCCGTTCGATATATACAAACTAGTACAAATAGATCGCCATCCACTAAATGCATATACGCATCCAGTGTAGTCACGCACATAAAGTTGGCCGAGAGCAAAAGCAGTATGGATGGATCATCATCCGCCACACAGCGACAGCCAATGCATACAGTGAGACCGAAAGGAAAGGCCCGACGTATGGCTGTTTATCCCCAGCACAGCCCAGCTTCAGTCTCCATGTACGCAAATCCAATATCAGCCCCGCCGAAATCACAGAGCCAGATCGTAGATCCGTGATGACCGTATCAAAAGCTCATTGCCCATATACATTATTATCAATTTGTAATATATGCAATGTCCGATATGGTGTAGTGGCTAACATCGCCGTCTCTCACACGGCAGCCGGGGGTTCGATTCCCCCTATCGGAGTTATATATAACAGAATGTTATATATTATATATTTTGCTCTTTTGTTGAAACAGGTCCCAGCACCTTTTTGCGGATCTTTCTCATGTCTATGACTTTTAGAGTTTGGGGGTCGATGCCACAGGAGGGGATGAATATTCATCGAATCTGGAAGGTGCAATGGTCGCCTGCCCCGGGCCCCGCCCGGCCCGCCGGCGGTGTCTAGTTCTTTCCGGTTTAGGCAATATAGCACTACGCAGTGCCGTGGACCAGTGACTTCAGTTACTACCTTTTTCTAAGCGGTAGAGCAAGTGAGAGTATGACCTGCAAGAATTAAAGGAGAAGTACGGAGTCGACGTTAGTTAATTCAAGTTCTATGCTGATCGTAAGACCGCATGTATGACTTTGAGTTGCTGTCAAGGTAAATGATCATATGCGAAAAAGTCACGATAAGGCCCTCCCGGTGGAGGTAAAGTATGCGCCAAGAAATCTCCGACAACAGCAGGACCCCCCAAATCACTGGTCCCTCTACTCACAAGTACACGGTATAGATCGATCACCGAGATCAAGTCCTAGATCAACTAATAAGCTTAAAGTAACACGTCCCAGTAAGCCAATGAAACTCTGGACGAAGCGGATGACTACATTGCTGCATCACCGCCTCTGATTCGATGTGACATCACCATTTGGCTCCGTCATCGCCGCGATACCAATTCTCAATTCTACTTATTGTAGACCACAGCGTAGAATTACCTGGGCCTGATTCAATGCGCTCCTCTCTTGGATTATTTCCAGACTCACACAGTGCCTTTCCAAAATGCAGACGATCAAGAACACAATTGCCGAAAACTTCGGCGGGCCGTCCCATGAGCTCGCCGAGCACAAGTTTAGCTTAGAGGAGGTTCCCGACCTCAGTGATAAGGTAGCGGTTGTGACGGGCGGCAGTGAAGGTACAGAGCAAGCTCGATGGGCCCCTTCAACTCGCACTTCGAGAACATAATCATGTACTAACCAAGATGGCCAGGCATCGGCTTCGGCTGCACCCACACGCTCCTATCCAAGAACATCGCCAAGCTGTTCGTCACATCGCTTCGCAAGGAGGTCGCCGACGATGCGCTCGCCGCCATCGAAGAGGAGTTCGGCCCGGAGAAGCGCAAGCGCTTCATCTGGCTGCAGTGCGACCTGTCGGACTGGGAGCAGACGGCGCACGTGGCGGGGGAGATCGCGTCGCAGACGGACCGGATCGACATCCTGATCAACAACGCGGGGCGGGGGATCATGAGCCGGCAGCTGGCGCCCACCAACGGGATCGACCAGCACATGGCGACGAACCACATGGGCCACGTCGTGCTGACGTCGCACCTGCTGCCGACGCTGAAGAAGACGGCCGACGCCGGCCACACGGTCCGCATCGTCAACCTCTCCTCCAACGTGCACAGCAGCGCGCCTGCCGACACCGAGTTCGCCTCCGTCGAGGAGCTGAACCGCGAATACGACCCCAACTCCCTGTACGGCCGCAGCAAGCTGGCCAACCTCCTGCACGCCAAGTGGCTGAACCAGCACCTCCGATCCACGCACCCCAACATCATCGTCAACGCGACGCACCCAGGCGTGGTCGACACGGCGCAGACGAACGTCCATATCCACGAGGCGTTCCCGCTGCTGGGCTACGGCATGTCGCTCGGGCTGAAGCCCTTCCGCAAGACGCAGTTCCAGGGCGCCGTCTCGACCATGTACGCGGCCACCGTCGCGACGGAGGGCGGCCAGTTCATCTGTCCGCCGTGCATCGTGGAGAAGGGCAGCGACAAGGCGAATGACATGCAGCTGGCTGATCGATTGATGAAGTTGACGGCTGAGGTTGTGGAGAAGAAAACTCGCTCGGAGAGTAGTGCCAAGGGGTGTCCTTTCAAGGAGGATTAATTGTAAGATATTTGTAACACTTAACGCAATTGGGATGACATTTGGCCTATGAAATCGGGGAATGACTTACCTTTTTGTAGCTGTATAGTAGTCAAGCTGCGGAAGAGGAAGTCATATATCCCCTATTGAGGTGTAAGCTGTTTACTGCATCATGTGGGTGAGTGGATAAGCATCGACCAGGGGCTTATGTTGTGCAATGCACACGAGTCAATTTGACTATCGACCTCACTCCGAACCGTCAGTAGACATCCATCTGTAGGTATCGAGGATGTATCTTGAAAGTTCAATGCAGCAGACAGGGAAATCCGCCGAGAAGGCTGGGGCGAGAAGCGGACCAAGCAAGTGTGCTTCCCAGTGTGATGAATTCCACGCAAATTCTCGATCTGGGAGTCTAGTCAGATACGAGAGAGGTCAATGCTTACAATTGACAAGGACATGATGAGACAACGGGGAGTTGTGCACAAAATCCGATAAAGAATTCTTGAGTCAGGGAGGTAGTGTTGTGTGTTGCAGTGGGGAGTCTGCGATCAGCAGCGGGAGTTAGCGTAGGCAGCCACTGCAGTCCACTACAACAACTCAAAACAGCAACCACGAGGTTGAGCTTGAAGCTAGTAACATTAGACCATCTTAATAAGAGGATTCTGCCACAGGAACTCAACTATCTCTTCTGTTCGACTTTCCCATACGAGTCCCGCGATGATGACTAGATACATACTGTACGCAAACCATCGCAGCACCTGCAGCTCAGGCTGCAACGTGCAGGAACAACATCTCAACAAATACATTCGTCAGAGATAAGGTCTTGCATGCCTGGATCGGCACGAGGCCCCGTCGATCTTATCTGGTGCAGAATCTGAGGAATGCAAGGTACTGATTTCCGTCCACCCTGAAGGAACTGACTACGATTGGCATTCGAAAGACAAATGCCGCATGCCACAGGACATCACAAGCAGGAGAGATTGGCACACCTACCCAAGAAGTGTGCACGATCGTATGGATAAGCTTTGACTGTTTAGACACTTTGAGTTTGAGTTACGCAGTACCATCCACAGAAAGCTAAGCTACTGCCTGCATGAGACCACAAAAGATATCGTCATACGTAAGGTGGCACATGGTGTCCGCGGCCCCCTCCCATCTCCCAAGCCTGATTGTTTACTCCCTAGACCGAGCCAGCACCGTGACTGGAGACCAGTTGTAAATGATCTTCTCCTTCTGCTGCGTCGCAAGGCACTGGAGAGCAACCTCTTGCTCGGACACCGACAACAGAATGTCCCCGGACAGTCCTCTTTTAATGCCCTGCGTCAACTCGCGCAGGGCTAGAATGTAGGTCCGGGTGCACAGGTCCATCAGAGGAGGGGCGAACCGGCCGTGGTCGGACTCGACGATCTCCAGATCCTCCTTACGCATGCGATCGGGGAGCTCGGAGACCCAGCTAGAAGAACAAGTCAACATAGATAGGGTTGTGATTCTGGTAGGAGGACGCACATGTAGTTGAGGTCGACCCGCCGAAACAAGTCGCTCATCCGCGCAGCGGTCTCCTCCGCCACGCGGCCCTCCGTGACCTGGTTGTGCAGGTCCGCGTCTTCCCACTGAATGTAGCCCCCTGGCTCTGTGGGTGGCTGCGAATTAGCATGACATTTCGATGATGTGGGGTCAGCAGTGGGTCATTTGAGCTTACTTAGGAGTTGCTTGGTCTGGCGGATCAGGGTAGCTGTCTCGCCTTCGCGTACATTGCTCGCCCACATCCGCAGATGCACCACATCATATTGTCCCTCCAGGGAAGGTGGTAGATCAGACATCAGGTCTATCACGCTGAACGTCATGTTCTTCGCCCACAGCCCAGAGGGCGGGTACTGTTGGTCACTACTGTCGAGGCCATGCAGTTGCACGGTGGGCGGCAGCTGTCTCGACAGGTCAAGGAGCCAGGTTCTGTGCATATTGTGAGTAGAGGATTCAGTTTGAGCAATTCATCATGTTACAGACCCCGTGCCGCAACCTAGGTCGGCAATTTTCATGTCATTGCGGACTGGAATCTCAGGATGTAGCTCGTATCCCTTGTGGAATTTCCACAGGAGATGCTGAGCATCCAATCTGTAGTATATTCAGCACCCGCCAAGTCTGTGTGACCTTCATCGCAAGAGTATAATAAGTAGAGAGACATCTAAGTGGTTACCTTACGGAGTCCGTGATGCTTCGTCCGAGGATGTAATCGTCCGCCGGAATCATGGCGCTCCCCATTGTCGCTTACGTTGATCTGGTGAGTTGATCTAGATAGGTTGAAGATCGAGCATATCGAGGTTAATACGTGATGGTCCAGATTCTCAGGGTCCATCGAGACTTTTATAGTTCCTTCTCGGTGATTTAGGCTTGGGGATTATCCGCATCGGAATATCGTCTGCGAACTGTTTAACTGCAAATCGACCGACACGGAATCGAATGAGATCATAAAATAGCCGGTCTGTAAGGTCCGTTGTTTGTGACACTACCGAGAAATCGAAGTCGAAAGCCATATTGAGCGTATTCTGCTGGCGAATCCAATGATGGTTTGACATGGAATGGTGCTACTATTCGCATCCGCTCGGATAGCAGGAATGAGATCTTCAGGATCGGATCTTTCTATTTAGAACGAATAGAAAAGATACCAAGAATCTGAACAAGCAATAGTAGATTTGCATATGAGATCCCCGTATTTGATGACGTCTTGGGCTTGCGATAGAGTCACTCCTGCCTCTGCTGACAGGGAGTGCCGCTGCTCGCACATTCCGACGCCGGGATCCTGGCATGTTCGCACAAAGTCAATGTTGATAGTGCAGCCGTTCTGGCAGTAATAGTTTGAGCATAAGCCACTTTCTGGCTCTCCCACTGCTGCCCATGTCTAATCATGGTTGGAAAATTCGTCTTGTGCGAAACCACTTTAGTCCGAAAGACAACGGAACAGGCAACTGAGAAGTCGCTCGTTATTTGTTGCTAGTACATCGCCTTCGAGGACGCCGATGATCACACACTCGCTGCTATTGCTTGATCGCTGGGATGTGTACTTCTGCACACGGCTGACCTCTCACGAACGCAAGAGAGTACGTAACAATCCCCGAGATGAGCTCACATAGTGGTGTCTCAGAGCCGAACCTGTTTATCGGAGCTCGGATTTATTCTGCTCAATGTCCTGGTACGTTGCTCTTGCATTACCTGCAAACACGTAAGAGATTGGCGCGACTCGATGATCCAGATCTTGCGATCTTCAAAAGGCCCATGGCCATGGCTCTGCGTTACACAGAGATTGGCTTGGTCACAGTCGAGGTTACACATCATCTCGCATGCTAGCCTGAATCTGCAGGCGGAGATGATGTCTGATCGGCGAGTCCGATGCTGCTGCAGAACAAGTATGGCTAGCTTGGGATGATGCAATAAAAGCAAGATAAATATGAGACGCAGCGAATCATGCTAGCGATCGGCCGTACTTTGCTTTTTCTCATATCATTTGTATCGACCAATCATCGCAACAAGCACAGCCAATGCAATGTGATATCAGACCGAATTAGCCACTCTGCCATGTGAGTACGCCGATATCTGCATTCTTCAGCTGAGCCTAGACCAGCGGGTCAATCACCTGCGGCTTTCCAATGAACCACAGATTTTCATTCATTAAACAGTGCTTATTGAATAGAGTGAGTGTGAGGACGAAGTGCTCATGAAACCTATAAATTTCTTCCAGTGGTGAGTACCAAAGGGTCTTTGATTCTACAAACGTCCCCCGCACAATACTGACCTAAATTGAGAGCTTTGCTACCGATTTCCAAAACCACTTGTCTGTGTCCTTTTGAATAGTGTCCTTGGTGCATCTCAGAAAATATGAGCTTCAGCCGCACTGCCATAACTCTTACTCCGGGAACGCCCGACACTCTCGAGAGAGTGGTTGAAGTACTGCGAGCCCACAAGAGTGATGACTATTATGCATATGAGCGAGAGGGGAAATGGTACCTGGGCATCGGCAATCACTCGTCACTCATAGTTGACCCTAAGGGGGAGACGGCGACAGTCTCCGCCGGTCCTCACAGAGAATCGCACCCGATCACCAGTCCGTTGGCGGATGTCGCAAGAGACTTTGTGTCGAAGCACGCCAATGACGCCCGCAAGGTATTCGGATATGTCGGGTTCAACTACGCGGCACATGCGCGCGGTATCCCGTTTACGGCCGGTCGATGGCCGCTTGTGAGCTTGATGGTTCCACGCATTGAGATATCGTTCTCGCCAGACAAGGTTAATCTGACGGGGAATGACAACGAGGAAGTAAAAGAATTGGCTGAGCTGATCAACGGTGCCACCAGCGTTGATCCTACACCAAATCAAAGTATCAACACGCAAGACTCTGCGGGAGAGTACCTGGCTCGCGTCGAAGCCGCGCTGGCGGAGATCGCTGAAGGGAAGTATACGAAGGTCATCCCTTCACGAGCCGTGGAAATTGCCGGGCGAGCGGACATGCCGGCTACCCTGCTTTGTGGTCGACGCTGCAATGCACCCGCACGGAGCTTTTCCCTGAGCCACGGGGGCTACCAAGCAACCGGTTTCAGTCCCGAGCTCGTGATGTCAGTCAAAGGGGGGAAAGTGACCACTGAGCCGCTGGCTGGAACGCGATCGCGCAAGGGCAAAGACACTGAGGTTGAACGCTTGAGGCAGGAATTGCTCAACGATCCCAAGGAGATTGTGGAGCATGTAATCTCCGTCCGGGAAGCGATCGACGAGCTGAAGCGACTCTGTCTAGAGGATACAGTCAGTGTTGAGGACCTGATGTCAGTCCGACCTCGGGGCAGTGTCCAGCATCTCGGGTCTACCGTGACTGGCTTCCTGAAGCCGGAAAAAGACCCCTGGGACGCCCTCGACGTCCTCTTTCCTTCTATCACTGCATCTGGAATACCGAAGCAGGCGGCACTGGAGGGAATCCAGCGCCTCGAACATCGTCCTAGGGAGTTGTACTCGGGTGCCGTTCTGATGATCGAAGGCAACAAGACCCTTGAGGCAGCTCTTGTTCTCCGAACTGTCTTCCAGGATCAGAGTTGTCAGTGGGTGCAGGCTGGTGCTGGTGTCATCGCGCAATCGACCCCTGCGCGCGAACTCATTGAGACTCAAGAAAAACTGGCGAGCATAGCTCCGTTTGTGGTTAGCGAGATTGAAGAATAAGAGGACATCGATCGAGACCGTCAAGGGTGGCTCTGGTCAGAAGCCAGGATGTCATTATTGTTGCTGTCCAGATCCAGCGGTTTCTTTTCAGTAGCAGAGATAAAAATCAAGAATTCGTCTGGTGGCTGAGAGTGGTAGGTTGAAGATCATAGCATGTGATCTGAGGCCGAGTCATGTCGGCCACACTCGACCGCCCGGCCGCATACAAACTGAGCTGTACTCTACATTCCAGAGCGCGGGAAATGATGAAATCTGCTGCATGGTGGGAACTTTACATACGTCAATCTACACATATACAGTCTGCTGTCCTCTGCTACCAGTATCAACTTTAACATGGTCAAGCCACTTACTTGAATCATGTATCTCAAGGCAATGACATAATTAAGCCACTCCGACCGAGTCATGTACAGGATATGCGTATATGTCTGGACTAAGGCATCAGTAAGGAATTGGCCTATATAAAGTACAGTACTCAGTATGCTCATACACAGGGTCCCAAATGATAAGCACCAGACCAGTCCACGACGGCACGAAACCCTTCTTGCGCAATCTGCAGCAAAGCAACCAACACCATCACAATTTCATCCTCTTCATCAGAATGCCAACACTTCCCACCCTCACCCTCATCCTCACCTACACGGTATCCAGCTACCTAGCCCTCCGATGCCTCCAACCACCTGCACCCGAACCCGAACCTTCCGATAACGATAAGTCCAAAGACCGCGTCGCCACCGTCATCGACCCCCTCTTCCTCCTCCTGAAGCTCATCATCCCACTGAGCTTCCTCTACCTAGCGCTGCTAGCCCTCCTGCACGACGACCCGCCATCCTCGCCGTGGATGACCGCCGTCTGCCCATCCCCAACCAACGCACCCACCGAACCCCTCACCTGGACGCCGTCCACAGCCACAAGCCTGCTCCTGTTCTACATCGGCGCATGGACACGACTGGCCGCCTATCGCGCCCTGGGCGTGGACTTCACTTTCCACCTCGCCAAGCCGACCGAGGGACTGGTGACCGACGGGGTGTACCGGTACGTCCAGCATCCCAGCTACACGGGCGGGTTGCTCATGGTCGTGGGGTACGTGCGGCTGGCGATGGAGGAGTTCGTCCCGACGCTGGCGGCCTGCTGGTCGGTGTCCGAGACGTCCAGTCGGGGTAGTCTCGTGTTTCATGCCTGGGGCCGGGTGGGGCTGCTGCTGCTGGCGACGGGGGTCTTTCTGGGGATCACCTATTTCAGGGTCCAGGATGAGGAGAGGATGCTGAAACGGGACTTTGGGGTCGAGTGGGAGCGGTGGCATCGTCGAACTGCTCGCTTGATCCCGTTTGTGTGGTGAGGAAGGGTGGACCTGGAGGTTGGGTTGGGTCGAATGCGCTACTGTAGATGTGTGAATAGTTCCTGTTCTTCTCAAGTCTTGATTTGGGGTTGGTTTGGCAGCCAGGTTTGGTAGATAGCATTTTCTTTCTTTTCCTTTGGATTGGTCTTGATTGGCTTATTGAACATTCTATTGCGGGATTAGGTTAGGTCTGGTTCGATGTGGTTCCTTCGCACTATGCAAACCATACCAACCTAAGTACCATAGGTCTTTGATAAGAAGAAAAAGAAAAGAAGAAGGTTGGTTGCATTAAATGAAGATAAACTTCCGAAAAACGTATCGCTCAATCTAAACTCAAAACCGGGGGGATCTAGGGGAAGAGAAAGGAGGCTCAGCCTACCACTACCAGTCATCGGGCTCGTAGGCAGGCTCCTCATCACGCTCGACGTCACGCTCGATGTATACTTCGCGCTCGTGGTAGATCTCACGCTGGGGGGAGCCTTCGCGCTCTTCACGCTCCTCGTCGCTCGAGCTCGAGTGCTCCTCTGTTCGGAATTAGTTAGCAAGGTATAACCACAATGCAAACCGATGGTCGACCTGAGAGGAGGTATGACTTACCCAGTTCGTGGTTGATGAGAGCACCGGCGGCAACACCGAGAGCCAGGCCGCCAGCAGCACCAAGCATCATCTTCTTGCGCTCGTTCTTCTTCTGCTCTTCAGGGTCGACGTATTCACCGCCCTGCTGAGGTGGGTAGTATCCACCCTGCTGGGGAGGGGGGTAGTATCCGCCCTCCGGCGGAGGAGGAGCAGGTGAAGAAGCACCGTAGTATCCACCCGGAGGTCCGGCAGGAGCCAGATCACGGGAGCCGTCGGAGTCGCCTAGAGGAGGCTCCCACTGAGAGCGGCCGGTAGCGACTTCGACGAAGAAAGCACGGCGGGCGTTGGGCTCCCATTCCTGGGTCCAGCCCATGGGAAGAGGAGGGGGAGGAACCGGGGGAGGCCGGAAGGAGGAAGGGGGGCTGGCGTATGGAGGGCGAGAGTCGTAAGAGCGGTCGGCGCCTTCGTAGGGAGGACGCTCTGGAGGGGGACCACCCTGGTAGGGAGGTCTCTCGTAGGGGGAGCCCTGGTAGGGAGGTCTGTCGGAAGGCGGGCGATCATAGGGAGGTCTGTCATATGGGGGGCGCTCGTAGGGAGGTCTGTCAGCGGGAGGGGCGTCGTAGGGGGGGCGCTCATAAGGAGGGCGCTCCTGGTAGTAAGGCTGTCCTCCGTAGTAAGACATTGTGGGTTGATTCTGCACTCGTGGTGATGATTAGAGCAACAGAGAGGGAAGTGGGTGGGAGAGAGAAGATTCAGATGGGAAGAGAGGATGAAACAGAAGTCAAGAGGACAGAGAAGCACCAGAAGACCCTTAAATAGTCTCTTGTGATGGTCCCTGTCAGCTGGAGAGGGGAGGGGTGGGCGGATGGAGTCAGGTCACAGATGCAGCATCCACTCTGCCATTGCTATCAGGGATATTAACGGCCCTCGGGGACTCATGGCAGCCAACGAATGACCTGGGCAAGCGCTAAAAAAAGAGGGTATCCACCGCGTTATTTGTTGAGATGGAGAAAGTGCCAATCCATAGTCCGGTTTCATTGTTGATTGTAGATCTGAAGTTGTGACAATGCAGAGGATTTAGGCAGATACGTAACACAAGCGCCCCTGATGGGTGTGGGTGTGGGACCCGATGTGCAAGCAGTTGGCCTCATAATAATAATAATAATGCTGGAATGCGATGGAATTCTGCCCTTGATGCCATAAGGCCAGCTCGACAGCTTTTCTTTCTTGGGGAAGGACGATGAGGAGAAATTGCGGGGCAAGTTTTCGTTTATCCCTGTAGGGAGAAGAGATGGAGGGGCAAAAGCAGCCTTAACCTTGTCAGGCACATAGCTAGGTAGTTTCTTGAAAAGTCAACTGAGCAACAGACATGACGACAATCGACTGGATTGCAGTCTTCAACTCGTATGAGCTACCAGTCGGGGCAGAGCTGTCAATATCCGGACTAATGAACAGAGGGCGACTGGGGAAATGAATGACTTGTCCAAGCGATGATGGATGCCGCAGCAATCCGTCTCCTTTTTCGGTCCTTGGCGCCACATTGGGGGCTGGTGTGAAATACCATCCAATCAAAAGTGACTTGCTGCTGCATCAGCCACGAAGGACTGGACCCCCACTGTTTAATCACTGGCGAGTGAACACGCAACTGAATCAACTGAATCAACTGAATCCGCCCGCGGTGTCCGGTGATAGATAGCAACACTGGCAGACAAGAACCCTTCCTCGGCTTGGCGGGTCCTCGGCCTTCCAGAAATTACTAAACTAAGCTGTGGGCCATGGTTGAGTGCCGCCCTCCAAAAGACATCCATGCTAATTTGGGAACCTGGCAACTGGAATAGGAGTCCAGTTGCAGTTGCACGCTTTCTACTAGCTCATGGCAGCATCGCACAGGGGAAATCTTCTTCTCCTGAGAGGCCGGATAAATTCCAGAGAGAGGGAAGAAATTATCATCCTATCTGTAACAGTAGTCTCTGAGCGCGCAATCCGTACGCCGTGCCAAGACTTTACTCGGAGCCCCTGAGCGATTCGCCACGTGTGCCTCAATGAGTGGCTGTGTCTCCGCGGCGAAAGGCACCGCTCAGCCACAGGCCGGGCAGTCCCAAGCGCTTTTCCTCTTTCAATCTTCCCGTTCGCCGAGGGGCTACGGATCCGTTCGGAGCATCTTTCTACGCGCTAGGGCCCTTCTGCTGTGTGGAAAATAGTGAGTGCACTTTCAGGTAACCAATGCACCTGTAACACAGGATTTTCGATGTGTCTGCCTCGGTCGAGAGGATTCGAGAAAATCGATTGATCCAAAATACCAGTCATATAGCGGAGCAACTCTGCCAAGCAGGACACCCAGGCAACAATATTTACAGTCTCGACCATAAGTTATATGCCACAAAACTCCTCGAATCCTGGTCAATCCATTCCTCCGCTCAAATTCAAATTCCACCTCAATCCAATTTGAAACTAATCATAAATTCCATTTGCCGAAGAATGGAGTCCACAGTCTGCATCTGACACAGTGTCCAGACGTGTCAGGCTCATCATACTGACGGCTTCTGCCGTCGTATCAATGTTAAGAACGATTATGCGCTGCCGGCGAAGTTGCTGGATTCTCCACTGCCGGGGTAAAAGAAGGCACCGACACTACAAGTCTCGTTAGAACCGAGTTCAATAGAATATGGCGGGGAAAGCCAATACAACATACCCAATAATAACATAGGCTGCGATGAGCAGAGATCCCTCCAAGTAGTTACTCCTGCCGTCCAGGACAAGGAAGTTCACGACGAAGGCCGTTACGAAGAGGGATATGGTCTCGAATAAAGTAAAGTACAAAGACATGTCTTTGTCCATACACCAACCGAGGATAACCACCAAGGGAGTGACGAAGATAGCTGCTGGAGGTCAGCTCAGGTCCTAGAAAGTCCAAGAGTCGAATAGTACATACCAATTTGGATACTGCTACCAACAGACACACCAATAGCAAGATCCATCTTGTTCTTGGTAGCCACACTCACGGCCGTCACGTGTTCGGCGGCGTTACCAACAATAGGCAGGATGATCAGACCGATGAAAGCCTCGCTGACAGACGAGCTTTGAATCATGTTGGGGATGGCATCAACCAAGAATTCTGCACAGACTGCAACAAGAGCTGTTGAGACGAGGAGCATGACCACCGCGGAGGTGCGAGACATTTCTGGCTCGGGGTGTTCAGGAGTGTCTTCGACAGTGGCCGCGCTGACCACAGTAGGCATGCGAGATGCTCCACGAGCAAACTGTACAGCACTTCCCACGGGGGGGGGACGATTGGAGAAAGAAGGAAGCGAGTGTGTACGGCGGAGTCCAGATGCACCGGTGAGATTCGTTGGTTGTGCAATGCCCGGCGCGGTGGAGAACACTGTGTTGGAGAGCAATGAGGGAATGGTAGGCCTAAATGGCGATCGTCTCTTAGGCACTTCGGGGGTTTCCTCGACCGGAATTTGTAGATCGCTATGATCAACAGCAGGTTCCGATTGATAAGACTTCATGGGTGGCCGTCCGTTCATAGCTGTGTTGGTGGCGCCCTCGGCGTTTTCCGCACGCTTCTCCCGCTTTTTCCTCTCCTGCTTCTTGGCCTTTTTCTCCTGCTTCGAGGCCTTCGGGGCAGCTCCGAAGTCCCGCGACTGCGGTTCGTAGTCTCTCGAATGTGGCTCGTGATCCGCATCATAGCGAGTATCGTCGCCAAAATCGATAACAAAAGACCCCGAGCCCTCTGCATGGCTAGTGGTACTGTTCAAGTCGCCAGAGCCGTGAGCCTCATCAATGACCGCCGACGATGGCAATTCCACCAGCGACTTCTTACGAAACGATTGCGGAGATACGGTTCCACGTGAGCTCGTGCTTGATTTTCGGTGGCGTCTGTGTTTCATGGCCCTCTTGATGCGTTTGGCGGTAGACCAGGACGTTGTGGTGTCAACGGATTCGTCGGAAGAACTGCTTGAATCTGACGAGCTGTTCATAAACTCGGCCAGCACACCTGGGTGGGATTCTTCGTCAATAATCTGCTGAGGAGTACTGGCGTACAGATAGGCATGCGACTTGAGCTGAAAAACGATGTACAAGGCGTACACAAGAAGCAACACCTGTTATTTGAGACAATTAGTGTTTGATGCACTTCACATCGTAATACTGAAAGAGCTTACCACACTAGTTCCTCGGCTGACTTTGAGGGTGTATTTGTCGGCATTCGAGCTATCTGACCAAGAAGCATGGAAGGCCGTCTGGTGACTACGTTAGTTCTGCACCCTCAGACGTGTCAAGTCATCACTCACAGGTAATAACAAGCTCATGACGCTCAAGCTAAGAAGACAAGCACTCATTTGGGTGACCGTACTGTTGTAGATCTAGATAACTTCAGCACACAACTCAGAAGCACAGACAAGAATTACTTACCTGTTCCTGGAAACGCAAGCCTCCCAACAGAAAGGCCATACCCAGAATCAACAGTAGGTTTGCCAGAATGGATCCCAAGAGGGATGCTTGCACAATTCGAATCTCATTCTTGACAAGTGCAATGATGAAAATGATCAACTCCACTGCATTTCCGAAAGTGACGTTGATCAGTGCACCGACGGTATCACCTAGGCGGCTGGCAACACACTCAGTGGCGTGACTGAGGAGACCAGCCAAGGGAATGACAGCGATCGCGTTCATGGCGAAGATCAAGCCCGAGTTCAACCCGGCCGCCTGGACGGCGATACCGGCGGGCACGAAGATGAGCAGCACATTGACCCAACTGTGGCAAAGAGCCGTCTTGGTGTGGCTGCTGAAGCGGACCATGCCATCCTTCATGCGAGTAAAGACTCCGGGCTTGGTGGTCTCGTTTGAATTCTTTTCTGACTCCGGGCTAGCCGGGTCACGTATAGCTTCCTTCACTTGCCCATCTTGAGCCGCTGCCTCGTCAGAGGCTTGGTCTGCCTGGGTGGAAGCTTGAGTTTGGCGAGTTGACGCGTGAGCTTTCGCCCACGAGTGAATCCGGTCTGTGGAATCAAGAAGATTATCAGTTGGTTTCTCAGACAGAACAGCAAAAATCATGCACCAAGAAAAGCCACTAAAGTTTGGCGCGCGTGCAGTGGTGGAAACCAGGTGAAGGAAGGGGTATCAGAAGGTGACTGAGGCACTTACGCATGTATTTCAGAACCAGAAGCAGGAATAATCAAGGGGGAAGGCAAAGTAGCCTGAGGCGTATCGCAGAGATGGGATGAGAAGAAACGGAACAAGAGAAAAGATAACTGTGTCGAACGCACAGGAAGAAGCAAGCCAAGCTTCAAGTGGAATTATGGGAAGTTGGAGAGGGCAAGAGAGACAGCGAAATGAGGACAATATAAGGACGAGCGGCCGGCCGGGGCCCTTGGCGGGAGCGGCAAGCCAATGATGCTGGCCAAGCCCCAGCATGATCATCCTGCACTTAACCATGAAAGGGGAGGAAGCCATGGGCCATGGTCCCGTCTGCCTGCCCCGTTATGCGTCCTGTTACAGTACACAGTACATGAGTAAGTTGTTATCTATCGTGTTATCAATCATCCACCCTCATTTTTTTCCTCTGCTTTTTCTTTTTCATTTTCTTTCACCTTCCTCCTCCCCCCTCTTCCCCCTGCACCCTATCAGCTTACCCTTCCAAGGCCTGCCAAGGGCAGCTACACCGTGCTGAGGTCATCGGCTTATCTCCGACATGAGGACTCGGATCCCGCCCTTCTGCCGGTATTTTCATTTATTTTTATCTCTAGAGGCTCGGCAATGGATTGAGTCGCAAAACACAGCAACAGTTGACGAGGGATGGTGATTGATTACTCTACTGTATCCACTCCACCGTGGAGTGGGGCATGAGGGCTGTTAATCTGGGTTCCCGTCGATCGAATTCGTATGGTTCCCTTCTGCAACCCGTCGACCTGGTATCCATTCTAGGGCCTGGTGTCTGTCTAGGTACCTTAGTACAATTACCTACCGTACGGAGTACAAGCGACGAACTAACTTCCTGTCTTCGTTGGTAGGTGAAGATGCCAATTAGTTCATACTTGACCTTGCTCAATCGGTCTGCACCCTGCAAGGGGATGGACGAACACCCCCCCAAGGACCATGTCAGAATGCTGGACCCAGAACATGGAAACCTCCCAATTTTGTGATCAAATTGCGACTACGGAAAACCTGCCCCCGAGGCAACGCCTCACTACTGGAAGGGTAAATCACCTAGGGCTATCGATCTATCTTCCCGGCACATTGCCGTCTACAGAGTATAGAGCGCTGTATTATAACCTAACCAATTTCTTGACGCAGCAACAAGAGTGAGACACATCCATGATTATCACCGAAGTACTCAGTAAATGGCCAATTTTACCTACCCTACATACAGGTATTTACAATACCCATCATATCGATAAATACCGCCTTGCCTTTAGACTAGTAGTACACTACGCAACATTCGTGGACAGCGATCTGGGAATACGGAGCTAGCCATTGGTTGACTACCTGCAAGATGTTAGCCTCGTCCCCAGTCGGAGGGATTCCTCCGAAGTCCGACGTACCTGTATTGTCACTCGTATCATCTGGGACGGGCATGCTTGGGTCGTTGCCACGGCTGGCAACAGCTTTGGGTAACGCGTCACATGGCCGAGGTCAGAAGAAGGTAAGATGTGTGCAAACAGAGAGAGCGCGTCATCCATCGCCATTAGGTTACGTTTACAATTTGGGGGTCGGTCTGACGTTCCTTTCTTTAGCTTTGACTTCTTTACAACCCAGCTACGCCTCAGTTGAGTTCTAGATGACTCAAGTAAAGTCCCATCGTCAACGCTATTCCCGCCTGGTAGGGCTCCGAGCCTCCGACCCCTGCGTCACAGACTCAGCCACATATTTTGGGGCCCACCATCGCCTCCACCAGCACTCCGCAATCAACGCTACATTGTGGCTGAGGAGAATAACTTCCAGGGTACCACGATACATGCTGAGATGACATGATGGCCACGGTGGATATCACGACCGTGCCAAGGGCGTGGCAGATACAGCCAGGTGCTAGAGCATTCCATGTTGCAAAGTCAACTAGTCGCGCGATTCGTTGGCTCCTCGTGCTTGGGAGACTGGACCACCCGACACTGGCGCCAGCTGTCCTGAATGAGGTCATTTGTAGGACTCATGTACAGTACTGTACAGTACTTTCGACCTGATTCAGTCTACCACATTCGATGCGGTCTCGTTTGACAGGTCTTGGCCAGTGAGCGGGGTAGATCAGTACTCGTAAACTTGCCAATGCGGGGGTGATGTCCAAAGCCTCCGTGGCGCCGCGTAAGGCAGTCCAAAACGCGAAGATGGTGGGATGTCTGCTCGCTATCAACACCAGCACTGGTCAGTCACACCCAGTTCTGCAACCACAACTTGAAAATACCTCAGGTTGACCGGCCAGGAGATCGCTCCTCTGTGCCGATGCACTATGAGGGAATTATCATGGTTGCTCAACAGGTTTTGATGCTGTCGTTTACCGGAAGGGGGAAATGCGTATGAGAGAGAACCGTCACCTGAGTGGTGTCGCAAGCAGACAAGTCATTCCTGACTCATCTTGACTGACTAACTTACAAGATGCATAAGTTATGCGTCTAGTCAGGTGATCGTAACTCACAGCAGCGGGTAAAGCATTAGCCCGCCTGGATACAATTCAGAATGCTTGTCCTTCTCCCTGCCGACTAGTTAGCCATAAAATTGCTGCGTCGATTCTCGAAGGCCTGCGAAAACTTTGAGATTTTCTCCGTAGGGCAGTATTATTAGCTTGGACAGACGGGAAAGGGTCGGGACAAAGTCAGCTTCAATTGACAACCATACTAACTATAATCTTCCACCAAATATAAGTTCCTTCGTCAAATCAATATGCACCAGCTGTGATCAGATCAAATTTGTTATCGAAACACCCGGTATGACTGAGACTGCTACCAAGCTGCACTATGTATATCACTCGATCCGAATACAGTGTCTAAATGATCGTCCACCCTCGAAAACTAGTGAAGAAAAGAAAACTTTCGAATCGGCATTTAGCTCGGCAGGCGCCATGGATTTCAGGCACGGCAACCCGAACCGGATGCGGCCCCCGGACGTCGGCGATTCGATCAACAACGCTAGTTGAGATCACGAGAGGATGAATCTTCCATCCTTCCTTCTCTCGAGCATCTTTCGAAGTCCACCCATAGATCTTACTTAGATTTTCGATCAGTCAGTCCACTTGCCCCAGCAACAGATTGCACGAGAGACAGTTGACATACCATGGCTCCTCCTCGGAGCTCTGGTGGATCCAGACTGTCCAAGGTGCTCAGGTATGAGAATCCGCACTCCATGACTTAATCTGCAGCGAGCAGGAGCTGAGATTCCCTTCACAGCGCACTCGATCCAAGGACATGGATACGACGCCTGGACCTAGATACTCGAACCTTTCTCATGATGCTGAAAGGTGCTTTGCCACCCACCATTGTCATTGCAATGTGAGCGAATCTCGTATCGACACATACCAAAGCAGTCGACTAAAACCTGTGGTAGTTATCAGAGCAGCTCTATTGCGGACATCACCCTGACCATCGGCTACCTATCCGCGCTGATATCCGTCCTGTCGCAGGCTCTCATGCCCCGCGCGAAATTCATGAAGATCATGTTCTTCGATCTCTTGTCCACCTGCGTATCCGCATCGCTCTGTTGTCTAGCGATATTCTGTGCTGTAAAGGCAAGAGAGCACAACACCCCGAAAGACGCAAGCGAGAGTGTCCGCACTGGCTTCAGCAGCGATGCTTGCGCCGTATCGGCCATATGGCTTATATTCATGATCTGGTAATTGCGCTGCCTCGATTGTGATACTGACAGGGAACGCTGACGGTTCTCTGCAGGGGCGCGAATACAATTCGTGCCTGGAAACCGATGGAGCTACAGGATCCTATGGTGGCGTTCTCAATCTTCTGCTCTGTGACCATCACCCGAGCCGGGACATTCGTGACACTATCTGACGGATTGAGCTTTGTCAGCCGACTGTTGAAGGGGTTTATGCTGGGCTTCGCGATTGCCATCGGTGTCTCTCTCTTTATATTACCGATCACGAGCCGAGGACACGTGTTCGAGGACATCAAGGGCTACGTCGCGCAGATTGATGCCGTGCTCCGAGCTCAGATCGACTTCGTAGGGGAGAGTCCAGATATGTGGACTGGCGATCAGAGTCTCCTCAGTCGAACCCGGACTGCTCGGAGTGCGGGTGAAGCAGGGAATAATGGGGGTTCGAATTTGGAAGCAAAGAAGAAAGCTCTCGGCGCGGCAGTAACAAAGTTGAATGCCTTGCATGGAAAGTTGCAGTCGGATATGTTTTATTCGAAGGATGAGATCGCCTGGGGAAAGCTATCGGCTGATGATCTGAGTAGTATTGGTGGTCTGCTACGAAGCCTTCTGCTGCCTCTGTCGGGGATGGCAATGCTTCCTGACATCCTCGAGATGGTTGTGAAAAATGAAGGGACCCGCAACAACAGTGTCGGATCGTGTGAGAATGGCGAAGAGGCACCAACGAAGCAAGCTGAGCTGCAGAAAGTTGCCGAGACACTTCAGAGGAGATTGGTGGAGTCTGCTCACCTAGTAAAAATCGGCTTGCAATATGTTCTGCTGAGATTGGAACTCAAGAAGAGGAAGCACATTGAGAGATTGTATCAGGAAAAAGATGAGGAGGCAACAGGCGACATGCCTAATCCGTTGCAGCAGGACTTCACAGCATTACTACAGCGAGAGATTAACAAGTATTATTCCCGACGCAAAAACCTCGCAAGGACACTGGCCTCTCTGGAGGCATTTTCATTGTCCGAAAAGGCCGAGGATGCCTCATCGAACAACGACCAGAGAGCCGTCGCAGCTGATCCTGACGTGAAACAGGAATTCTTCATGATTCTGTACATGGGCCACCTGCAAGACAACATTCTGAAGGCGACACTCGACTTGGTCAAATTTGCAGATAATAAGGTTGACGATGGCACGATGAAACGCAGCCGACTCATTTTTCCGAAGCAGAAGACTATCTTGCAGTGGTTGTCTCCTGATTCTGAACAAAGGGATTCCGGAGAAGGCTCTGGCCGACGACAGTCTTCCCACGTCAATCCCTCCGCCGTCTATGAAGAGCGCGAAGCAGAGACATTTCCAGACCCTGAACACCTGCCACCTGCCAATTTCTTTGAGAAGGGAAGCATAGTGCTTCGCGTTATATCGAAAGTCATTAAGTCTGAGCAGAGCATTTTCGGCTTCCGCGTGGCAGCAGCGGCATTTTGCGTCGGTATCCTAGCCTTCCTACGGCAGACCCAGGACTTCTTCATCCACCAGAGATGTATCTGGGCCATGATTGTCATTGTGATCGGTATGAACCCAACGAGTGGGCAGACTATGTTCGGCTTTGTGGCTCGAATTGCTGCGACGGTCGTGTCGATGGTCTTGAGCTTGGTCGTGTGGTACATAGTGGATGGAAAGACTGCAGGAGTCATAGTGTTTCTTTACATTGGAAACATATTCGAAGTAAGTCTGCGAGGGAAACACTTCAAATCATTCACTGCTGACCCTCCTGGCAGTACTACTTCTACATCAAGGTTCCTCAGTACTTCGGCGCAACTGTAATTGCCATAGTGACATTCAACGTTATCGTGGGATACGAGTTACAAGTCCGCCCCCCTTCTCTGCATTTTTTACAATCAATTCTCAGGTCTAACTGGATTTTAATGTTCTCTAGGTCCGCAAACTCGGAGTCGAAGTCGCCACCTCGAACGGCCAGCCCTATTACCCGATCTACATCTTCGGCCCCTACAAACTCGCCGCAGTCGCCGCCGGCTGCGCCATCTCCTTCTTCTGGGTGATCTTCCCGTACCCAATCACCGCCAAATCGACCCTCCGCAAAGCCCTCGGACGGGGCCTCTTCGTCCTCGCCAAATTCTACAGCTGCATGCACACGACGATCGAGCTCTGGCTCAACGGCGAGCTCGGCAGCCTCCACGACGACGTGCACTCCGCATCCCACCACCTCAACCACACCCGCCACAAGATCTTCAAGGAGGAGATGATCCTCCTCAACAGCCTCCGCATGCACAGCCACTTCAGCACCTTCGAGCCCCCAATCGGCGGCAAATTCCCGAAGCCGACCTACGACCGCATCATCGGCCAGATCCAGCGCACGCTCACCAGCATGGCGCTGATGGCACACACCACGCAGAGCCTGGACGCGTTCTCCGTGGACCCTCCCGGTGGTGGCAGCCATCCCCAAAACAAATGGGTCGCGAGACTGGCGTCGATCGCGCTGCAGTCCGCGGGCTTCAAGTCGCACCAGATCACCTCGCTGCTCTGTCATCTCTCGGCGTCGATGACGAACGCGCAGCCGCTGCCGCCGTATCTCGCGACGGGCGACTCCTTCCCGCTGGCGAGGGAGCTGCAGCGCATCGACGGCGAGTTGCTGAGCATCCGCCATGTGGAGGATCCGGCGTTTTCGGCGTTCGTATGTCTGGAGGTGCTGCGGTCGGTGGTCAGCTTTACTCTGGACGATTTGTTACGGTATGTTCCTTGTAAGGCGAAATTGAGGGATTGATAACAGAAGTTTGCTAACACGGTATGTCCAGTGATGTGAGAAGTCTCGTCGGAGAACTGAGCTTCGACTTCCATGTGCGCCACGCGCAGGATACTGCTGAATCGCAGCGCTTGATGTCAGAGGTCGATGCTTGAACTGATTGACAGGTGCATCTGTTGTGGGGTTCGTACATAGTGCTGTATTGACGTATCTATCAATGTAAATAATTGGATATTCACTGTTATCACGAGTTTCGGTACGCGGATGACTTCAGCTGCATTTAGATCCACTTGACGGGTTGCTTCGCTCACAACGGCCATGGCTCATAGCGGCCCTTTTACGTCAGTATTTCATCAGCAAGGCCTGCTGGCCCAATGGTAAGGCGCTTGACTACGAATCAAGAGATTGCAGGTTCGAGCCCTGCGTAGGTCATTTCTTTTTGCTTTTTGTTCACCCACCTTTGCGGTACGTACATATACGTACGGGTCTCGTCACGAGGACTCGTCGACTGCGAACGAAGTCATGCATCATGTCATTTTTCTTTTTTCTTCAATAGGAATAGAATACTATCATACTTGCAGATTTCCAGGAAATAATCAAAAGACTTGGTCGGGAATTAGGACGGGTCCGTCCGTAGCTTGGGAGACTTGCTCTACCTCTTGGCCTGGGGCATGATAGGCTTGTAGCAAAGCAAATCTGGAACCTAGTCGCTACTGATTATCTGCCGAGCTGTATGATAGTCAATTACCGATAGGTCTTCCGACTCTGGCTAAGGTCCCAAGGTGCGATCGAAGCAAGGGTTTTAGCTTTATTGGCTATGAAGAACAAATATTATACATTCGAAGCATACAGAGATGAAAGCCGGGCTTCTTGATCTGGTATTGTGCCGCAACCTGATGAGCGAAAGAACAAGCGACGCGGACACCGGCCACAGTCTACCTCTAGCAAGAAGCGCCCGAGGGAACGTTCTCGCAGTCGGAGCTGGTCTCACCACCGGTGATGTCAACCCCGGACCAGGTCCAGTCGGAGCAGCTGCCGTCACCGCAGAGGATGTAGACCTGAACAGCGTCATCCTCGATCGAGCCGGTGATACCATCGACGGTCACGTCGGTGATGGGGACACCGGTGGAGGGGGTACCAGTAGGGCTGCCGTTCTCGTAGTCCTGCTCGATGACGATACCGTAGTCGGTGATGCCGGAGAGCTGGATGTTGGAGTAGGTAACCTCGCTAACATCACCGGTGTCGCCGTAGATGGTCTTGATGCGAACACCGTTGGCCGAGTCCGTGACGGTCGAGTCCGAGATGGTCACGTTCTTGACGGTGTTGTCATCGCGGCCACCAACGGAGCCGATGGACAGACCGTGGCCGCCGGAGCAGGTACCGCCGGTGAAGAGGATGTTCTCGCCGGAGTTGATGGCGATGCAGTCGTCCTGGTTCTTGACGGTAGCACCGCTGATGTACACGCCAGTACTCTCGCTGATGTCGAATCCATCGGTGTTGTGGCCACCGTTGTCGTCACCGTCGGAGTTGTCGATGGTGATGTCGGTCAGGTAGACATTGGTCGCCTGCACACTGATGGCCTGCACCGGAGTGTTCTTGATCTGCAGACCCTTGATGGTCGAATCCTCGACGTCGTGGACGTACATGAACTTGGGCTTGGTCTTGCCACCGTTGGTGCCCTCGCTGTCCCACCAGCGGGAGCCATCACCGTCGATGACAGCACCATCAGACTGGGTGATAGTGAGCTGCTTGCCGCCGAAACGGATAAGAGGACCATCCCACTCCTCGTAGCCGAAGCTGGTGGTACCCTCGAAAGTGATCTGAAATCGTCAGTTGGGTCTAGACCTAGGGGATGTTATAGGAAGACTTACGGTAGCACCGTCAGCGGCGTCAGACAGGTCAAGGGTCTCTCCGGCGGGCACCTCGATGTTGCTGAGGACGACGTTGGAGCACGAAGAGATGCTCTCGCTAGCCTCGCTGGCAGAGGTGAAAGTGCAGGTAGAAGAGGACTTCTTCACAAGGTCGGACACGCGAGAAGCAGTAGGGGCGGCCGAGACGACGGAGCCGACAGCGGCCAGGCCGAGAAGCTGGAAGGAGTGCATGATGGATTCTGGTCAACAGAAACCGTGATAAAGAGAGAATAAAGGAAGGAATGAGTGTCTGATCAACAGATTCAAAGGAGAGAACGTGGTTGTTGAGACGATCAGAGTAAGAAAAGAAGTAAAGCTTTTATACCGTGAAGGCAGCGTCTGGGTCCAGGTGGCCGATAACAGGTCCCACCCGATATCAATCTCGAACGGCTATCGGGCGCTCCACGGACCTCCTCGAATCCACGCTGTTTCACCATACCCGTTCGTTGGCTCGGCAGTCGGCGTCTCGACGTCTCAGAGAGTCACAATCAATGATGATCGTCGTCATCGAGTCTCAAACAGAATAGCTCGAGTAGAAGGGTGGGCCCTGACTGCCGATCCCATGCCGCACTGCTTCGGCAAATTCGCGGTTCAAATGCAGTGAAAACATCCGACGTCCGAGCCAGTGGGCTTGGCAACTTGCTTAGCAAGTCTTAGTCTTGTGTGACGAGTCTTGTTTTGCTGGGCATGGCATGATACGAAACGAAGCTTTCATCAGTCGTGGCGGCACGGCGCATCGTCATTGCTCAGCGGGCCAACAACCCTGAGGCGGAACGGTCGGAAAGGCCCTGCTTCTTGCCTCAAGAGGCTCGTCTCGAGTACAAAGAGTACGTAGACCTGGTCAGGGTGAGCGGCGTGAGCTGCCCCTGCATACTGCCAAGAATCATCTCCGACTTCTTGGCTCATATCAAACGATATTAAGGGCATTCCTTCCGCTCCAGAAGCGGCTAAGCCACTCGCCGGAAAATGTGCGCTGGCTTTTCTGGCGACAACTGAATCCAGGAGGATTATCTTCCACGAATCTAAAACGTCGCTCTGTCTTCGTGAAGGCTTATGCGGAGAGGCCTGAGGGTTGCCGATCTCGTCTCCATGCTTCGGATGGCCCGGAGTCGAACCCCTTTGTTCAACTTCACACCCGTATATGCGGCGGTTTTTCTGTTCTGGTGCTTTAGCGATGGAAGTATTGCCAACGTTGATGAGCATTGGTTGATATCCTCTCTGTTCATCACACAGGGCTTGAATGCTGTAGATGGCGGGATGGTGGCCGCAGTAAGACTGCCTTTTTCGCTTAATCGCACCTGCCAAAACAAGTCGAAATCCGCAACATGTAATGGGGGTGAGAAGTGTCAGGTGGTGATGCTGATCACAATCATCTATCGCTATCACTATCAACGAGTTTCCAGTATCAGTAGTCATGGAGTGGTTTAGTTTCATCCTGTTCCTCTTGGCCATCAAGGTCAGTTTTTTCACATCACTCACAGCAGCTGATTGCTCGCCCCGCCAGATTCATCAACCCTCTATCCCGGGTATTGAGGTGGTAGCGTCCATGGTCTTCCCTGTGTTTGACATGGAGATTGACGGACTTCAAGTCAATCCGATCAAGCATCGTCGAGTCAGCGTGACCTTCTGCAATGTCAGCCTGACTTACACCCACCCCGGCTGGGATGATTCGATCAACATCAAGGTGGCTGCCTCTCTCGGGTTGGAACAAGCGTCTGCAAGGCATCGGCGGCGACGATTTCGCGGGAACCCGCGGTGACGGTGCCACGGCCTTGGCAGTGGCAGGGGGGTATGCAGCAGTCAGCTCCGACTTGGGGCATGATGCATTCGCCCCGTCGGCACGAGAATGGGCGCTCGATGACGAGTCGGGGCATGTGAACGTGGCCCGGCTGCTGGATTTCTCCTCCGTCGCTCTGTCCGAGATGGCTATTCTGGGGAAGGATATTGTCCAACAATTCTACGGTGAGGTGCCGAAGCGTTCCTACTGGAACGGATGCGCCGGGGGCGGCCGCCAGGGGATGATGCTCGCGCAGAGGTTTCCCGATGCTTTTGACGGGATTCTAGCTGGCTCTCCATCTCTCAGCTGGGCGCATTCTATGCCTGCGAGCTATTGGTCCAACTTTGCGATGCGTGTGCTGAACACCTACCCATCCCCCTGTGTGATGAACGCTATTGCTGCAGAGGTCATTAAAGCCTGCGACGACCGCGATGGAGTCGTCGATGGGATCATTACCGAGCCAGAGCTTTGTGACTTCAATGTGCTTTTCCTGGTCGGCAAGCATGTTGATTGTGGTGACGGAGTTGACGTTGAGATCACGCTTGACGTGGTCACCTTGGCCCAGAAGATGTGGCAAGGCATGCGCGATCAGTACGGTGTGCCTTTATGGCATGGCTTTTCACGGGGCTCGTTATGGCATGGCACCGAATGCTCCTCATCAGAAGCGGTCCACAGTCATAATTGTAGCCCGACACTCTGGCGCGTTGTGATTGACTGGCTGTCGCTGTTCCTCGCGCAGGATCCAGATCTAGATTTATATCAGTTGAAGGTGACATATCCAGAGTTCATAGGCTTATTTCGTCTCTCGGTGGCCGGTTGTCAGTCTATAATCAGCGCCGACTCTCCGGACCTCCACGAGTTCAAGAAGCACGGAGGTAAGATCATTCACTGGCATGGGCTGAACGACGAAAAAGTTGCCCCGGGTGGGTCCAAGGCCTACTATGCAGCTGTGGCAGAGCGTGATCCTGCGGTCATGGACTTTTATCGGTATTTCGAGGCTCCGGGGGTAGGTCACTGTGGCTCGGGCCCGGGCCCTGCTCCTTCGGCCATGATGGCTGCATTGACAGCATGGGTGGAAATGGGAATCGCCCCGGATAGCCTTCCGGCTGTATCAGAAGGTGGGAGTCTCTCGCGAATTGTGTGTCCATACCCATTGGTAGTCACCTACCTGGGAGGAGATCCGGATAAGCCTGAGGCTTTTGGCTGTTGGGGATCAATGGGAGTACCAAGCGATGAGACGAGCTGGCCTTTGTATGGTGAATGGAGTTGGGACGATGTTGAGACAGTAATTTGGGGATAGAGCGTGGGGGAAATATAATAGGTAGGTAGACTTAGGCTTTGGGGGGGGGGGGGTGCTGTGGTGAGAGAGGAGACAGAATTGTGGCAGCCTAGCTATGGAATTGAATCCAGGCTCTTTATGTGAATTGTATGGAAGGAAGACAAGAAAGTAAAAAAGTGAGGGCCGAACGCGGATCGAACGCGTGACCTCGGGATCTGCAATCCTACGCTCTACCACTGAGCTACCGACCCATTTGTTGATACGTCATCAAACAGGACAAACTCTAGGCGGGTGACATAATTGATCATCATCAACTTCGTCCAGCCATGATACATGACCGCCTCCAAAATTCTCATTTCCTGCGGTCACTCCTCTAAAAGTCCGTTGAGAACATTTGAGCTTCAACTTGTCTTGAAGGGGACCTTCGTGCATGGTTGGTTTGAATCGTTTTCGCTGAACAGCCGCAGAATCGCTAATATATATTCGCATCTCGGATCGAACCCACATAATCAAAACGGATTGCAACCACACACCAATAGTATGATCCATCGCCGTACACTTGATTGAAACCGCCCGAGCACATACGCAACCCACAAGTTGACACACAAAAGCACCACAACGAAGATTAATGAGCAAATCGGAAATCCAACCGCTTGCTCCCAGTTTCTGTCGTGGTGTTAATATAATGCTGCCGTTGCTGCAAGACAGAACAAGAGACCATTAGCAGCTGTATCAAGTCTTATGAGCAAATAGTAGGAGTACAAATAGAGAACCCACCTCCTCCGTCATAGCATTCCAGACCTTATCCCTATGCTTGTTCCGCAAAACATAGTACACCTTCGTAAGCAAGAACAACACGATAGCGAGGACGTTGATCCCCAGAAGTACAGAGTTTCCCCGACGGTACTTGGGTTTATCGTCTGTGCGGTAGATGTTGTTCCCGATGATGCCGCCAACTTGGACGAACACTGGATGTAGCAGGGGTTGTCATCGTTAGTACTTGTATCCAGAGGGGCTTGAGAGGGTGGGTTGATTTTCATCAATATGAGATGAATCATTCCGGTACTCTTTTGATGGTAAGGGGGAGTTGGGGGATCGCTCACTGTTGTATAGCGCCGCGGAAATCGTTCGCGTGCCTACGTTGTTCGAGTTCTTCGAGATCCACCCGACCAAAATCGCGTGGCAGTACGGGTAGCACAACAGCGTCGTTACGAGGCCGAAGGTGCCCCAAGCATTGGTCATGGTGCCGGACCAGAAGCGCAGGGCGATGACGCAGGGTAAGGTCCAGATGCTTTGGAGCATGGCGACGAAGGTGCGTTCGTTGAGGTATTCGCTCAGGCGGGTTAGGAGAAGGAGGGTGATAATGTGGCCGACGCTGGAAGGGATGGTGAGGAGGTTCGTGGTGAACTGTGTTTCAGTTTAGTATTGGTTGACCTTGCTGGAGCTGACGATGAGCTGCAGGGGTTCGTGACTCACCGTACTGAAGCCGACGCTCTTGAGTGTGAGGGTTATATAGGCTGAAACAGGTGTTTGAGGGATATAGACGATCAGGCCGAGGATGTAGATGGGCCAAAGGTCGTAGTCGCGCAGAGAGTTCCAAAGGCGGCGCGGGGTGATGGGCTGACGATTGTGCATGTCCCCTGGTGGTGTGGTTTGAGCTTCATGGGTCCGAGAGAAGATGTTGTAAGAGGAATAAAGAGATGCAAATGCTGACCTTTAGAGGGGTCGTCACGGAGGACCCTGTTGACCACGATGCTGACTTCCCGATCTGTGAACCATCCCTTGGGGCGGAACCACTTCTTTGTGTCGACGGCAGAGGCAGGCATGCGAAAGAACGAGGCCAGACCAACGAGGAGCGTGATCAGCCCTTCGATAAGGAAAAGCCACCTGAAGTATAATAGCTCAGTTCACGTCCATGAGGCTCGAGAGGCATGTACTCACCTCCAGCCAGCCATGCCTTGGATGCCTCGCATGTGGAGAACCCCGAATGCGATGAATGAGGTGATAATGGTGGTGGTTGAAAGAGCAGTCCAGAAGATACTAAGTGAAAGGTGAGTATATATGTCACGAGACCAGCGAAGAATGAGTACCTTAAGCGAGTCGGAAGTTCTCGGCTGGTATAGAAGTATGACAACCACAGAACGATATCAGGAATAAAGCCGCCCTATTCAAAGGTTAGAGCAAGGAAAATGATTATGCGGAAAATCTGGTTACCTCGAGAATTCCCAGGAGCGCTCTTGTAGCGTAGAAGGTCCGCTTCCCAGTCAAGCCAGCCTGGGCTGCTGCAACGATAGACCAAAGGGTCATCTGCATCGGGATCCACCGATCAGGGCCCATCTTCTTGGACACCAACTGTGACGGCAACTCTGCAAGCAGAAAGGAGACGAGAAAGATAGTATTACCAGTGTTGTAGTCTAGTCATGTCAGCTCAAGCCTCCAACCTTAGACGACCGATTGTCTTACCATCAGTCGTCAACCCAAGGTCATTCAGCAAATTGTCTGACACCGCTTGGACGAGATTGCCTCTGTCTACCTGAAGACCAAAGAACATCACGCACTAGACACCCAGTCAGTGAGCCAGTTATACAGATAAGCACAACAAATGTTGACATACAGCCCACAGACACACACGCCAGTCCAGTTTGCGAACCAGCGCTTTCTCTTCCTCCGGGGTCCATGTGAGGGTCGGATCAAAGACGTGTCGACACTCGTACTGCGCCTTCTCATAGATCATGGCGTAGCGCTCCGCGACCTCTGGGTCCGCGAACGGATTGTGCCCCTGTAAGTCGGAAGCGCTATCGTTGAACTGCTGTGTCTGCACATAGACGCCATCTTTGCTTCCGACCGAGTCCTGTACGACTGAATGACTCGTCGGGTGTGCACCAACGGACTGCTGGTCGATGTCGCTTGCTTTAGTCATGTTGCGCAAGGCACGTCTCTAAAGGAGCACAGACTGACAATCGCAGGATGTCCAGTTTCCAGTTTCGCGATACCTCATGAGAGGGAGATTGTCTTCAATTTGAACTGTCGACATTTCTAGCACGCCATTGCCAAGCTGGTCGCGTATAGTGCCACAGGTTGATCGAGAACATTTATCGCCGAAGAGCGGCGATATAGCCGGATGCAATGACAGAATGCATGCTATAGAAAGCAAAGTCACCCTGATAGAGCACACCAAAGTCCTTAGTGTATGTACCTCGCCGTGAGCTCGCAATCCCTAGTTCAGATTGTTAAGGGGGGATAGATAAGCGTACTTCAACGGGATTTGTCCAGACATCGGCATTCGCAGCAGGGTTCACCTAGAGGCAACACTCCCCGCTTCTTCGTCTTTGCCAAGTTGTTGGTGCGGCATGAGGGAGCAAAGATAATGTTGCGGTGATGCCTTCAGGGTGAGGATGGCGTCATTGTGAGGGGCTGCCCTTGCTTGCCCATCCCAATTCCACAGCGATGAAAAAGAATGGCTACCTAACGCAGCGCCTAGACTGATGGATTTCTCTAAATTTTTTGGGGTATCTTCTAATCTAAAATCTATACATATGATGAGAATCGGGCTGGTTCACACCGGGCCATTTGTGGGTTCCAGTATCTCGGCGTATCGATTGAGAGAGCGACCTATTAGGTTGACCAGTTGCCATATATAATCTCCTGTAAACAACCTCGCCCAGAGCCTTGTCACAGTTGCACTTAGTCTTGTGTTATTCGACAAGAGCCAGTCGCGGGAAACACCGTGCTGCACTTCCATGACCATCTCTAACACAAACTCAAGCAGCTTGCTCTCTTGTTCAGTCAGACTCGGCTGTGGATTTGTGACCGTCGCCACCTCTAGCCACTTGGCAAGTAGAACGGCACATTCAAGCGAGCACAATGCGTACTGATTGGACCAGGACACGACAAGAGTGTGCGCCACATAGTTTATGCCCAGTTTGATGGGTGTGCTGAGCGCGTGAGCACAGTGTAATGCGGCGCGAGTAAGTCTGTCGCTCCGTTGCACACATAACTCATCCTTCAAGGAACGGGCTATTTCATCCGGATTCCAGGTTTGTAGTCGTCGCGCGGAGCTGAAATCGGCATTGAGACGGATATATGCTAAACGGAGGAGGGCTGTCGAGGTGAAAGAGAGAGGGCCGTGAGGGTTGAAAGGATCAATGGAGGATTCCTGGTTGTGTTCCCAGCACTGACACCAATTTTCCAACGCCTGTTCTAGCGAATTGATCACTGCCGGTGATAAGAAACCACCATTGGAGACGGGAAGGCGACTGGCTTTTTGCATCAACCAAATATTTTGAATCATTGCGTGAATCAATACATAGCCGCCCATTGAGGAGAAGCTTTCTAGGCGACCTTTGGCCCCAGATGATTGTGGAAAAAGAGCATTCAAAGCAGCTTGTAGCTTAGGCTCCCCGCGGCTTTGACTTCTCTCCATAAGCCACTGACTCGCACTCGTCGCATTCCATTCCTTTTCTGTGCAAGGCAAGTCAAGAGTGAGCTCTTCAGTCAAGATCAGCGGTGGTATGTCAAACACAATAGTATGGACGCTGAAAAAACAAAAGACAATCAGCTTCGTCCTCTTGACACATTCGTTGCGGATCCAGCTCTCCCAAGTCCCGTCCTGTGCCGGCAGCTCGTTCAAGCCTCCCTGTCTAAGAAGAGTTTCCATGGTGCTTCGCATGTAAAGAGCCTCGTGATGTGGTGGGTCGCGCTCAAACCAGCATGATACGGACATCAATATAAGAAATGCCTGGATAGTTTCGATGATGTCCTGATCTCTGACCGCCTTGTCGACATGACTTGCCACTTGGTGAGTGGAGCAACCCCACTGGAATTCTCTTCGTACATGCTCAAGAGTGACTGCCCTCGCCACCTTAAATAGTTCCAGGCTCGTGTCAGGCTCGCGGCAGTACTGAGCCCCCAAAGCGGCCATAGAGAGAAGCAGATGCACAGGAGTCGCATCTGTGTCGAGCGTGGCAATGTGCAAAAATGGATAGTGGTCATGAAAACCATTCATGTACCCGCCAAGACAGCGGGATAAGGCGTGTCGCGACGGGACAAACGGGTTATGAACGACGTTGGTATAGTCTGATAGGGATGCAATAATGCGGTCTCTGCATTGCGTCGTTATCGATATTTGGCTACTAGGCTCGCGAGCCTTATAGGGTGCTTGAGTCCTGTCCGGTTGGAGTGATGGCAACTGCGTTCCGTGTCGAGGCAATACGGGTGTGGAAGGTGAGCCAATATTACTGGCTGACTTGTCCTTCGCAACGGTGTGACCATAATCCGAGGTCGCTGTGTCAAAATGAAAGGCGGGAAAAAGAGGAAGTGGTTGGTAAGTGGGTGAGTAAGGATGACTGGGAAGCGGAATGCTATCTAGGAAAGTGGTGAAGTCCTCCCCATCATGAGAGATAGACTGGCCATAGCTGGCGAAGGGTTCGGTAAACCCAGGAGCTTCAGAAGGAGCTGCTGCCGCCGTCTGGGAGTTTGCGACAGTATGCCCGGGAACCGTGTCCGCTAATGCCACTGGAAAGGATGCTGGAGAAGCAGTAGTTATCGGCTGAACCTCCCGAGGAGATGGCGAAACCGGACGACCAGCCACTGCTGATGCTAGTACATTAAGTCCGTCGAAAACTTGGGGAGACGCAGGTTGCGGTGAGCTTGTTGGTGTAGCATCCAGGGCCGGACTGCTGTGAGCCAGGCGTTCGTGACGCGCCAACAGGTCCCTACTGGAGTATTAGCGAGAGTTTCAACTCAAAGTCGAAGATATTAGGTAACTCACTTGCGAGTAAATGACTTGGGGCATTTAGTGCATATGTACGGCTTCTCTTTTGTATCTGCGCCTCGGGGTCAACTGATTTGTAATCACAGATCATGAAGTAACAGAAGAGGGTCTATACGTGAGCGGTCATGACGCTGAAGATGCTCTAGGCGAGCAAATGTCCTGGGGCATCGCTGACATTGGTATGGTTTGGTAGGAGAGCCCATCACAGGGAGGAGTGGGGAGCAGTATTGCGCGCAAGATTGCGAGTAGAATACAATACGAGATTTAATCGTGGAGAAGTTGAAGAGTCCAGAACACGCTGTGTTGTGGAACTGCAGCCAGTGCCGGCGCCACGCCGCACAAGGGAAAGTCCCTTGGGCCTCGGGCCAATCGGCGAAAATGACCGACCAGACAATTAGTCATCATGGATCCGCCTCTAGTTATCTTCCCCACGTTTTTGTTTCGTCGTTGGATTTCCCCATAGCCTGCCAGTTCTAAACACCTTCTCGCCTTTCTTGAACTTGTGAATTCTTCCCTCTCTCAGGCGAGACTGTAGGGTCTACCCCACTGTATGTGGAGAGACTGTCACAGCTAGTTCCATGCGAGAAGCGAGTGGCAGTGTTGAGGTCGACTTCCCTGACATGGACTGGCAATCGTCTTGATTACTGCCTATAGTGCGGAGTACATACCTTTCACAAAAGAGTTTCATTCGGTATACCTCTTAGCATACATCAGGATCTTTCAGGCTCTGATGATCTTCTAGAGCCTTTTTGACTTCCTGCATGCTATTTTGCCGTCGGTGAATCGCTCCACCCATGAAGTTCCAGATCAGTCTGAAGCCTACATCCTGCCTCAGGCAGTAAAATTAACAGGTCCAACATGCTACAGATTCCCTTATTACATTGCTCTGAGCTCATCTTGAGCCAATGATATGTATTCACCAAGATATTAAACCCGAGGTTGGCCCCACAAATGCCAACTGAAGCTGAGGAGTCCTTGGAATCGAAATGCGTCATCGACTCCGATAAGGTTACATTTCCCTCGCACCTTCGAACCGGACAGCTGCCAGCAAGGCTTTGGTGCGCATGAAGTTTACCGTGTTGGTAAAGCGTTGTCTTGCGCTCCTAGACGGTCCTAGGCATTTGCGCCTCACTTTTGAGTCTCTATGCAGGATGATCATGTCTCGTGAGACAATCCCTTTATTATGCTGTTCTTTCAGCCGCCAGACGTTCTCACCGAGGTTTCCACTTAGCATATCCGGTCTTGCAAAATTGATGAGATGACTGCTACTTAAACAGTGACTTGTGCTTTGCGCAGGGAGTTGACTCCCTGATTGTTCAAGCACGGTCTGGTGAATCCTCACACCATCAACAGGAGTTCTTTGACCTCAACTGGCTGATACTAACGCGATAAACCCAAACTACAGATTAGCAGCCACCATGTCGGAAAAGAGATCAA
This sequence comes from Aspergillus japonicus CBS 114.51, assembly GCF_003184785.1. NCBI lineage: Eukaryota > Fungi > Ascomycota > Eurotiomycetes > Eurotiales > Aspergillaceae > Aspergillus > Aspergillus japonicus. The sequence goes on along the minus strand of NW_020291665.1, from coordinate 224,326 downwards.
GTAGCGAGTCGAGTGGTTCCTCCTCCCCCATCAGCTATCACAGCGTGCAGCATCAAGATGAAATTCACTCGGACCCGGGAGATCGGCGCCATGCAAGCTCAGACAGCGACAGTTCACCGGGAACTTCCCCGGGCAGCCCGCATTCTACGCAGGTTCATCGCGTTCACTTCGGGGCAGATAGAACGTTCTCATACGGAAGCTGGCAGCCCGGAGTCGGCCCCCTAAGCCAGCCATCGTCTCATCTACGGCGTCGCTCGTCAGCGCATCCATCCATAGACATCACAGAAGCACCTCGAAGACGGAATACGCGGGCTGCAGCTGGTTATAGATGGGAACCGGAGGAACTTGAGGGATCACCATCTCGTGAATCAAACACAGCAGAAAAGAGGTCAAAAAAGACACGCCTCAGAGCTTTTCGGGATACAGTCAAACAGAAGACTGCCCACTGGGCTGCTCGTCTGGGTCGTCCAACAGAAGGCGAGGATGACCTGCAACCAATCGACTATCGTCGTCGCAGCACGGATGTGCAAATTAATCAAGAGGCAGAGGTCAAGGATCAGATTACGTGCAGCTCGGAGGCGCACCGCATTATCCGGGGCTTGACACACGACGATCCCGGGCGTCGCCGAAGCACCCGTAGCGATTCAGTCTTGCATCATGCAATCGATATGCCGCCGGATGATACTGACGAACTTGTTGGAGCAACAGGCGCAGAGAGCCGACCAACCGGAGGGATATTGTCTCACCTGCTACGCCTCAGCGGGGGTCTGGATCAGGTCCACAAATCGACCCGGGGACTCAACATGCCCTCTGGGATGTGGACTCCATTCGGTGGAAGCACCCCAGGGACGACCACTCCTCGCAAGGGAAAGCCGCGATGGTATAAGAAGCCTCCAAACATGTCCACATCCACCTTGGTTGGGGATCCCAGTCACAGTGGCGCCAGCACCCCCATTTCGAACCAGCTCCTCAGTGTGGCCTCAAGGCGACGCGACAAGCATTCTCGACGACGCAGCTTCAGACTGGAAGACGAGATCCAGGTGACTCTCCGCATCGCTGAGATCATTGCACGACAGCGTTACATCATGCAGCTGTGCAAGGCGCTTATGATGTTCGGGGCACCTACTCATCGCTTGGAAGAATACATGCTGATGACCTCCAAAGTGCTTGAGATTGAGAGCCAGTACCTGTACGTCCCGGGATGCATGATCATGGCCTTCGACGATCCCAGCACTCGAACGACGGAAGTGAAGCTCGTTCGCGTTGTACAAGGTGTGAACCTAGGACGTCTCTCCGACACCCACAACGTTTACAAGAACGTCATCCACGACGTGATTGGCATTGAAGAGGCCACTGGAGAATTGGAGGAGCTCATGACCAAGAAGCCGCGGTTCAACAAATGGATCATCGTTTTTGTGTATGGGCTCGCCACGGCCATGGTGGGACCATTTGCATTTAGTGCGCGACCCATCGATATGCCCATCATCTTCTTCAACGGGTGCCTCCTCGGAGTCATGCAACATGTGATAGCGCCTCGCTCTGTCCTCTACAACAATGTCTTCGAAGTGACGGCAGCAGTGCTTACCTCCTTCCTCGCCCGAGCATTCGGCAGCATTCATCGCCCCCACGGCTCGGGCCGGCTCTTCTGCTTCTCGGCCATCGCGCAATCCTCCATTGCGCTCATCCTCCCCGGCTACACCGTCCTCTGCAGCAGTCTAGAGCTCCAATCCCACCAGATCGTCGCCGGCTCCATCCGGATGGTCTACGCGATCATCTACTCGCTCTTCCTCGGCTATGGCGTTACCGTCGGCACCACGATCTACGGATTAATTGACAACACGGCCACCTCCAGCCTCAGCTGTCCGTCGGCCGGCGCTTTCAAGAACCCGTATCTCCAGCGCTTTCCCTTCGTCGCGCTCTTCTCTCTGTGCCTCCTCGTGGTCAACCAGGGCAAGTGGAAACAAGCTCCCGTGATGACCACCATCTCCATGGCCGGCTACGTCACCAACTACTTCGTCTCCGCGCGCCTGGGCAACAACTCGCAGGTCGCCAACACGGTCGGCGCGTTCGTCGTCGGCGTCATCGGAAACCTCTACAGCCGTCTGTGGCACGGCCACGCCGCGGCCGCCGTCCTCCCGGCCATCTTCGTGCTGGTCCCCTCGGGCCTCGCCGCGACCGGTAGCCTGATCGCCGGCGTCGACACGGCCGACCAGATCCGCTCGAACGTCACCAAGAACCACACCACCACATCGACGTCGCAGAACTCCGAGTCCTCGAATATATTGGGGTTCGGGATGATCCAGGTCGCGATCGGCATCACAGTCGGGTTGTTTGTGGCTGCGTTGGTGGTTTACCCGTTTGGGAAGCGGCGCAGCGGGCTGTTTAGCTTTTAGGGAGGAGCTTCGGGTAGTTCTAGTGGTGGCACTGGTTGCTGTTTTATTTTAGCGTGCTTTAGCGTGCATTAAAGACTGGGCGAGCCTTAGCGGGATGGTTGTTTCCCGCGAGAATGCTATGAACGTTATGATGTACTGTACTATCGAGTCGTGTGCTTACATTGGTGAATATCGGACATATCCATGAGACCCATCGAATTGGAAATTCTGGGAAAGTTCGAGAGGGAGAAGAGGTAACACCTATCCCAATTGATATCCCAAATAGGGACTACATCCTGCACCACAAGGCATAGCATACTTAGGCCTTCCTTTCAAGAGGAATACAGGAGGTCGAGGTCAGATTAGACTATGTGCAGTGCAGTACAGTACAGTACACCTCCAAGTCAGGCCTGATGACATGCCCGAGAACTCCAAGCAATCCTGCTATGTATGAGTAGTACGGCGTAGCCAGTAGCACACTACCGAACCCCTGGATCTACAACTCCTCCCGCTTCCCTACGAAAATTAGTTAATCAGGTGGAGGAAGACCCTAGTATCGATCAAGATACACATTATAAGTCAATCTATATAAGAAGAAACGGAATCAAGGCTCGCTCATGCTCATGCTCATGCTCATGTTCATGCTCATGCCAATGCCAATGCCAATGCTCATGCCAGCGCTCAAGCCCAAGCCCAAGCACATGGACCAAGACATCCATCCCACCGAAAGAAAGTAAGTGAACCGGCACTCTCCCTTCCTTCCTCACTCAACTCGACTCAACCCAATTCAAGATGGATAGATCATGAACTAAAAGTCCCAGACTTCACGGTTCACGGTTTGAGTCCAAATCTAGCCAAGCCCTGCATCGCATCGCATTACATCGCATCATGTCATCATCGCTCATGGACCAGACGCAGGCGCTCATGGGAAAACACAATGCACACGATTATATATGCTATGCTCAACAAGCACAAAAACACGATCGCTTCCGCTGATTTCTATACAAATGAACACGCGGAAAATTGAAAACACCCAGTCTATGGGTAATATTGATGCATTATCCGGTTTCTTATCCCAATGCCGAAAAGAAGCAGAACGGGTGGGAAGGAAAAGTCAATCGTTCTTCCAGATTGTGTACCCCACCATCTCAAGGAGATACCGTTCCCGATTGATCATGACCTGCTGGGCTTCGGTCCGTAGGAAGAGTTGGCACATTTCCAGCATGCGGGGTCGATCTTCCACGTCGCTCAGATGGCGGAGGTCGGTCAGGGTGACCGTGATCTCCGAGAAGGATGGGTTGGTGGCTAAACGGAAGACGCGGTGACGGAAGTCCTTGGGGACGGCGGGGTTGGTGGCGAGCCAGTCGCAGAGGCAGTCGAAAAGGTGGTTGTTGACGATGAACAGCAGGAGGGAGTCGAGGGAGGTCCAGTCTACGTCTTCCAGGACGAGGGTGGAGGGGAGGATGGGCACCAGGGCGGTTTGGAGGCTGATTACGGAGGTGAGGGCGTCGAGGAGCAGGCGATCTTCTTCTTTTTCCGCGTCTTCGGGGTGGATGTTGGGGTCTTGTTCGGTTTTGTGGTGGTGGGCGACTGGGATTGTTGGCTTGGGGTAGCCCAGTTGCGGACTGCTGCTGTTGCTGTTGCTGCTGCTGGCTGGGCTATAGGGAGACTCGGGAACTAAGATGCCCCGGTGGAGGGGGGAGTCGGGTGCCACGATGGGACGGTCGTAGCCGAGCTGACCGCGCCAGAAGCGGTTGCAGGCAACCTCCAACAGCATGCATGGAATGAGGACAACGTAGCCCTCCCAGAGACGGGAGGTCATCATGGAGGCGCCGCCGGCGATGAGGCCGGTCCACCCGGACGCGACGGCGTGCCACTTGAAGCATTGGAAGCGACGCTGGAGTCGGTCGCGGAACGGGGCGAGCATGGCTCCCGCCCGGGAGCACGCGCGGTCGTAGCTGTGAAAGCGCCAGGCCAGATAGGCCGACCAGATGGCATTGATGATGCCGTAGATGGCCGCGAAGGAGTTGCCGACGAACCCCGAGAGCAGGTTGCTGATGAAGTATACGTGTCGGTCGGAGCCCCAGATGGCCATGATGGTGCCCGTGCCGACCAGAAGACCGCCGATCCCCAAAAATACGTCCATGACGATGCGATCGACCAGTTCGGTGCCCAGTTCGCGGTGGCTGACCCCCAGACGGCGGTCGATGAAACGGAGTGTGGTGGCATCCGGTGCGGGGCATTCGAGGTGCTGGGCCTGCAGGGATTTGAGGTATCTGCGCTCTCGTTGAAGAATCCGGACGTTCTGCCAGCTGAGCACACTATCGCGGACGGCAAATCCGCTGATCAACAGTGCTAGAGGACCTCCGATCGCCATGAAGATAATGGCGTATAGCGGGACGGGGACATCGTTCCACACATTAGCGGCAAAGTCACCCGCGTTGGCGAACTCCAGGAACCCCACGCTCGCCAGTAGACTGTTGCGGTACCACAAGGGATTTATAACGTGAAGTTTTCGTCGCTGCCGCAATAAAGTAACCGATGCTGGAGGTAGAGAGCCCGTCTCATGCTCTTCGTGATGCAGGACCTTATCGGAGACGAGGGGGGGGAGGGTGTCCTGCGAGGGGCGCATCGGGGGCAGCGAAACCTGAGGAGACGAAGCCCCTCCAACCGGCGGTGGAGGAACAGCCCTGGAGAGAGAGGGAGAGAGAAAAGAGGGAAGGGAAATGAGAGAGAGAGGACGCCAGGGATGACATATAGGGGAGGGGAGAGGAGGGGGGGGAATCAGGGAGATGTGGGCGGTCGGAGACTGAAGCTGCTGGATGAGAAAGAGGAGAGAAAGAAGGATGAAGACGAGAGAGAAAGTTGGAACTTGGCACTGGGCAGAGAAGCTGGACAGTGGAACTGGAACTGGAACTGGAAAGAGAGACGCGCAACAAACCAGCGGGCAAGAATGGAGTCCGGAATGTCGGTCGGCCAGCGGATTGGCTGGTCGCCTGGGAGTATCCGCACTTGGCATGCCTTATAGGGCTGACGCTTGTTCAACCCACGAGCAGCAGAAACTCAATGCTGTTTACCTTTCCTCGAAATTCAATTCATACTCTCTGGATCAGATAATCCAGCTCAATGGCCATTGCCACCCGAGAAATATCGCAGGGGTCCAAGGAGTGGTGGTTCGAACTCAGGTCCGATGGAGAGGGGTAAAAGTCAAGTTGGACAGGGGAGACCCGTGCAGATTGCAGCCTGCCACTCACTTCAAAGGTGGTCATGCACAGTAAGGTAGTAGGTACTCCCCCTAACATACCTTACTTTCTCTACCCTACAAAGTCAAGACTCATTCGACCGAAAACAAAGAGGAAATTCATCATTTACAACGAGTGGTTTAAGAAATACAGCACAACGACCCTACGCTCCCTTGGCCACCTTGGTCGGCCCAGTTCTCGACCCGTCCATAGTGGTGTTTAATGCCTTGATCATGCGGACACCAGCATCAGCGGCCTCCTGAGGTGCCCAGGACCAGAATTGGCGCCCATGGTGCAGACCATCATGTCCCGGCTGCAAAAGCCCCTCCTTACTGGTGCTCACATCGGTACCAGTGGTATACACACTGACCTTGTCCTCAAAACGGACCCGCGGCTTGCCCCGCGGGGAAACGTTGCCTGATGTGGCCTCGAGGTAGCGCTTGCGCATGCCGTACCGCTTGGCCTCCGCCCGTTTGAGGGTTACCGAGCTAATCCTTTCCATGCCGGTCTGAACCACAAACCGGACGCCAAGATACGCCCACTCAGCCAGAAGCAGAGTCAGCAGGAAGGAGGAGAACTGCACCCCCTCCATGCTATTACGATAAAGATAGACGACTGCGGCCGTGGAAAGAGTTCCTAGCCAGGCAAGCACTTCCAGTCCCTGCAGAGACGGTCCGATCGAATCCGCCCGAATCGGCGGGGGTCGCTGGCACTCTAGACTGAGCTTGAAGAAGTCGCCTCGCAGCTCTAGCCAGTTGTTGGCCAAGAACCCGAGCGGCACTAAGGGCCAGGCCACTCCAAAAAGGGCCAGATATCCAAATTGTACACACATCTCCAAAGTATCGTCATGGACGTTGTATTCGTCCGCTTCCACCTCATCGCGCACACGCGCAAGAAATGCTGCCTCTTCGGGTGCATCGACAAGTAACAAATCAGTCCGCTGGGAATGGCGACGAGGCATGCGAGCGGCATCGCGACCGTCGCGATAGGTGCGCCACTTGTGCATTAGCGTCTGCTTGACGTAGGGGAGCACAATCTCCTCGCCAAAGTTGAGTAGTTGGGCGGTCGCAGACAAGTAGATCACTTCCTGCTGAAGACGGGCCGGGTCAATGTGAATCTCCTTGGCCAGATTGGCAGACATGAGGCCATAAGTGCGGAAGACGTCCAGATAAGGGACCAGCTTCGTGCCAAAGGGCACGTACACAAATGCAGTCAGCAAGGTCGGCAGGAAGGCGGTGATGAAGTGCATGACAAATGTCTTGGAAGTCTGGGCGACATCGTACTGGTCCTGCGTGCGGTAATTTTCGTAGTCGGTCAACTGCTTGGCGAACTCGGTGAGCGTATTGGTGATCCACGGCAGCGAGAGGGAGAACAAGATGGTTGGAAGAAACTCCAGGTAGCCCTTAAAGGGACCGGTATATATCTCGGACACCAATACCTCAGAAGCGAATGACAAGATGATCAAAGAGCCCAAGGCTAGAGCAGCTACGGTCGCAAAGGGAATAAGCAGCAGCTGCCTAAGGAACTGCTTTTGCGTCGAAAACACCTTCGTTGTCTCCCCTGTAACGGGGTTTTGGACTTCCTTATCCCACACCCATTCCGGTCGGTTGACCTTGAGGATTCCAACATCACGAACATTCCACCGCAGGCTCAAATCTATCTCGCGAGTCTTCCAGTACTCGACGAAGATAATACACCAGAGGCAGTTGACGAGAGCGCAAGTGATGGAATAGGGGCCGAGATAGAACCAGCAGAACACGCCCCAAACGGCGGGGAAGACGAGAAAAGTGGAATAGCAGTGGATGAAGGCAAAATAGAAGGCGACCTAGATTGCTCATTGCATATGATCAGTTTCTATCATGCGAGAGCGTGGGGGCGGTTTAAGTCCAAGGAGGGGTGGAAAACAGGGAGTGCTTACCTTTTCACCGAACAGCGCGCGGATAGCGTCGAGATCTTCGGCAGTAATATTGACCGTCTTGCTCCATTTGCGCAAGAGTTCGGCATTCGCGGCGCGGTCTTGGAGAGGGATGGCTGCCTGGATATTCTTCCACTGGCCTATTTTGGGGGTGATTCCCGCCCCTCCCAAGTGTTTCTGCCAAGTCACCGCATGATAGACCGACCGGAGGGCTTCCGCGGCAGTCTCAGACTCAACCACTGTGTGATCGTCGCCTGCAGGGAACTCATGGATAATGCCGTGTAACCAGTCCTTGACTCTGTGTGAATGTTAGAATTAGGGACGCGAGGGTGGATGATCCGAAGTCCCGTACCGAGATTTGTAGACCATGTTCCCCAAGAGATCCGGGGGAATGCGAATGAAGACCAGCAGGGAGGGTCCGTAACCATGGCGAACCTGGACCTGCAGATGCGCTTCCTCCAAGTCGTGGATTAAAGTTCGAAATTCGGAGATGGCCTGCGAGATTTCTGCGCCGAGGAGGTGGCTGTGAGCTAACGTGTTGTCAATCATGGGTTTGGTTGAGGTACCCTCCTTACCGAGATCTTCGAATGAATAGTGGATGACCCAATCGACGCCGAAATTATCCAGCTCGGCATGGTCGACGGGCTCATGGCCAGCAAAGAGGCCCATCTCGAGTTGATCGGAGGGGGTTGAAGGCCGTAACGGAGGAGAATGGATGAAAGGAAGATAAGAGATCAAAGGAAGGGATGATGATATCGAGATTCGAAAGGATATCGATGGTGGGCGGGGGAGTCAAAGTAGCGAGTGGGATAGCCTCATCTCCGCGCGGCGGTGGGGGAGGCTCACGGATGCATCCACACTCTGTGTGTTTGGAGAAAGAAAGGAGGGGGTAACCGAACGAAAAGGCGAGTTAAAATTGGAAATGGGGAAGCGAAGGGATTGGGGAAGGGGGAGGAGGTGTGTAAGGAGAAAAGAACTAAAGAGATTAAGAAAGAATATGAATTAGGGTGGTGGGTAGTCTTGGGATATTTAGCACTAAACCACGACGGTGGATTAATAAGAGATTTGAACAGGACAGAGTTGAAAGATGATGAGGAGTGAGAGTGACTTGATGATAAAAATAATAATAATACGTAGTTACTAGTTAGTGCCAACTGCCAAGGTCAGCCAGTACTACCTAGTAGCCTCAGCCCTACAAGGCAATGTGGCCATTGAATGGTTCCGCCCCTGCCACTTTCCTCAGCGCTACGGATACACAGGGCTGCACTCTATGGCACTCGAGGTGTGTGTCCGAAATAGCCAGCCAAGGTTTCATTCCTTATCTAGTCAATTGACCCACTAAGATAATTCTGCATAGATTTTGTCTTCGCTTCACGCTTCGACTTTATCTGAAATCGACGCATTGCGACCGTAAGGAATGAGTGGCTCAGTTGTTCTGGAAGGAATTCCTGCTGCCTGTGCCAAACCGCCGTGATCCGGTACTGTAGTCCTACCGGGTAACTTTACCTCCTTGCGTCATCCCGAAACAGATTTTATAGAACCACTAGACCAAAGGTGGACAAGAAAGTGTGGCGCTACATGGGGCAACAGCTGTTGCAGCAAATGAAAATGTCATGTGGTGCCAATAATGCAGCCACCTTGCAGGCACCCATTATTACGATACAGAGTGATTACCGTTGCGGCAGTCCCAACTTCAAATTTGTTTAGTACCGACTTGTCAATCATCCCATCTCTGGAAACTTCCTTCCACTCCGACCGGGGTCCGCGGATCAGTCACTCATCCCAACCTAAACCTCTGGGTGGTTCAACAGGCATATTCATTTCCAATCGTTATCGAACCCTGCAACTGCAAACCATCCAGCAAGCTTTTTCTTCCTACGCCGGATGGGCCTCCCGGGCAACCTTGAGACCTTGAGTTGATGTCTATAAATGCTTAACTATCACCGTCTTCGTTGGATCGACACCACACCATCAACCCGCGATCGCATCACTTCTGCTTCACTCTTCCCACCAGACACTTGGCTACCTCAACCATCAGCGATTTAATTCTCCTCCTCATTGCCGATCTCCTCTACATCCTTGCTCGCCACTATCGCTAGACCACTACCTTGTGGAACAATAATTAGCGCTTATCATCTCTTGACCCAAGTCCTCCGTATCCATGCTTGCCGCCACTCTCGACCTAATGGCTCGTCGATTCTTTCCGGGCCAGAATGCTGCCTTCGGGCTGAGTGTCTTCCTTTTTACATTCATGTTTTTGCCTACCTTGGTCGTCTTGCTCGCCGTCATTGTCTTCTTTCTTTTCTACTTTCCACGGTTTCGGAAGCCGATCCACGATTAAGGGACATTGCTTGTGGCTATACACTTAGCCCATCCCGCCCATGGGATTGACATGCGATACGAAGTCCCGAGATAATGATAATGGCTACTCAGACGCTGTTACTCGAGAGTGCTACCTCATCATAGGGGAGTCGACCAATTGCGACCGTTAACATTGAGGCGGGCGCGACGACCAGATGAACTTCACCAATGGATGCCAACAGTCGACGTTATTCGAGTCCTGGCTCGGTCAGGAACGGATCAAGTTCACTTCCATCGCCTATTAATTATGCTGCACCAAGCTATGTGCAAATTCTCTGTGGGCATAACGGGCTTTACAAGATCGATCACTCGTTTGGATATGCAGACAGTTACCGTCGAATGCAAGCGGACCCGTGTCTACCAAGTATGCTACTTCCACAGGAGCTCACCTCGGAGATACTTCATTTTGAGTTGTGTGCTGTGGTCAAAGACAACTTGACGATTGCGACACCATATGCGGGTTTTTTTCAGGGGCGCCTCCATAACTTATAATGCCACACACCAAGCTATCAGGTCAAGCATAGTGAGCCGCGGAATGTGCAATGCCATACATTGGCACATGCACGAGCGGCATACCGCTCATATCCATCCGCTGTGAAGATTTATCTTCAGCTAATGAATGATATGAAGTCAAACAAGAAAGACAGACATCAGATGTTAATTCCCATGGATAAATGACCGACAGGCTAGTCACTATGAATGAAAGAGGGTAACACAACTTGCAGAGTGTATGCGATATGAATTTCTTTTACTGCATCCAAAGCCTCAAAACGTGCTCGACGAATTCATCTTCATAGAAATAAATTGTCTGATAAACCAGTAGCGGAGAGGTTCTGGTAGATTCTCCTTGTTCTGCTCATGCGCCACCACTTCGACGTAGACCACGTCCCAGCTTCCATGTCGTATCCTCCAGACACTGCACCTGTTTTTTTTACTTTTGTATTTCCATTCAAGCTGCCTAGAATGACTACCTAGTACCCTACCTCCAAGTAGCACAAGCTAGCTGCATGAGCAGAGCCAAGGAACAAGAACGTTGTGAGTCCGGCGATTTCATACTACCACTGTTTCTTTTGCCGAATTTCCAAGAGGTTGAGGTACATACTGTACTTAGTATTCCGCTCAAAAGAACACGATGGCCCGCTCCAACACCTCCCGCCGCTTTCATCCTCCACCTCCAACCATCTGCAATACCCTGTACACCAGTCTGCCTCATCTCAGCCTCCTCTCCTCTCCTATACGTCTCGCTTTTAACACTGGCCACTGTGCAGATTTGACTCCAGCCATCATGGCATTGACCAACCACAAAACCACAAGTGCGTCGACCATGTTTCTGTCTGTCAACTTTCGGTTTAATCAACTCCAGCATCGAAAGACTTACAAAGACCTACCGACTCCTATCTTGTATAACTCGATGGAAGCAGGACACAGCAATTCCTGATCCTCTCGTCACAGTGTCTCCAAAGAACGGACGACTAAGAGTTTTCTTGCGAAATGCTCACGGGTGCAGTACATGTGATCGACTCATGAAACCACGCAAATGTCATAATGTAGCGGTCTGTATGTGAATAGCCTCTTCCCTTGGGAGCCATCGAAACAAGGAGGTAGTCATTGCGCTCTCTCCGAGCACCGACGCCGCAGTGAGAGACGTATGCCACATGAGGTGTGTTTCCAACGAATCTCGTCCCACCTCATAAGCTGATTCGATCTTCTATGAGAAGTCGCTACTTTATACACAGATACGCGCTATTTCGCAGCAAAATTTGCCGTTCAAGTGATATCTGAAACTCTGCCAATGGACCGGGGTCGGGAGGTGAGGACCGGGAGCCTTGCAAAACATTTCATTCTGTATTGGATAATTCCAAGGGAGAGATTTGACTTGAAACCAAATTGGCCCCAACTAGAACCAGCTTTGGTGTTCTAAGAATGATAAGAGAGTTCCTTATCATCATGGATGACGCTCCCGCAAGGATATGGGATACGGTCTTTGAACGACGAAACAATGCTTCAGAACTAACCTTGGAACAACGACGGCACAGAACTTACACTGTGAAGGAACAATCACCAACTCAAACTACACCAAGCAGATCGCGATCGGATCGCCGAAACCTTATCTGGAAAAGCCGCGATGAGAATCGATCTGATCATGCCCTCAGGATGACTTAATGATCAACAGCGCATGAATTCTCCGCGACCGAGCATTGACGTCATTGACTCACCTCGTAGATATACACTTCGTCAAGACCAATGCATTTCTTGATGAGCGATCTTCATCTTATGCCCTTCCCAGTATTTAGTACAGGCCTTCAACATGGCCCAGAATGATAACAGGAAGAAGAGAGTTGCGGTCATCGGCGCCGGGGCCGCAGGTATGGTAAGTATCTCCGCATCCCTGCAGTCACCACCACCACCACAATCCCGAGTCACCCACGCTAACACTCAAGTGAAACCAAAAAGTCCTGCGCCTCCACCCTAGCCAACCACCCCGACAAATTCGACATCACCCTCATCGACAGCGCCCCGCAGACCGGGGGCCAAGCGACCACGATCCCCCTCGACGCGGCAAAGCACGGCGGCGCGACCTGGCTGAACGACGGGGTGCAAGGCGGCTCCCCGATCTTCCGCCACACCTTCCACTTCTTCGAGAAGTACGGCTACGAGCCGCACCCCGTGCAGCTGCAGGTCTCCTTCGGCAAAGGGCGAGACAGCTTCTTCACCAACGTGTTCCCCAGCCCGCTGGTGGACACGTACTCGGCCGAGATCAGCAAGCTGGGCCGCGTGCTGCGCTGGATCAAGCGGCTGATGCCGATCCTGGGCCTGATGCCCATCAAGACGATGCTGCGGCTGTTCCGCTTCAGCACGGACTTCGGGCTCAAGATGGTGCTGCCGCTGATCGCGCTGTTCCTGGGGACGGGCAACCAGACCCCCAACGTGGCGTGCGTGCTGCTGGAGCGGCTGTTCGACGATCCGCAGATGCGCCTGTGGGAGTACGACGAGGACATGCTGATGCAGAACCGGCCGCAGATGTACACCTTCCCGAACCTGGGGGAGTTCTACCGCGACTGGAAGGGGGACCTGGCGGCGAGAGGGGTGCGGGTGCTGCTGGAGACGGAGGCCGATATTCTCGACAGGAAGAACAACCGCGTGAAGCTGCGCCTCCGGTCGGTGAAGGACGGCCAGCAGGAGCGCCCCAACGAGGCCGGCAAGGGGACGGTGGAGGACTTCGACGAGCTCATCCTGTGCTGTCCCGCCGACGAGGCGCTGTCGATGCTGGGCCCGCACGCGACCTGGCGCGAGAGGTACGTGCTGAACGGCGTCAAGTTCTTCAACGACCTGACCATCACGCACACCGACGCCGAGTATTTCAATAGCCTGTTCGAGACCCGCTACAAGGAGGAGCTCTGCGGCAAGGCCAGCTCCGAGACGCGGCAGGAGCAGATCGCCTTCGCGCAGCAGATGCCGCCGCGCTGCCGCACGGACGGCTGGGAGGGCTTCGCCCCCATGTACTTCACCCACTCCTTCGACTCGGACCCGGACAAGATCGAGATGGGCTTCGACTGCACCCACTACCAGCATCAGTTCCGGGAGGCGATCGGCGAGGACGCCCTGCCGCCCGAGCCCGAGCGCCACGTCTATCAGACCATCTTCCTGAATGAGGACCACAAACACCTGTGGACCTGGGAGGGGATCGACAAGGACAAGATCATCGGTGAGAAATGGTGGCATCAATTTGGCCACCGCTGGCAGCATTACCTGCGCGTCGTGCCGGGGATGATGTTCATCAACGGGAAGAATAATACGTTGTACGCGGGGGCGTGGACCATGGTGGTATGTTTTTTCTCCATGATGGACTTGGTTATTATGCAGAAGCTGACACTTTCACTAGAATATGCACGAGATCGCATGCATCTCTGGAATGGCAGCGGCCTACCGGTTAGGTGCAGTGTACGAGCCGTTCGACGACTTCGCCGAGGATGTCTTCTCCAAGTACCTCCTTGTCAGTCACGGCGTGAGATACAAGCGGAGGACATGAACAAGGGCCATGGAAGAAGGCATCGTTACATTTCATTCATAGTCAACATTAATTTAATTCTCATCCAGTGATGAGGCTTTTCACAGAACGTATCGGAAATCCTCCATCTCCAAATCCGTCCGGCTGGACAGCCCCAGCGCCAACTCCTCCGCCTCCGTCATCTGGACCGGGGGCCCGTACGCGCGATCGCGTCGCTGATTCTCAAAGACGTAATACACCAGCAGGCAGATGAGGAAGAAGGCCCCAAAGGCCAGCCCCGAGATGGCGGCTTTCATGCCGGTCTATTTGATGAGTTAGCATTTCTCACCACAAAAGAAAAAAAAGAAAAAGAGAAAAGAAAGAAAACCCGAGAACAGGATTGTTCATGAGAAAAGGTGTAGTGGGCGTAAACGTACCGGATAATGAGGCTCCTCCGATGAGAGGAAGAACTGCGGCCCGACGATGTTGCCGACACAGTAGGCGATGAACAGCAGCGCGCTCGTGGTGCTCCGCTTCGTGAACCCGGCGACGTTGGAGCTGATGATGCTCAGCGAGAGCGGGATGTTGACGGCGAAGACGGCGCCCAGGGACAGGCCCACGAGGCGGCCCACCTGGTTCGATTCGTCGAGGCGCCAGACGAGGATCATGCCGACCAGCGAGGTGACCGTGTTCAGGATCATCATCAGGATCCGCGTGTTGGGGACGAAGGTGGCCACGGTGGCGGTCAGGCACAGGAAGACAATCTGTGCGGCACCCAGCGGCATCTGCATCAGGAGGGAGCGGATCTGGGAGAAGCCAAAGCCGTTGATGATGATCGAGGAGAACTGTCGTGCGGTGCTGGTGTTAGCTTGCAGGAGGTTCTTTTTGGATAGGGCTGGAAGAAAGACGAGAGGGGAGGGATGCACATACACTGGTGACACCGCCGTTGCAGAGGTTGACGCAAAAGGTATACAGCACCAGGAACCAGGTCTGCGGATCGCGGATCGCTAGCCATGCTTGGTGCCATTGGAAGGAGCCCTCATCAGCGACACCGGTTTTGTTCGTGAGGGTCCGGTGCACAGCGATGATGCGTTGCGGCTTGGTGAGGAAGATGGCTTTCTTGGGGGAGTCAGGCAGCAGAACGATGAGGAAGAAGGAGATGAAGGCGGTGATGGCGCCGAGGACGAGGAAGAGGAGCTGCCAGCTGGCGATGGAGTGGACTTTGATGTTGCCGATGCCGTAGGCGACGACGCCGCCGATGACCGTGGCAATGCAATTGCCCAGGAACCAGGCAGATTGCCTAGTATCGATGATATATCAGTCTCTAGAACATCGTGCTATATGACTTTGGGTTGTTCATACCGAGCGGGCTGTTCATCACGCCGGTAGAACATGCCTGTGATGAGCGAGAAGCCTGGTGCAATGGCTGCTTCGCCTACACCAAGGAAGAACCGAGCGGCCATCAACCCTCCGAAGTTCTTCACGGCCGCATGGCACATCAGGACACCACCCCAGAGGAGTCTAGCGAGTTGTCAGAAAAGCGTTGTGAAGTAGATCGGAGGAAGGAGTGCGACGGACACTGAGACGCTGATGTACTTGGCAATCGGTAAGCGTACGATGAGGTAGGAACTGGGCCAACTCCAGGCGAAGTATCCGAAATAGAAGACGGCGGACGTCCACGTATATTCCGTGCCTTCGAGATGCTGTACGGATTAGTACGGGTCACTCACAGCAAAAGGGCGGACATACCAGGTCTTGTCGAAGGTTGAAAAGCGTGGCCTGGCTTAAAGCAAGCTTGTCCATATACTGCATCATGTAACAGACACCCATCAGCGGTATAAGCCTGATTCTTGTTAATGAATGTGCTATTTCGAGTGCCATAGCAACAACCTACACAAGATCCAGCTTGCGCAGAACCTGTCGCTCCTGCTGCGGCGTAGCCTCGAACTCCAACATTTGTCCTAGGTCGACATCGCGAGGCAGCATTTTGTCTTCCTTCAATTTCACCCCTTCCAACCCCAGGGTTTCTTCCTGAGGTTGGCTTGTAGGCTTTTTCTCCATGGCGTCACAGTCTGTGGGAAGTGAAATGGGGATGGCCACAAGAACCACGGCATGCTGACAGGGGGCGTCTCTCGCCCAGACTTATATACTCCGCATGCCATCGTGATACTTACGCCGCCACCATAAAGTTAATCTGCGCTAGATAGAGAAATCTCTTCCGCAGTAGATGTCAGCTACGTCCTCGTAAAGTCACCCCTTTGGCACGGGATCAACATTGCTGCTGTTCAGATAGCATCATCTATAGCTCAGACCCCTCTCTCCAGCTGGCCTCTTGTGGGCTCGATCGTCAGTCGCTTTCAGATCCAGTCAGGGAACGACGGGGAAAACTCGTGGGTCGAGCAGGCACACCCCCAAGGCCCGGCGCCGAATTCGGCTGCGTTCTGGGACAGCCATTAGGGCTCGGTCGGCAGTTGGACCAATTGCCGGGAGTGGCTCGGCAAGTGTACCAATCCGCGGGTAATCCTGGAGCAACGAGTCTCCACTCAATAGATTACTCGGTGCCATTTAGCGCGAAAGGAACTGCATTTCCTTTCCAACCTGCTTCCACCGCCCCCTCCACAGTCCACACTGTCCACCGTCCCCGATCTCATGCGGAGAAATGAAGGACAGGGCGCGTGGCACACCAACCTTCTGGTTCGCAAACCTGTCTATCATCCCCGCCCGGGCTCCACTCGGCTACTGTTATCTGCCGAGGCCACCTGATAGACTCGATTGGGTAGGCATACGCCATGCGGCTTATCCTGCATATCTAGACCCTGGTCATGATATTGATAGCGCAATCATTTGTCAATCGCTCAAGACTATCTCTTTGATCAAGAACAAACCCCGATAGCGGGAAACCTTGAGTTTCCCGAAAATGCGGGGTGGAAGCGAGACAGCCGACGTCAGACTTTCCGGATGATGACACCCAGCCAATCTTATCACGATAAATTATCTCAAGTATCATCGCAATGCGCGGGGCTTAGTAGTATCAACCGAGGCTACGGCCGGATTGCATTGATTGATTGATTGATTGATTGCGGTTTGTAAGATTGAGGGGTTGGCGTAGTAAGAATGGCGCAGACAGCAAATAGGATATATGAACTGCCGTTTTCAGCATCCGGGGTGCAACGAAGACACCAAAACACCACCCAAACATTCGAAATGGCTATCCTGCAATCATTACCAACAGCAGAGGAAGTGAAGACAACGGTCGATACTACACTAGCATCTTTGCAAGGCCCTCTTCGTGAGCTCAATCGCACGGTACGTACGGGCATGGCTCCATATTGTCATTGTCCTCTTGTACTTATACCTTCACAGATCTGGTCCAATCCAGAGACAGCGTACGAAGAGCATCGTGCGCACGATGTAATCTGCGACTTCCTTGAGAAGCAAGGTTTCACCGTAACTCGCCACGCATATGGACTAGATACCTCGTTTGAGGCGATCAGCGGGTCTGGAGGGCGGCTGATCAATTTCAATGCCGAGTATGATGCTTTGCCGGGTATTGGCCATGCCTGCGGCCACAACCTCATCACTACTAGCAGTGTTGCATCATTTCTTGCCCTGTCCGCCGTGTTGAAGCAGTATGGTCTACCGGGACGGACACAATTGTTGGGTACTCCAGCAGAGGAGAATGGCGGAGGAAAGGCCAAACTGATTGACGCTGGAGCCTATAAAGCCGTGGATGTGTCTTTGATGGCGTACGGTTCTCCCTTTGTTCCTTGACAGCTTGACCCAACTGACCCATCTAGTCATGCAGGTCCTCGGGAACTCTTCCCCGGTGTGGTGGCAGATGGTGTCGGAGGTGTTCGGATGAACGCGCGCAAGGAGATTCATTGCACCTTCCGAGGCAAGAGTGCCCATGCAGGAGGTAATCCCTGGGAGGGAGTCAACGCATTAGATGCTTTGGTGGCTTCGTACAACAATGTGGCTGTTCTACGCCAACAGATGTACCCAGACGAGCGGGTCCATGTTGCCTTTTTGGACACACCTAAGGTGGCGAATGTGATACCGGCTTTGACCAGAGCTTACTGGCAGGTGCGCAGTCCGACCTTGAAAGGGTTGAATGTTTTGATGGGCAAGGTGCGGAACTGCATCGAGGCCGGGGCAATGGCTACTGGTTGTGAAGTAGAGATCTTGGAGTAAGGCTATCTCTTTCCTAGGGATTGAAAACATGTTGACAGTGGTAGGAATGAGCTCTACACGGATATCAAGATCAACGACACCTTATGCGACCGATACCAAGCGCACATGGGCCGTTATGAACGAAATGTACTGGCGCAGCATGAGAAGGTCTTAACAGGGTCATCGGATATTGGTTGGTCGCGAATGCTCAAATGCAACATCTGATGCTGACCAGAATGCAGGAAATGTCAGTTATCTTGTGCCAACACTTCACACGATGTTCGGGATTACCGATGAACCAGGCTCCTTTCCTCACCATCCCAGCTTTGCCGCTGCGGCAGGGACGGATACGGCTCACGAAGAGGCTGTGATTGTGGGGAAGTCGCTGGCACTGATCGGGTGGGATATGTTGACAGACGACGAGCTATTTGCAGTGGCGCAGCAACAGTGGCGGCAGGCTGTGGAGGAGTAGTTGGTGGCAATAACAACAGGGGTACGGAGTACTCCGTAGTAATAGTAGAGACAAGAAGAACAAAGGTATCACTTGATGTTGGTGCTAATGCACTGTAAAGGTCGATAGAGTCATCGATCGTCATTGACAGGGAGGCTAGCGAGTCAACTGAAACACCCGCAAGGCTATAGTCTAGTTAATGGTATAGTTATAGGACTGACAAGTATAGACAGCGGGAGCTGGTTGTGGGGAGAGAATACTGGAGAATGGAGATGATTCTCCCATGGAACCAATTCTTCAGCAGCCCCCTCCGACCAAGAAAATAGTACAACTCCACTTACCTCATGCTTTCCTTTTCCAGCCTTCTCTTTCCTGCTCGAGTCGAGGAAAGGGTACACCGCTGACTAAGCCTCCTTCCCCGGTTTCGCTTCTTCTTCAATTTTTTCCTGGCATTCCGGACTGACTTTCTCTCTTGCGCCTTAACCGATCGGAAAAATTAACAAGAACAAGCTCATCGTTTCCGATCTGCTCTTCTGGGCTTCTTTAAACCACCCCCGATCTAACTGATGCCTACCGGTTGATCGGTTCATCTCATCACTGAGTGGACCTTTTGTGCCATTCCATGTCGGGTCGGAACGCGCCTCGCTCGAAGAATGGTATGCGGCATCTGCCGACTCTTCCCTGCTAAGTGCTAACCGAACGAACTAACAAATGACCTCGCTTCACAGGCTGCAGCACCTGCCGCCGTCGCAAAGTGAAATGTGGTGAGGAGCGTCCGGTGTGCAAGCGATGCTTTAATTTGCGTCTTACTT
Organism: Aspergillus japonicus CBS 114.51; assembly: GCF_003184785.1. Classification (NCBI taxonomy): domain Eukaryota; kingdom Fungi; phylum Ascomycota; class Eurotiomycetes; order Eurotiales; family Aspergillaceae; genus Aspergillus; species Aspergillus japonicus. Next base: position 205,015 of record NW_020291665.1, on the reverse strand, counting down.
GCGAGTGGGGGATTCCTGTCAAACGAGGAGGGAAGACCGGGGAGAATGCGCCCGTCCGTCATCTGCAGCCCCGGTGGCCGCCGCCGCCGCCAACCACCCGCAGCGATCCGATCACCACCGCAACCACCGCTGCTGTCGCTCCTACGACTACTGCGATAACCCCTAGCTCTCCCACGCTAATTACTGCGTCAACCACTGCGCCTGTTACTCCTATCGGGGCAACAGTTGGCATCCTTGATGCCCACTATGCCAACACCCTGGCCTCTTTGTGGCCCCCGGCCCCCGGATGTGCCCCGGATTTCTCCCCGGCTTCCCCGGACGGCTTCCTCCCCACGAGCTGGCCGGTATATCACCCGGCTTATACTCAGACACCCCCCCTCTATCCTTCATTGTCGGGGACTGATTTTCCCTGCTCGAACGCGTTGGTGCTTACCGAACATGATCGGAAATACTTTCAGTATTTCCCCTCCTCTTCCGTCGTCTTCTACTATATGAAGAACTGGCAGTGGAGCAGCTTCTGCTACCTCTACCAGGGGCCTGCGCGCGTCAGCAGAGTGATTATGCGCATGATACTGGCGCTATCTGCGAGTGACATGTACCGTAATGGTCTGGTGGTGCGCTCTCCAGGACGCCCCACGGCGGAAGACCACGGCCGCTTCCACTATGGCATGGCCGTAAAGGAGTTTCGGCAAATGCTGGAGACTCCCAAACCTCAAGTTTCACTTGCTGAGATGGAAATGATCTTCGCGACGATGTTTCTCATGGTCGCCTACGAATGGCAATTCGGGCATTGTCTGCGTCATCTACAGCTGCATCTTCAAGGAGTACGATCCCTGCTCGAAACACACCCAGAACTGTTTGAGTCCAAGAACTTCGACGAGGTGATGCTGTCAATGGATGCAGATCGCCCAGTTGGGGATGTATCTCCTCGTGTGTCATTTATTCCTGAACAATTCCTTCTTTGGATCCTGTAAGTTCTTTTCTATTTGGGTACTCATACTCTCCGCTAATTCTAAGTTCCTCCCAGATATGTCGACATCAACCGGCGCGTTCTCGCGACAACCAACGATTCACTGACTGATTACGTCCTCAACTCCAACAAACCAGCTTTGCACCCAGACCAACTTCACCGAAGCGCACGTCTTTGGAGTCGTTGCTTTTGGGGCACGCAGTACCCCGACCAGGAAATAGCCGATGATATGGAAAATTACCGGGGCTTAGAGCTGATCCATACTGGCTTCATACTATGGCACAAGGCCTGGAAATGTCTAGGCGATCCTGCAGACTCGGCATACACTCCGGATACGTTATACACAGAGATTCTCTCTGTGCGTGATGTAAGTCTCCCACTGTCTCTGCCTTGCTTCTTTTCTAAAGCCAGATAGCGTTTCTCCGACCTTCTCGTCACTGCCAAAATCTCCGGGGCCGGCTCCACCCGCCGCACTCTAAACACGATCTATATGGCTGTTAGCAACTTTTACGCGCTCATTCTCTTTCACCGCCGTCTGCTTAGCCCCAGTCAGGCCCCGACTGTACTCCACCGCCAGGCTCTAACGGGGATTCTCGAAAACACACACAAGCAATTCGCCGTGGACCCACGCCTCCTACGTCGATTACACTGGCCCCTGTTGATGGCATTAATCGAGACCGACGATCCGCTTCAGCGTGACTGGCTGCGCCAGCGCTTGATAGAATTGCGCGGATTCCACTCAGAGTATCTCTGGGTCAACCAGATCGCAGAAGAGGTGTTGGCTCGCCAGGAAGCGAGTCCCGCGGAGGTGATCGATTTGGGGGAATTGCTGCGCAATCTCCACGCCTAGTTCTTATTTTGTGATATACTTTACTCATTGTAATAACTAAACCGTAAATCTTATCTCTTCAAAATCATCTATTTCATTCCACATAAATCATGTGCAAGACCTTCCAAGCTCAGGCTCCGAGCCTGCTAATGCAACGTGATTCAACTAGTTGTTCTCCAGAAAATATGCGTCGTACGCAACCTCCCCCTTCGCGCGCGTCGCCCTCCCCACAATGACCCTATTATTCATCCAACGGTACCGCTCGTGACCCGTCTCCAGCTTGATATGCAAATGAAACCAGTACTGGTCGGGGTCAACCTGATCGTCGCCTTCCATGAGAGCTTTCAGGACTTGCGGAGGACCGGAGCGGGTTCCCTCCGTCCTATAATCCAAGTCAGCATCATCATCATCATCATCATCATCATCATCATCATCATCATCATCATCAGCTTTTCCATCCAAACCTCCCCCAGCTATCCTCAAGCAGTTCCAGCCCTCTATTCCCCCAACAGCCCTCTCGCACATCCTCCCCTTGGGGGCCCCGGTGATATCCCGAAAACTATGAAACAAACATACCGAATATAAATAAACGCCCCGTCATCACTCTTAATCACGTAGTTGGTATTCACATGCGTGGTTTGATTCTCCTCGACGAGCCTTTGTTTTTTTGGCCGCAGTCAGTTTCCCATAACCCACTAAACTCACTAACACCAGACAGTTCTGTGGAGCAAAACAGATATTTGGGCAGGGAGAAGGGCATGGCAAAAAGCATACATGAAATCCGCCCCGCCGGGGACGACCTCCCCATTGAGGAAATTCCCGCGCACGGTGCCGGATTTGATGGGGACGCAGCGGCGACGGCCGTAAGGGCCGGGGCCGATCTCCATCGGGGGGTCGACGGCGCAGCGCAGGGTGAAGAGGTGGGTGAGTTGCGGGGGTGGAGAGATGGGGTCCATTTTTTGGCCGTTGCGTTGTTGCAAGTATCTTTGTAGGGGACAATATGCGGAAGGGGAAGGGAACGAGGGCGGGAGGGCGGATTTATGTTCCTGGGATTGAAGAGACAAGAGTACTACGTGGTTCGGGGCTGGTGTGGAGTCCGTTGGTGCTTCTTGATGAAGTCAAGCATGGGTTCGGATGTCGGCAGTTGGGCGAGGGGGAGGGGGATCCACTGGTTTGCCTAGGCTCTTGTAGTGTGGGTGTTCGGATATAAAAGGTGGGATGATGACTTTGTTCGAGTACGCTGTTGGGTCCAGGGTTTTTTTACTGTGAGTTTGTTGTCGGTGTCTACTTCGTTGGTATGAGTCAGGAAATGGGTTTGTGGAAGTGGTGACATCATCTTGTATGACTTATCACCGGGGGTGGTTTCATTTGGTGTTGCGGTAGCTCTGCAGTGGTTTGGGGATTGAATCGTTCCAGTAGGAGACTAGAACAATTCATTATGAAGTCCTTGTCGGCGAGAATCTATGACTGAGGGATTGCACTGCACATTGGAGCACACCTCCCCCCTGAAGAATACTCGCAGGTCTGAAGCGAGCATAAACATATAGAAAGACCAAGTTCTCATTAGAGCACCCCATAAACGCCTACCCAGATTGATTATGCACATATGCCGGTCAGCCCGATCCCTCGAAAACCGACCGGCTTCCTTTTTCCACCCGCGGAGAAAGCTGCCGCGCGACCCTTCGGTCCAGGCAGCGTCCCCCGGCCCGGCGATAGAAAAGACATCAAGACGCTTGTTGTAAAGTCCAAGACTCGCGCGGTGAGGTATAATACGATAAGATGACCCGTTTCCAACCTTCCACTTTCTGTTCCCACCACCAGTTGCTATTCCCCAGGAGAAGCCGTGAGCCCGAGCCGATCGTTCGAAGTTCGAGTCCGCAGGTCGGGTCCCATGCCGCTAGGGAAGCGATCAGAATAATCACTCAGCAACCAATCCTCAAGGAATATAATCGCTTAGGCGCCACCGACGAGGACGTTGTTGACGGGGATGTGGACTACATTAGTTTATTAGCTATGCTGCCGGCTTTGGTGCTGACAATGTCCGACAAGAGACCGCAACACTCGAAAGGCGGCACATACTCAGCTTGACGATGTATCCAATGAAGCCCATGATAAGGAAACCAGTGCCAACAGCCTGGCTGATCTTGATGAATTCGCGTTTGTCGGCTGTGTTGCGCATTAGCCAAATGCTTTCCAGAAAGAGTCACGGAGACGAGAGGTCACGAGGGAGCAGGAGACTCACGCTTCTGGCTGCGGTTGACAAATTGCATACCCTCGCGGAGGAACTCGCGGGGCACGTTGAGAATTTCTTGGACCTGGTCGGACATGGTGACTGTGTAAGGAGGATGATTTGGGTGGTGGTGGTGCAATGAGTGGAAAGGGTGGATTGAGGACAGAATGTTGGATGGGGTGGAACGCGAATGGGCCAGCTGTGCTCTTCGGGGATGCGGACTAGTCGGAGGAATTGCCCCGGTTCAGGAGCCGGATTATAGTTGCACCGAGATGATGGCCACGTATCACCTGATTGAGATGATGGGCTTGGCATTTGTGGCTGATGAGATTCATGGACGGTGCTTTATGTGGCTAGTGAGATTGTGGCGTATCTCAACACCTGCTGACCTTGTTATTCATACAATGCTTTAGTCGAAAGAAAACACTTCAGGTCACGATTAAAAAGTTGCCTGATCGATGGTCTCGCTTATCAGAAGAACTATGACATGTGCCTTGGCGGCATCAGTGCTAAGTCGCGACATATCCTGGTACCATCCCTCGCATTTTCTTTCCTCTTTCTGGCTAGTCTTTGCGATAATCGTCTTCTACGTAGCAGGCCTCGAATCAAGCAGGATCAAGAAGCCTGTACATTTCGAGAGGCTCTAAAACTAAGCCCATCGCCGCATTATGACGTCCATTTATCCAATATAGAATTTCTAATTATCATCGGTGAGAACACAATCTACAATGAAAAAGATATACTAATGCCTTCTGACTGATAATGAGCAACTTCATCACGGGCAAGAGACTCAACTGAGACTTGGATAGTATGTGCACTAACCGTAACATTATTACCTGTTCGGGTATGGATGATTCAGAACCCCTACCCCAGCTGTGGGTGCTGTCTCCGTCGGGCCCACTCAGTCCATAATTATCAGGCACCAGAAACCGGTCCATATCACTGAGCCCACGAAGCTTCCAACTGAGCAAACTAGTCTTTCGATCATGCTCAGTCCCTATATGACCACCAGGGTTGTTTTCTGCTGTAGTAACTTCTCTCTGACACTTTCATTCAGAATGCCATCTGGATAGAAAGACCCACGTCTCAAGCGGCGTCGCTGCGTTCATTGTCGACGTGAGCATGCAAAGGTAAACTATACTCCACTGCGCCGTGTGAAATCATACAAAGTACTCATAATCTATGGCAGACCTTGCTCAATCTGCACGAAGCGAGCCCTCAACTGTGCCTTCTCCACGCCTACCTCCAACTTCATCGTTTCCTATCAGCACCGCCTAATATCCAGCGCCCTAGGTGCTTACCGGCCTACAAGTGAGTTGTCATACGCCAGTTTCTTTTTCGACCTCGTGGGCTCTGCCACTTCGCCATTCATCCGGATTTTCTCATTCGAAGCCATTGGGGACCTCTTCCGCGACGATGAATTAGTGCGCAGGGCTGTACCCCTCGTGGGTAAAGCCTATCTAGCTCAAAGTGCTAGTTCGGTCAAATCAAAATCTCGCCTGAAACATCACGCGTGGTCTACGCTTTCCGGCTTGCGAGCAAAGGTCCTGAAGTCACTCAAGTCCAGCTTAGAGCGGCAGTGTAGGACTGGAACTCTCATCTCCGCCTCTTTGCTAGGACTCGCCGAGGTAGGCTATTCGCTGTTCTCATACACGCTCCATCTTCTGATTGGAAAATAACTATAGCTGCTGCTAGATACCAGTGGAAGTAGCTGGTGCTCGCTGATCTCCCAAGTTTTGTCGTCATTGTCTCAAGCAGATCGAATGGGCCAGAATTGGGGTCTTCGAAGGCGCTGGTCAAAGGGAGCAAGCTCACACCAACTCTCGTTTGCTTTTGCACTGTACAGTACCTAGCGGATGCATAATCACGGCCGCGCTAGTCGCCCAGCACTTTCCTGCAAGGCATCGGCCATTCATCCCATGCATGTTGTCTTGGCAACCCCTCTTTCATGCACTTATCTTATCGATTGTCACAGCTCATAAGTGAGCTTGATCTTGTGGAACATTTTTGTTCAAGTCGTGCCAACTGATAAGCCATGCATGTATGATTCGTCACTCGTGCATAACTCATTGTTCTCCCTTTCAAGAGAGCTATAAAGCCCCAGCTCGCGACCTAGCACTTTTCAGCATGCTGTGTCGATCACCGCTATACAACCAAGCGCCATGTCGGTCCAGGCAGCCTGGGAGAGCTGCTCCAAGATTGATACTCTTTTCATCCTTGTCTGTTCCGTCTTTTGCTGGCTTATCATTCCTGCTGTCGGTCTTGCCTACTCGGGCTATTCGACACGCTTCAACAGCCTCGCATCATTTTACCCTGGTTTGTTGGCGGTCGCTGTCTGTACCATTCAATGGTGGATGATTGGGTACTCTCTCGCCTACAGCGAGGGAAACAGCATCATTGGCGATCTCAGCAAGGCCTTTCACATTGGAGTCCTTGCTAATCCCGTTGGTTCCATCCCCGAGATTTTGTTCTCGGAGTTCCAGCTCATCTTCTGCGCCACTGTGTGTGCAATCGCGATCGGTGGTGCCTGCGAGCGTGGGCGTCTACTTCCCTTAATCCCCTTCATCTTCGTCAGCCACCCTTCCTAGTACTTCCGGATCGCTCCGCTAACAGTGCATAGCTATGGTGCACCTTCATTTATGCACCCCTTGCCCATATGGTTTGGTCCGAAACAGGGTTCCTCGCCAACCTTGGCGCCCTCGACTTCGCTGGGGGCACGCCAGTCCATATCTGTAGCGGAGCCACAGCCACCGCTCTGAGTGTGTATCTATCCTATCCTCTGTTCCGCTCACGACGCTCCTCGTTTCGCACCCCAAACCATCTCGCTCTTCACCGCCCACACAATACTCTTTGCCAGCTTCTCGCTCTCATTATCATCTGGAACGCCTGGCTTGCCTTCGACGCGGGCACCACCCTCGCTCTCAATTTCAAGAGCGTCATGGCCGCCTGTGTGACCAACCTATGCGCTGCCTCGGGGGCCATCACGTGGGCTAGTCTGACGTACTACCATACTGGCAAATGGAGTCTGGACAGCACCTTTCTCGGGGCGATCGCGGGACTCGTCCTCATCACCCCAAGCGCCGGTTTTATCGACATGCCGACCGCAATGGGATTTGGTGTTCTCGGCGCAGTCTGTGGCTACCAAGCTTTGCGCATCAAGTTTACGAAACGCGCGAAACACTACCGCTGGGTTGATAATGGCGATACTTTCGCCACGCACTGTCTTGGTGGGTTTCTGGGCACCATAGTCACGGGCCTCTTTGCGCAAAAGAAGGTGGCTGCGTATGACGGTGTCACGGAGATCACGGGTGGGTGTCTGTTTGACGGGAATTGGAGACAACTTGGTATCCAAGTCGTGGAGGCGCTTATCGGCTTTGTCTGGAGTTTTGGAGGCAGTTACCTGCTTTATGCATTGATTGATTGTGTGCCTGGGTTGGAAGTTTTGGCTACAGATGAGTATGTTCTGAGGAGTACCGGGAGAGAGAATGATTGCTAACTTATGTGGACAGTGAGGTGATTTCTGGCCTGGACAAGTCTCAGATGGACGAGTCGTTGCATGAAGCTCAGTGGGCTGGAGAGGAGGAATACCATCCATTCCAAGGCTCAGTCCAGATATAGAGGGACATACCGGTGGCTTATGCATGGATTGGCTCTTTGCTGGTACTGCTTCGCTGTTGTTGAAGGCTTGAAGCTGTGCTAAGAAGTGAAAAGAGCGGTCTCTATGGTTACTCAGTTGACAACAACCAACACTCCAGCATTCGACACGTTCCATACTTTGTTGCGCACTCTACGAAAGACTTACCCCGGACCCCCTGCAAAATCTGCTTCACAATCACCGTGGACACATTGGATTCCTTAATTTAGAATGAAGCCAACCTCTTCGTAGAAATGCCCTCTTTAGTCCCTAGGCAGCAAACAGGAAAAGCAAATCAGCTTCGACCGCAATAAAGAACGCACTTCCAATCTCGCCCATCCCCGGCTCTCCGACTCGCCACTTCTATACCACGGAAACTTAAACCACCTTCCCCTCGGATACAAAGTTCAACCACAAGTACGGACTGTACGACCCAGAAGAAAACACTCGGACCTCGGATCCACGGGCTCGTGTATGGAAAGCTACCATTCGGAGTTGACTGCCGAGTTGTACAGCCTTGCTTCATCTTCAGATCTAGACCCGTTGAGTAGATCTGTAGGCAGTACAGTAGCTTTGATCGGTCGGCCGGAGGGAAATTCCACCCTGTCCAAGGGCTAACAAGCAGGCCAGCAAATTGACCCAGGTATAGATAAGGTCTAAGTGTGAGTCAGCCAAAATTGTTTTCTTTCGAGTCGCTGAACCCATGACCCATGAACTAGACATAATTGGAGCTTTGCCTTTGTGTTGCATGTAGCAGAATCATCGACTAGAATCACGCATACGTATTCAGATCACGTACTCTGGATTCTGCTCTGTGATTATCTATAGCTTGAATTATACCCTTAGCCAAGACATCCGTCAACTATATTATTTTGTCTTGATCTAGATGGTTTGTCTGAGTAGTGGCAGTAGCTTATTTGATTACAAACCTTGTACTAGACTAAGTAGCCCGGGCTTTTTGTTCCAGCGAAGGAGGATTTCGTCATTGCAAATTGAGCAGTAGATGGATGGTCCCAGGGACGGATGTACTGCACTTTTGGTCGACACGCAATGTATGGATGCCTGTTCTCCGTGTCAGCGAATTGGCGCATCCTGGCCCATGCAAAGAACAGACTGTTGACAAATGCGCTCTTGATTGGACACTAAGCGCATGTTGGGTAGATTTGTGTGAGTGTCCCTTCGTCTGTACTGGAAATTGAGATATTTCTGTCTTACATGTGCATCTAAGACAGGATAGACAGGTGAGTAGATGGTTCTACTTTTGTACCTCAACAACTCTAAAAATCGAAAGTCTGTGTCGAAGGTACGTGGTACATCGCCGCGACTTGCAAACTTGTGATTGTGTTAGCTGCAAAGGCGGATGCAGTACTAATAAATGGGCTTAGCATCTTATCATAGGGGACTAAGACAAAGGGTTAGTATGGTAGAAGGGATTAGGAGAAAAGAGGAGATATAGTAGTTGGGAATAATCTCATAGAGCTAGAGAGAAACACTTAATGCTACTAGCAATTGTCTAGCTGATACTAAGATGGATGGTAACCTCCTTGTGCTCTATAAGTACAGTGAGATACGACGGCGTAAGCCTGCAACAACCCAAACACCCACCATTAGATGAATAACATATCGAAAGATAGTGACTTGATACGAGTCAATCTGAGAGAGAGGTCACCTACAATCTTTTAGGAAATTCGTGCCATCAGATTCAAGCCAAACTCCTCAATGTTCTCCCTACCGACGAAAAATAGCAGCGCTAAACCTAGGGCCTGTTTGATTCGTGATCCAATGCCGCCCCATAAGCAGTTCTATCACCTGAAACAGAATAGTGGGCCTTGCCGCCTGGCACTGCAAGTGACTATAAATGTGCTCTGCGGTCCCTGTAGATATATGGATGATTCTACGGAGTACGAGATTCACTATGGCAGCCATGCGGCAAGACAATAGAGACTTCGCCTTGCTATCCGGCGAGCCAGGGAGAACCCCCAAGCGCTTGATATTTTCCTACGTGCTCGACTGGATGTTCATCATGTCTGTAGTGCTGGTCCTTGCGCGAGAAGAGCCCCCATCGCTGATACGTTTTCTTTTGCAGTCTTCTCGTCATTGTTGGTGCAATCCTATACAGTATCACCGGCTCCGAACATGTCTTCTCCCTCGACGACCCCAGCATATCGTATCCCTTGAAAGACGACACCGTATCGATCGTCACCGTCGGAATCGTCTGCTGCGCCGTCCCCGCGCTTCTCATCGCCGTCCTCAGTCTCCTCTTCCCGATCCCTGGGAGACTCCGCCTCTGGGAATGGCACGCCGGGTGGCTGGGACTGAGTCTCAGCCTCGCCGGCGCCTTCTTCGTCACCTCCGGCCTCAAGGACGTGGTGGGCAAGCCCCGGCCGGATCTGCTCGCGCGGTGCCAGCCCAACCTGTCCCTCAATATCACCGCGTACGCCGTCAGCGGGTTGGGCGTGGAGCGTCCGGAAGCCCCTGTGATGGTCACCACGCGCATCTGCCAAACCTCCGGCTCCAAGACCCTCCGCGACGGCTTCGCCGCGTTTCCGTCCGGCCACTCCTCGTTCTCTTGGTCGGGCCTGCTCTACCTGTCGCTTTGGCTGGGGGCGAAGGTCGCCCGTGCTGTTCCTGCTCATCACGGGAACTCGTACAGCCAGGCGGCTGCTGCTCCACCCGTCTATCTACTCGTGCTGTCCGCTATACCTATCGGGGGTGCCCTCTACATCTGCGGCACGCGCTATATGGACTATATGCATGCCGGGTGGGATATCATTGGGGGGAGTGTGATCGGGATTGCCTTTGCGATCCTGGGCTTCCGCTGGTATCACGCCCCAGCTGGGCAGGGAGATAGGGGCTGGGGCTGGGCGCTGGGTCCGCGGTCAGCGGACCATGCGTTCGGGGTGGGCTTGGTTGCCCCAGGGGAGTTTCGGGGCGATGTCCAGAGGCCGGTGGAGAATCGCGAGGGGTTCCTGGATGTCGAGCTCAACACTATCGATGGCTCGCAGAGTGTGTTGCGGGTTGCCAATCCCTAGTCTGTCATGTCCTACCTATGCTGTGTGAATGCTTCCGGCAGTCCGCCTTGCGACTCCTGTATGCCGTTGAAGATTTTTATGCACCTCCAACAATTCAGCAGAATAGCTCTTTCGATAGACAACGTAAAGTACGTGTCCATTTGGACCCTTGTCTCAAGAATCTGGTTACGTTCAAGAAAAATACCGGGCGATGACCCACTTGTGGTCTCCGCATTCAAATTCTTTTTACCAAATCCGAAGTGGGTTTGAGTGGCCCCAGTGTGCAATCAAAATCTGGGGATTAACCACGTGTCTGCTCATGTCTTTGATTTCAGTATTCATCCATGATGAGAGTTCCAAGTCAAGAATCGAGTTGATACACCGTTGCTTGTTGTGGGGAGAGGGGAGTTTTGACTCTCGGACGCCCGAACTTCCGAACAAATTTGGGAACACGGATAAGAATGAAGGGAGATACCAGAGCACCAGAGCGTATGTATCGTAAGATTTCGACGTAAGCGTTGTGGCTTAGACCGGGGCAGGAGCAGGGAAGCTGTATGGTGGGAGTAGCTGGTATTCAGCTGCAAGACTGGTCAACTGTAGCAAAAATTGATTCTGACTCAAGGTTGTCTGTGTGAGCTGCTGCTCAGGGTACTCGACAGGAAACCCTATCTTTTACCTAGAAGCTAAGCTTTTGCCGAGCCATACCATAAACGGTTCAACCTTGCAATGTTGCAAGATACCATAGTTTCTATGAGCGGGATTTGAGATGATAGGTATATTATTGCTTGAAGGCAGATTACAGCTGTACTCGAGGACCCAGCGATAGCATTGACAGTAAATCCAATAGTGCTTACAGTAGGCTTTGAATAAAAAGGCTCAGCACCGCCCATACACTTGGCAGTAGCACAGTGTCGAGTCCGGACAGCTGAACAATTGCAACCCAGCTTGATTAGCACAGTCCGCTGCCGACAAAGGGCCCTCAAGGCATGACTTACTACACGGGTTCTTTGCCAAAAATGATGTGCCAGAGATACTCCATCACGCGACCGCTGTGCGCATCGGCAAGGTCCGTATCGATGACCCATTGTCGAATCTTCACGTAGTCAGCCCGGGGTCTTTCCAGCACCCGCTGTCGGGATACCGCGAACTGCGCACAGCACGGCGCAGCAATCCGGACCGGAGTCTGCAGAGCCTTCCCCCCGTCGTCCGGCTGCGGCATCATGACCCCGGTGTCATCTGCCGGCGGCGTGCTGGTATTCCTGAAGACCTCCATGAAGATCTGTGGCGTTAGAAGACCGTTAGGGTACGCAGGCCTCACGCATCCCGGGTTTGCGTTGCATCGCAGGTTGACGTAGCCGCTCTGCTGGACAAAGTCGACCCGTAGAGCTCGCATGGACCATACGTTGTCGTGCAACGGTGCGTCGACATGCCACGCCCGGAAGAACCCCGAGCGATGCGCGTGGAGAAAGACGATGGTCGATGGCAGGTGCTCGTAGTGCTCGATCAGGTAGGTCAGGTAGGCCATGGATTCGTGGCCCTTGTTGAGCGGGGTTTTGAGCTGCTGGTCGTCGGCCACGGCTTCTTTGGAGGGGTTCACGGTGTATAGAGCTCGTTGCCAACTAGACATACACACATGTGGTTCAGCGATGCTAGCCAACTTATCTTGCTGATGATGAGGTTAAGGATGGTATGTCCACTCACTCGGGCAGTTCTTGCTCGATCCAGTCGGTGTTCTCCTCCTGTAGTTTGGCGACGACTATCACCTTGTCACCATAGTCTTCTGTCGCATTTGTCGTCTGTCCTGTTGGGGAGGCCCAAGAATTGAACCAGTCGATAGCATATTGCTTTGCCTGGTACTGATCGCTCAGATCCCTGAGATGGAAGTCCAGGAGAAGCAGGGGGAGGAAGAGTGCTATGCTGAAGCAGAGGAATAGTCGCAGGAGCCATTTCATGGTGAAGTCTACGTCCTTAGTGGAATAGAAAACAATAAGTGACTTATAAAGAGTTTGATAGGGCTTGGGATCTAGTGGGATGAGCATGCTGGTTTAATACTCATTGAGAGCCTATTTTGTGACTATACCTGGACACCTACGTACGCATACTTTAGACTTCATCGAATCTTTGATAGGTCTGCCGAGACCAACACACTTGGTACAGATTGTACAGTACATGGGCCTGGCTAAACGTTCTTCATGATACCAGACCCAAGAGTGCCTGGCAGTCCCACCTAAGCCGCACCAAGTGGGCACTCTCAAGCTTGAATTTGTAGTGGTAAAATATCTGATTCTGCCGGCAGTGAATCTGACAAGTGAGCCATTTACACCTATCTAACTGCTTACTGATCACTTGTCGGCCCCATTCAACAGGATACGTCCACATCTTTTGGATGTTTGTCGGATGGTAGCCATACTTCAAAGACACGCGTCTGGGTCACCGTGGCGAATGTTTCGGTCTGGTATTTTGATTACATCTCCGAAACCCGCGATACCGCATCAAAGAATAAAATACCCACAGCCAGGGGTTGGATGAACAAACAAGGCCAACAACAACATCCACCACCAGTAGGCCGATTTCTTATCAGATCTGACGGGCCTCCATCTCTTACTTCTGCACTTCATCGTGATGACAGTGTCTCGTGCCACGCCCAGCAAGCAGACATCGCCAATTTGGGGCGGATGCTCGGACTTCCGAATATCAATAGCCCGGGGAAAGGAAAGAAGATAACTCCACGCCAAGGGTGCGTCGTCGTTGGTGCTTCAATGGCAGAATGGCGTCTCAGGTGATTCTGGAAAGATCCGCTGTACGTCTTCTGTCCTAGCATGTTAGTGGCTTGGTGAAACTTTGCAGTCTTCCTGTCTCCTCTCCATCCCACAAATCGCGACAAGCGCAGATCTGACACCACGCTGACATTCATCAACAACCTTGACAAGTGCGACCTCTGCCACTCCAGAAAGGTCAGTGGCAAGAACCGTGACACCAGTCGCTATACTTTCTTCTCCAACATGTCTCCTAAGATAATGGCTGCTATAGGTGAAATGTGACCGGCTTGACCCTTGCATGAATTGCGTGGATGCAAAGGCAGAATGTCGAAGAGCTCGTCCACGGCGCAGTATGCGTCCCAGAGTTTCGCGGTAAGTCCCCAGATCTCTTATCGAGCAGATCCCTTGCTATGGAAACGTCTGCTCGTTGGAATGGCTTCCGGTTGTAACAGACCATATTCTAGAATCTCGGGACTGTCAAAGAGACTGTCAACACTGGAGCAATACATCGTCAATCCCCATGCTCCTGCGGCATCCACGAGACAGGAACCGAGTCACGACTTTCAAGAGCCAGACAATAACAGCGATATGATACTAAAGATTCCTACGACCTCTCAGGCTTCCAACATGAGCACTCCAGATATCAAGGCCACAGGCGACGTTGTGGCATCCCAGCGAGCCACAGAATCCCCCGCTGCAGTCGAGGACATAGCAACGCAGCAAGCCTGTGAGGCACGACGCTCCATTCAACAGGAACTGCGGCAAAGCAACCACTTATCCTCCAGCCGACGCACCATTCTGGAAAGCGCTCTATCTCTTGTAAACAAGATATCTGCGCCATCATTAGAGAAAGGACCGTTCCAAGGGAATACCAAGGAGTTGGAGGACTCCAATCCATCAGGCCTGGAGGAGTTCACCTTGGAGACGTACCTCATGATGTCAGAGGGTTCGTGTTCAGACGCGAAGAGTATCCTACCTTCTCCGCCGCTAACATCAAACAGACATAGCACACCGAGATTCGCCCGTGAAGCACCTTCATTGGCCCGACCACGTCTCGGTCAAAAGCCTGGAACATATGAGCCTGTCTCTTGCGGAGGGTCGAGTCGATCGTCAGACATCTCTGCATTATCGGGTCTGCGTCTATACCAAAGCTATCTTTTTCCTCGCGCGTCTTCGGCAACGACAAATGAATCCGCGGCTTTGCACCCATGTCAAAATGACTCGTCGTAAATATACTCTAGCAGCTTTCAAGGCTCTAAATCAAGTCGATATGAGCGGGACTCATTCTCTTTCCTTGGTTCAAGCTCTATTGTCCGGTGTAGGTTGCATTTTTCTTTATATCCTTTGCATGTGACAGCCCTGACCAGACCTCGAAAAGGCATTGCTTCACCAAATGCAAGGGAATTCTACCAAGAGCTGGACGTTGACGGCATTCGCGGCGCGGCTGCTCGTTGCCATGAACCATCACAGCATTACCATCGATACACCAGCTCGAACTCAGGAGGAAGAAGATGCCCGCTTCTGTCTGTTCTCCTGCTACTTACTCGATAAGTCACTAAGCATGCTTCTCCTCCGACCGCCTTCACTCCCACGCCTGGGCGTAAGCCCTGCCGCACTCATCCCTGTGGACGACGGCATATCGCTCAGCATGATCGCCAAAACCATGGTTGAACTAGCGGAAATCCAAGAGGCTGCATTGGAGCTATTTTACAGAGGGGCGGGGCCTGGGGATACAAGCAGCCCTGCGACCGAGCTCGATGGGATGATCCAGCAGTTGGATTCGATGAAGACCGTGATCGAGGAGGCAAGCTGTTTCCTAGCAATTTTATTCAATTCTAAGCTGCAGTGCTGACCTCAATTAGCGCCGCGCAAGCTCCAAGCCGGAGCTGCAGTTCGATTGGATGGCGGCAGAATTCCGATTTCACGCTATGGTGACAACCATACTACAGTGCAAATCCAGAGTCTGGGGTACGGTCCAGAACCGGGAGCAATGTCTCCAGCATGCGCGACATGCGCTCGAGGCTTTGAGCCGTCTGCAAATAGTTTTTAATGAGGACAATGCCTTTGTTGGTGCTTACCCAATGTTCTTGACCTGGTAAGTAGAGCCCCTTCCTCTACTTGTATGCCGTATCCTGATGAACTCTGAATCTTCAAGGACCGTTTTTTCTTACCCCATGACTCCGTTCTACATCTTGTTCTGCAATGTGGTTGGGACGCTGAACGTGGAAGACTTCCAGCTGATGCGCGACACCACCAAGGGTCTTTCGCGGTTCATCGACTTCAACCCTGCAATCGGCAGGCTATACCACCTGTTTACTCAATTTCTTGTCCTTTGCAGTCCCCTTGTTGAGAGGGAAGACAGTACCAGTCCCTGCTCTGTCCAGCAAAGCATGAACCTCGACCCAGAGGAGCCCGACGTCCCACTAGATGCTGGTATCCCCCTACTGAACACGGACAATCAACTCTACAATGGCCCGGTCCATTTGGGAGGGATTGAGGGTGCCAGATCGTTCGATACGACAACACGGCCCGAGATGAATTCGTGGTGGAACAATGCTCAGATGTGGGAGCTGTTTGGCACCCAGCCTTCGCTCGAATGGGTGAATTCCGAGATCACCGATTTTGTGGCAGATGGCTATCCGTGAGGTGTTTGGGGTTTGACGATGAGGAATTCATGACCTAATAATAGAATTTGGCTACCTCGATTCTTCTTTCCCTTCTGGACGGTTATGGTTGATGTGCAATGTCCTCTGTGATGTAGCGTATGTTGTTAGTAGAACTGTACTGTACTGTACTGTACTGTACTGTACTGTACTGTACTGTACTTTGGTTAGCATGGCTGCCTAAAGCTGAGAGCTCTGTGCGGGCCAATACGGCAGCAAACAACCTGACCGACCGACCCAATGGGCTGAGAGTAAAAATACACAGTACGGATGCCAGTTTAGTTTCCAAGTTCCATCCTCTATATGTACTGAAGATTCATCCAATCTCTTCCCAAGGGTCTCTTCAGCCAGGCCGCGTCAGCTCCAGGGAGAGACAAGCTTTCGGCAACTGAGGCTTGGCTCCGACCCATCGGTATTGTGAACGTAACCACACTTCCAACTTACCAGAATAGTGATGGTCGCGCATCGTTTATCCTCTGCTTATCCCCCACCCCCAGATGACCTGCTCAACATGCTCCCTCAATTCCTGTCCGTGAACTGCGACAGATAGTCCCCGGCGATGTCTTTCACCCAACCATATACTCCAGCTTCTTCCTCTAGGGCCATTTCCATCCCACAGTCGCTGGACGTGGTGCCTGAAGAAGACTCGGAGATGGACGACTCCCAGGTTGAGACTCTACCACTAGACAACTTGAAAAAGAAGTCAGCCAGTGGCAGGCGATCTGTAGGACCTCTTGGACTATTTCGCAGCTTCTACACTCAAAGGACGAGACCTCGTCGCTCCTTCCCTGCACGCCCGCTCTCCCGAAAAGCTCGAATCATCCACGCTTTGCGGCGGCTATTCTGTGGCGTGGTGTTCGTTCTGTGAGTGTATCTGACCTCTGAGACTGAATGTATGTCTCTCCGACCACTGACACCGGATCCTTCTACAGCGGCACGTTCAAGCTCGCCTCCATCACCTGGACCGGCCTGGTATACCTCTTCCCGGACGACCTCGACGCCCGTCTCGACGCGTGGCTCGTCCCCGGCGGGCGGCCCTCGATCTTCTCGCACTGGACCACGCACGGGGTGGAGCCCGTCCACTGCCACTCGCACAACGACTACTGGCGCGACGTGCCGCTCTACTCGGCCCTGCGCGCGGGCTGCATCGGCGTGGAGGCCGACATCTGGCCGTCCAACCGCGACCTGCTGGTCGGCCACACGCCGTTCACGCTGCACCCGGACCTAACCCTGCGCAGCCTCTACCTCGACCCGCTGCTCGACCTGCTCCAGAAGCATAACACGCGCAGCAGCCAGCTCCAGCCCGCCAACCATGCCACCCACCACCCGCCCGCGGGCGTCT
Organism: Aspergillus japonicus CBS 114.51; assembly: GCF_003184785.1. Taxonomy (NCBI): domain Eukaryota; kingdom Fungi; phylum Ascomycota; class Eurotiomycetes; order Eurotiales; family Aspergillaceae; genus Aspergillus; species Aspergillus japonicus. The sequence goes on along the minus strand of NW_020291665.1, from coordinate 187,577 downwards.
TCGCCACCGACCCCTCCCAGACCCTCGTCCTGCTGATCGACTTCAAGACCGACGGCGAGGAGCTGTGGGACCCCGTGCTGGCGCAGCTGCAGCCCCTGCGCGCCGGCGGGTTTTTGACGCACTACAACGGCACGGCGGTCGTCGAGCGGCCCCTCACCATCGTCGCCACGGGCGATGTCCCCTTCCATCGGGTCGTCGCCAACACGACCTACCGCGATGTCTTCTACGATGCGCCGCTCGACCAGCTGGAAGCGTCGGGAAGCAGTGTAAACGGCTCGCCTTCAGCGACATCGCAAGTCACCAACGACGACGACGACGACGACGACGACTACACCCGCGCGAACAGCTACTACGCCTCCGTGAACTTCCGGCGGACGATCGGGAGCCTCGCCGGCAATCGGTTCTCGGAGGAGCAGTTGGCCCGGGTGCGCGCGCAGGTCGCCGCCGCGCACGCCCGCGGGCTGAGGGTGCGGTACTGGGGCACGCCCGGGTGGCCGCGGGGGCTGCGGAATCATGTTTGGCATGTGTTGGTCAGGGAGGGGGTCGACCTGATCAATGTGGATGATTTGTACGAGGCGACGCGGCAGGATTGGCGGAAGCATCGGAGTTGGGGGTTGTGATCGGGCTTTGGAGGAATGAGATGAGGTTGCGTATCTACTTGCTTTGCTTGGGTGAATATATCAAATAACTCTCAGAGGAGGTTTTATTTTAGTATCTGAACTTAGCGCAAACGTCAATGGTGTGAGACTTGTCTTTTGGAATAGGACTTGATAACTATCAGGTATCCATCAAAGTGGTCCTTCAAGGTTGTTTTCCCTCGCTTTCTTTCTTTTGTCTACAGTCCAATCAGAAGGCATTCTATACTCAGCCACCCTTCTTCAATGCTTCTGGACCAGACATTCGTCGATGTGTCATGCCTGACTCAAAAGGATACTAGGTAGGTAGTTAGGTTTAAACTTTTTCACCGAAAGCCGAGTATCAGACCGAAACACCGCGTATTGTAACGGTCGTTTCGGCTCTACCGTCAGAATGTCGAGCCCGACCCCGAGATATTGACCGATGCCGAGTTCTAGTATATTGCTGCCCCCCGCCAACACCAACTCGATACTTGAGTCGGCATAGATATCATGGTATTGGCATCAGCTAACAACGCTTGCCCGGTTCGTTACCTCCCTCTCCCGCAATTTCTCGAAGAAAACCCCCGGTGAGGATAAAGTCCATCTTTCTGTTTGGAATATCTATACTACAATACTCAACCTCAACTTACTCGTTGATGTATAGATCCAGAGAACTGCGGCCATTGATTCACTCCACCGCGATGCACGCACAAGATCCCTGGTATGCAGCAGAGAGGGCGGGCTGTTCGGCGCCCAACCTCGCAGTTGACCGATCCGTCACCCCTTGGTTCGTTCAACAAGCCGACACTCCGAGATCGTATCCTTCAGTTCTTGGAATACTGGTCAGCGACCCGGCCAATTCATTTGTAGATGACCAGAAGAGAACCCTATAATACTGTGTCGTGGCGCCGCCACAGTCGTTCCTACTGTACTGCTGCTGCAGGACAAACTCATCTACAGTATGTCCCTGCCCCACTAGTCACTATAGTATTAGACCCTCCTACATCGCTTGATCTGGTGAATTAACTAGACATCAGGGTTCAATCACATGCTAGATCAACAAACCCATCACAAAGCCCCATTTCCACCCCACTTCTTCCTCGCCTTCATCACCGATAACTAACTACACATGAACCGCTTGAGTAGTCATCCAGAATCTACACCAATCCCCCAACCCATCAACCCATCAATCACCCCCCGTAGAACCAGCGATGCGATCTCGATCTCGATCTCGATCGCTAGATCGATGGGCTCGATGGCCCACGATTCCCGATCGATCTTTGTCCCCCCCTTGCCCCCCTCGTTTTGATCTCTGATTGGATCACCGCCCCTGAAGTCAGCAGGACACAGCATAGCACCGCATAACCTTACAAAGAAAGGTGTGGCCGCGTGGTGTGGTGCGATCGGGATTCCGGCGTGGGATCGAGATGGGCGATCGGATCGATGATCGATTTGCGTCGATGACGGATGGTTTTCTGGCGCTGGGGTTGGGGTTTGTGGCGTTGCGCTGCGTTGCGTTGCGTGGGTGGCTCTGCTCGGGAATAATCAATTCTTGGGCTGCTGTGGCTGAGGTGGTCGTTCGTATACAGTACCCAAAAGGATGAGCCTGGAGCTTGAGGAAGTACAGGACAGAGTAGGGCCGGATGCGATCTCCGGCCTATTGGGGTTTTGGGTTTGGGGGGGTGGTGATGGATAGATCTTATCGAGGGGTGGGGAAGCGGATCACTCAGTTGGGTCGCAGGGTGATAAGGGACTGTGCAACTGCAACTGCATACTCTAGTGGGGGGGGTTCTGTACTCTGGTTTTGTGTTGCTCGCGCTTTCGATATCATGGTTTGAGTATTTGGTGTTGAGAGTGTTAGTGCAGTGTATGCATCATCTCGTTAGTGGAGCGATGAATCTAGCGCTGGTGGAGGAGGAAAGTTGTGTTGTGTAAGTATAGTATACCCTGGTTTTGTTGTTGACTTTTCTTAGTGAAGTTCAACAGGACTAGATAGTTCAGCACTGGTTTGCTATGCACAGACTGGTGGATCTGGGTACCAGAGATCTATCCTCTGATTGAAACTTTGGATTTACTGAACTTACCAGAAACACCGACTACCGTGGTGGTCAACCTGCATATGCTAACCGCTCCGATCTAGACGACAATACTGAATCACCTGTTCAGAATCAAGATAAACCCAAGAAACATCGGTAGGGAACAGTAGTTCCAAAGACCCATCAACAAAGTCCCATCAACATAGAATTAGAGCTGTACATGTACATGTACCATTCGCCGGCCGAGTCTCCGTATATGAGCTACCCACCTCAACCCAAGAACTGACTAATCCCCCCTCCCAACCATGGATACACCGCACGCCCCCCCAGCAGAAACAGATACATCATAATGATTCCAAAAGGATCTAGAATCTCGAGTCTCAACTCCCGAGAGCGAACGCTGGGTCCGTCCGGCTCCGGTGCCCTCTGGAAACCTTAACTCGCAGCTAACGGCATTCAGCAAGGTCTGTTCCCCCACGAGTCAGACCAGTACGGAGCAAATGTGAGGTGTTTCATCTGCTACTGCGGGTGCTCGTCTCGAGATCCCAATCCCCATTCTTGCCTCGATAATCAGGCTTCATGCAGGAGACTTTGCTTGAAACCTTGCTAGGTACTTTGCGCCCTTGCTTGCCGAAGTTTAAAAGGCTCCCCCGCCCCCCGGGGAAAGCTGCCGGCCGCTTGGCTGGTTTAGGCAGGTGGTTATTGGTAGTAATCAACTTTTGCTATTATCCATCCTGTGAAGTAGGGATGGGGGTGGTTTGTTGTTGTCGGACCGGTTCATGGACTCTGATTGAATAGCCTCAAGGCAAGGACTCTGTAGAAAGCAAGATGATAGTACTGCATAACAAAGGAAAATGTCATCATAACTTCAGTGGTATATACATCCCATGCCATCCCATCCAACCCAAAATACTCATACAACTTGCCACAGACCAGACAAATACAACCAAGGGTATAATTCTGTACAGTAGTCGTACACGACGCAAACAAACACTTAAACCATACTATGCTCATGACACGAATCATCCCCGGCCGACGAGGTCTGCGTCACCTCGAAGGTACGCTGAATCCCGCCGAAGCCGCCGCCGCCGCCGGGGCGGGGACCCCCCGCGGATCCCGGATGCGACTCCGGGTCGCGGTCGCGGCGGCCTCGGCTATCCTTGCTGCCGGGCGATCGTTCGCCCGACAGCCCCGCCGTCAGCTGCTCCTCGCTGCTGTTCGACGAGGTCAGCGGCCCCCGCTGGCTGTGGATCGTGGTCACCGTCACCGCCAGCTTGTCCGGGCGGAGGCGCCCTTGCACGGCGGCTTCGTCCAGCGACCCCAGCGGCATGGGCCGTTCGTGGGAGCGGGCGTGGTGGTGGGGGTTGTTGCTGGCGCCGCCGCCGATGCGACGCGACCCGGAGGGCCCGCCGAAGGGGGAGCGGTCGTAGTAGTTGGGGTCGGAGTGAGAGCCCAGCCAGTGGCGGACGAGGGGGCGCAGGGTCGCGAGACTACCGGCCGTGATGCCGAGGCCGGTTTCGATGTTGGACCAGAGAGCGATTTCGACGGTGGCATCTAGAGGGAAACAACAAGGATTAGCTTGGAAGATGGGCAGGCTGGGAGGAGCGGAGAAAACGTACAGAGAAAGTCCGGGTCGTCAAAGGTATGCACCCAAGGAATGCGGATGATCGTCGCGGATGAGGCACTAGAATTCGGTCGTCAGTCAGTCTGCCATCCCACTCCGACGAAAATTAAACATACATGCAAGCCATGCCCAGAATGCCCACAACCGCCATCTTCGTCTGCTTCCGCATGTGCAGGTTCTTGACGATGAAGAACGGCAAGATGCCCACGGTGAAATCGCACAGCGCCGCAAACGCGCTGTACACGTAGGTCATGGCGATGATGATCTCCATGTTGATGCAGACGCCGTGGATGCTATCGTCGAAGGCCTTGCGCGTCCAGAAATAGGAGACGGGCCTGCACTGCAGCAGCATCAGGAACATGAAGACCAGGGCGGCGACGACGGTCAGGACCATCACGATGCGCAGGAGCCAGATGTGCATGCGCTTCACGGTGATGCGCAGCAAGAAGATGCACACGGAGATCTTGCAGCCCATGGCGGAGAAACAGTACGCGATTTCGCAGAACCACCAGTACTGTTGTGGATGGAATGTTAGCACGCACCATCGGCATTCTCGAGCTTCTCCGGGACGAATCGTACCTTCATGGCTGTCACGCGCTGGTGCGCATCCAGGACACTGAAGTGTCGGCCTGTGCCGTAGATGGCTCCTCCGATCATACATCCGGAGAACATGCAGTAGAATAACTAGGGATGGAGAATATCAGCTTTCTCGTCCCACTCATCACGACCACCAGTTGACAGGTAGTCGTAACTCACCATAGCAACGACCATAGCCCAATCATCAACCCCGAACGCTCGAACAATCCATCCGCGCACATAGCATCGCAGTATCACCGCAATGCAGGCCACGGACATAAAGACGGCGGCAACCGCCTTAACCTCCGGGCTGCGGTCCTCTGCTGCCATGCTATCGTTGCAAGACGCAAGGCATAATCCGGAGGACTAAGGAAGCAAGAACAGAGAAGCGAGAGAGAAGAGAAACAAAGCACTAGAGGTAGGGGTCGAAGGGAACCGCAACCGGTATTTGAGTGAACGATGGGGAAGAAGGGAACTCGGGAAGGGGAGACGTAAGGGAAAACCTTCAAAAGTGTTGCACGTCCGTTTCCACTTCCACACACGGTCTAGAGGGCCCGGGGAGGGTGACTTCAGGCACGCTAATCCAGTCGGTCGACCGTCTGGCCCTGGTCGTTCGGGTCGGAGGTGATCATATAGTGTAGCAGGCTAAACTGGTCTAGGGTTGTGTCTGCACATCGCCGCCCTTCTACTTTCTCTCTCTCTCTCTCTGCAGACCGAGATCGACGGTGCGCCGGTCCAAAGTCTAACGAATCCACCCACCGAGTGTATCCTGGGCAGCCCTGGGCTGAAGAGAATCCAGGAAAGCCAAGAACCCCTTCGCTTAGAGCAACTGGACTCAGTACGAGCAGCCATTTCGGGAATGAGATCATCACTACTACTCCGTACTTGTCGCGGAGAGGGGTTCCATTCTCCCGAGATTAAAAACCATGAGGATTGTTGGTGCGGATGCTTGCGTCGTGGAATCGTGGCAAAGAGCAATTCTCCCCCCCCCCCCCCCCTTCCCCCACCGAGCCGTTGTGGTCAGAGCGACGACACGATTAGTCTCTGATAGTGTTAAAGGTTATCCTGCTGCACCGGGGATAATTTCACGTCAATGGCCGGAAACGGGGGTGACTCCACTCGGCCTCGGTTGTATCTCCGCATTGGGTAGATTCTCCGACAGTCGAGTCAGGAGTAAGAGTAAGAAAAGAATTGGTGGATTGAGAACACAAGCAAGAAGGCGAAAAAGGGAAAGTCATGAGGGCGCAAGCCATCCGTCACCGGAGACGAACTATCCATGGCTCTGGGATCGATTATGGTTTTGATGGTTTGAATGTTGTGCAGAATTGGCAGAACCCATGGATCAAAGCTCGCATTCGCCGCCATCCGCGCCCCCATCCCGCCCCCTCCAGGTGACTTCCGCCAACCCTAGATTAAAATCAATCAACAATCCACGGATGCCAATAAGTTAGTTACTAGTAGTCTACTATGTAATCAATCCCCATCGCCATCGCCATCGCCATCAGTCCGAGCATTCCCACGTGCGATTGTCGCCTTCTTCGGGATTACCGGGCAGTCATGACGCTGATTCTATGCGACTGGCACTTTAGACGAAACGCCCTTCCCCTCATTCCTGCGGGTTTGGGCTGCCACGCGTGAGTGGATCTCAAGGATCCCGGACTCCTCGGAGGCCCAGGGAAAACGGAAACCAGGATCAAAGAAGTAAATGCGTTGTCGGACCTGCAGACTTCTAGAAAGCCAATCCAGGGTGACCGGTCACACGCGACTGGGACTCGGGACCGACCCATCAAGTACAATCCCCATTATCCTAGGAGGCTTAGGCAGGAGTCGAAGGAAGGAAAGAAGGAAGGTCCTTCAGGGAATCAGGGGAATGTTTCCTGGGCACATGAATGGTATTGTACTATTGGCAACTGGCAATGGCAATCTTAATGTTCCTCCCCTGCCGGAGCGGGCACGTCCCAACTGGGCGGTTCGCCTATTCCCAATTCAAGCAATGTGCAACAGAGCCGGTGCCCACCCTAAAAAATGAACGGGGCAGATCCAACTTGGCCCCTGTTAAATTTAGCACCAGACAAAAAGATGGATCATGGATGTCCTTTCCGAGTGCCGCGGTGACTATCAATGGGAAACTAGAAAAAAAAAAGAAAATAACCACAGACAGCTGCCAACTCCATATCTGTCAAAAGTGTCAAAACCCAACCCGACTGGACCAACCCCCCATCCACGGGACTGTTTGACGTCTTATTACCGGTGTCGATCCTGCCCACGCCAAACCCACGCGGATCGGGAAAACCAGACAATGGTGCGGTGCGGATGGTGTCTCCAGTCTCCTTTTGCCGAACATGACAGAACCAGACTTTCTGACTCGCCAGGCAGGGGGGAAACTCTCCGAACCGGGCAAATTGGTGCAGCATGCGAGCGAAATGTTGGCCCAATAATAAACCTGATCTACAGCGTGCAGCATCAGAAGGAACCTGGCAGGGTTGGAATCGGCTGCGTCTCTTTGCCGTGTTTTGTGAGTGAGTTTCGGTAACTTCCGCTTCACGTGAGACGGGCGCCCTTTCCGTACAAACCCCAAGCGACGAGATACTCGGTCGAAGACGATGCACAGCACAAGATGAGCAGCAACGAAAATTCATTCGCGAGATTGATGTCAAGGACACAGATTGTACACATGCATAGATGACTGATGCATCCAATGCGAAGTGGCAATCACAAGATACTCATACGGAAAATCTGTGGCTGACGCGCCAAGTGACTAAGTTAGCGTCGTTCGTTGCCCCGTTGCGTAGTGGTGGACCATACAAGCCCGGGATTGACTTGCCCAAGGATGAACCCTAGCGACTGGGACTCGAGGCTCGATCACCAAGCCTCGGACAGCTGCTGCTTAGTGCAGAGAGCAGATGCTGCATGTTTGCTTCCTTGCCCAGAACTCACCCATTCGCTGGTTCCAACCGTCAGAATCACAACCGCTGAATCCCAGGGCAATGCGACCTTAAGATGGCTGCGCAACCGCCTGCGGCCGCTCGCAACTGACCACACAAACCCTCCTGTGGCTGGGGAGGACAGCGTTGCCCTGCAGTGTGCAACGTCTTGGAAACTCTGCTTGCTTTGTTTGAGTGAAATGTCCAGCATTTTCCCCGTGTTTGCGGAGTTAAGTCAAGCCGTGAGCCTGGAGTACATAATGGGCGACCGAGACAGAGGTTGAGGCCAAACCCCCACGGGCAGCCAGCATATGCGATATGACGGAGTCGAAATCTGCTCAGATTCATTCAGGAGACGCAGATGCCCCGAACAGCGACCATGTCAATTCATCAACTGAGGACGTTCGATCCACCTCCCAGCCGACGGTGTGGGCGACCATCAAGCAATCCTATAAAATCTTGGGCTACTGCCTTGCTCTGACTGCCGGCATCCTGCTGTACGGGTATGATATGGTCATTGTGAGCAATGTGTCATCCATGCCACAGTTCCAGTAAGAGGTTTCTTGCACCCCGCGGTCTACCTCTTCAGTACTCACAATCGCAAGGCGTGACTATGGTCGGGGATTGAAGGGACAACTGATCATTCCCTCTGTCTGGCTGAGCCTCTGGAGCGTGGCCGGCCCGATCGGGGGCTTGTTCGGTGCGATTGCGGGCGGCTTTGTCCAGGACCGTATCGGTCGCCGCTTTTCGTTAGCCATCGCCAGCCTGCTTTCCGCCATAGCAGTCGCCGTGTTGTATGTCTCCAATCTTGCGACCCAGATCGACGACCGCAGGGCTATCTTCTTAGTGGGAAAATTGGTTCAGGGATTCGCCGTGTACATGGTCGTATGCACGGCTGAGACCTATATGTCAGAAGTCCTACCCACCTTGCTACGAGGGCCGACTCTCGCCCTCTTTCCCATCTTCACACTCGTGGGTCAGTTGGTAGGCAGCGCTGTGGTCCGGAATGCCCTCCACACTCCCGGCGCGAGAGGTTACCTCAACTGCTTCCTTTCGCAATGGCCCTTCTCAGCTCTGTCCCTTTTAGTGTCCGTCATGATCCCTGAGAGCCCTACGCATCTCGTTCGCCAGAGCCGACTGGACGAAGCGCTCAAAGCACAGAAACGACTGGATTCCGCCGAGGTGGACTCCATGGCCAAGATCCAGCAGCTGCGCGCATCCGCACAGCTCGGGGAGCAAGAATCCGCGGGATACCGCGAGTGTTTCGTGGGTGTCAACCGGCGACGCACGATCATCGTCCTCTTCGTGAACATAATCCCGAATATGCTGGGACTCGTGCTGTTGGCGAAAGCCAGCTATTTCTTGCAGATCATCGGCATGGGAGCGAATACAAGCATTATGATGCTGCAAGTCAGCTTGGGGCTGGGGTTAGCAGCCAACATCTTCAGCTTCTGGACGCTGTCGCGATTTGGCCGGGTGTCGCTCATCATTGCAAGCTTGGGGATCATCGCACTGTTGTGGCTGGGTATGGGCATTGCCGGCTGTTTTCATGGAGAAGTCACTGTCTGGTTAGTTGTCTTCCACTCCTCAAGTGGCAGGCTAAGGGGGCACGTCTGCTAATGACCGATAGGTACTCGGCTGTGACTTTCTGTTTGGTCGTCGTCTTCAACGGAGCTGGGGCATGGCCGGCGACCTACGCCGTGGGCGCGGAGACATCTTCCCTACGGCTCCGCGCCAAGACGCAAGGACTAGGATGGCTCGTCAATTGTCTGGCAACTGGGGTTGCCGGTCTGGTACTGCCCTATGCATTCAACCCGGACCAAGGCGCATTGGGCGCCAAAACAGGGTTCCTGTTCTCCGCCTCCAGTATCGTGGCACTGGTGATAACATGGTTTCTCGTGCCGGAGATGAGAAACCGAACTCCAACTGAGATTGAACGTATGTTCGGAAACCATCTGCCGACGAAGGAGTTCAGAAAATGGTCACCTGAAATGGATGAGGTGACAGTCAGGTTGGGTGTCTGACTGACTGCTCGGACCTTCGGGTGGCCAGTTATTCCCTATCGCCCAGTAGCGTCATGCTTCTCGCTCTGTGTTGACGACTTTGATGATGCCGGTGATCTCTGGCAATGATGTGTTTGAGAAGCAACGTTGTTACAAAGCGGATTCAGTTAATGAGACTCTTACTTGTTGAATCACATCTCTTCCTTCGTCATTATCTAAGCAGGCCGTCACTCTGCCAGCCACAAAACCAGAACCTCAGGAATGACCTTTCATCCCGAAACTGGTTAGAAGCAATGAATGACTAGTGGTGATGCTTGAGTTGTCAATTTGAAAACGACCGTCCGTTTGACCACTGAGAAAGTATTGGTTAGTTTGAATCTGACATGGACACTAAGTATGCATGATAATCAAAATATAGCTAGAATTCGTCATGGTTCCTCGACTAAATACATGAATCATAGAAGAAATCCAGCCAGCCTTGTCACTGGCACATCAGCTGACTTCGGCTGGAGTATATACTGTTGTCCGACGGTCTTGGCTAGAAATTGGGAAGATTTTTGGCGTCTGTGAGACGCTGGGCGCAGAATGGCCCGGTTTTGTTGCTTCGCTTTTCACGGTAGCTGCACTCGGTGCAAGCTGGGTTCGTCGGCCATGGCCTGACAGCTAAGTGGGTTTTTCGATAGGATGGTGCTCCTGAATTCTTTCACAGCTGCGGAATCGATTCGAAAATGATTGTGTGCCATTTGATAGACGGGCCATGAGGTAGGCCTCAAAGGGCCTTTATGGCGCTCATAGGGGTGGCACGGTACTTGAACATGACAGGAGACAAGTTCAATCAATCCTGAGCTGCCGCTGCAGCTTGGAGGCCCTTCTTCTTGCCTTTCTTGTACACACGCTCATCGTTGGGGTCAAAGCCGCCGTTGCCCCACAAGGCCCACTCGAGCGTTTCACTCATGTAATCCTCGGGTTTGAAGGGGGTGCCGTCTGCCTTCTCCTTCTCCAAAAGTTCGAAGAAGCGGTCGTAATCGATCCGCGAGTGCCACTTTCCGTTCACGTGGAAGCGCTCCGATGCAATAAGTGCACAGCAGCTGTGAGCATGCTCCGCGGCGAGTCCATACTTGAGACCGCGGCGCTCCAACTCCTTGTTAAGGGAGGTGACAAACTCCTGGATTTCCTCGTAGAAAGGCACGTTCTGCATAGTCAGCCCAGCTCCCGCACTGGTGCTAGTACCACAGTAAGTAACGCCCTTGATCTCGATGAAGCAAGGCAGTGCCTTCTCAACCAGGTTCGCATATCCAATGACCTCGTCGTCCACATTGAATCCCTTCACCAGCGTAAGACGGAAGACAGTGCGCTGCATGTGACGCTTCTCGCGAAGAATGTCCAGACAACGCTGGAAACGCTCCCAGAAGTCACGGTGAAGAGGACGGTCAATCTTTCTCAGACTTTCCCGGTTGCTCGCGTCAATGGAAACGTACAACTGAGTCACTCGGTTGAGGGTCTCGAGCTGGTCGGGATGTTGAGCATTGCAGACAAGGAAGCTAGAAATGCGCTCGCTGTGCAGCATGTCCAAGAACTGGTTGATGTGAGGATAGAAGATCGGTTCGCCCACCAAGCTGAGAGCGCAGTGGCGGATGCGCATGGCCTCCGCGAATCGTTCAGCACGCACCCCGGGAACACCACGCATCATCTTGATCTTTTTGTAATGACCCTCCTTGATACCATTGAAGATCAGGTCAGGAGAATCCACCTTCCAACGCCAAGTTGTGCCAACCGGGTTAGTGCCATGTCTCCAGCAGAAGATACATTTGTTGCTGCAGGAAAGGGACGGGGTAGCTTCCATGCAAAGGTGCGAGCGGATACCATAGAACGAGAATTTGTAACAGGAGCCACGGCCACGCAACGCGGACTTAGTCCAGCGACAGATCTTGACACCCGAGTGGGAACCAACAATGGTGTAGCCTTGTTTGGTAAGGGCTGCGTAGGTTGGCGATGTCTTCGGGACCATTTCCTTCTCAGTGGGTTGAATAGCGGACGCAGGAGAAGCGCCCGCGGTAGTGAAGTCAACGGGAACAGGGGCTCCCGATCCGCTCTGGCTATCAGCGCTGAACTTGATGTCTTCCAGGTCAACCACATCTTGAGCCTTGTTACGTTTCCGGTTCTTCTTAGAACTGTCATCAGAGCCTTCTTCCTCCAGGTCCTCCTCGTCACTTTCGAGAGGGTCACCGCTGCCAGGAACACCCTCACCCAATCCACCATTTTCCAAGATGTCACCCAGGATATCTTGAAGACCATGAGACCATTCTTTCAAAGCAGCTTCCGCATCACCTTTGACATCGCCAAGTCCAAGGGGATACGCCCGCTTCCGACCCGTAAGCTTCGCCATCCACCGATCGAGTTCCTTGGCTTGGTAGCAGTATCCCTCCTCCTCGGTCGGCCATCCTTCCTTGTCACCGAAACCAAAGACAGCGTAGCCAGCCAGAGACGAGAGCGGCGCGGTATCGATGCGGAAGTCATTGTGGGTTTCGTCAAGGTGGCCAAGGAAAGTGTTCAGAATAGTATCAATGTTGTACGAGGGGATCAGCAAGCAGTAAACGTAGCGCGTTCCGGGCGAGTTGGACGGAGGCTTGGGTGCAGCGGCGAAGTAATCATCGAAATCAACGTAGGAGAGGTCATGGATCTGAGGAGGAAGAATGGCCCGCTCACGGTTCTCCGGATCGGCTCGTTCTTGGGCGGCGGCGCGCAGGTCTTCAAGCAACACCTGCGCATATTTCTCAGTTGTAGCGGTCAACGAGGCGTAGAAGATGATGGGCTGGATGAAGGACAAAGGCTGGTGATCCTGGTCGGAACCGGCACGTCGGCCAGCGACCTTTGAGGGCTTCTTTCCGGACACTCTCTTGGGACCAGCTGCAGACTTGGGCGCTTTCTCCCTCTCGGCGATAGTTTGGATGGTCGACTTCTCGACCTTGGTGACTTCGTCGTCGTATCCGATCGCAAGCTTTTCACTCTTCTCTGGAGAAAGGCTTCGAGGGGACGGTGGGATCGAGGAGGCAGTGGCCGTTCTAGACTTGGGTTGAAGTGTACGATAGAAGCGAATGAAAGTAAACGCAGCGACGAGAGCGAGGAGCAGCGGCAGACGATAGAAATGCCACAAGGCCAGCAGACCTGAAACAGGGCGAATAATCAGCACGAGGACGGTGCGCGAGCACGAGTGTAACGCTTACCTTCGTCTACAGCAAATTCTGCCATGATTGGAAGAATGAGATAGCCGAGCCCCTGGGTTCTGCTTCTCGCCTATTCTCCGTTTGCCTTTGAGGATCAAAGCAGACGGCCTTGCCTTGGGGACAAACGATGAAAAGAAAGAGCCGAGAAACGGCGGGTCGGATTAAGTGGGCGGAAACACTTTACTTGGGGAGGGGTTGATTGGGCCCAGAGATATTCATAGCATTACAATTACCACCACGATGCGAGGGGGGAACGATTTGAAAGATTATGATCAAACTATATTTCTCGAATTTCGAAGCGAATACATATCGATACTATAAATCCCAAAAATGGAAATAAACAAGGCCTACAAGGAAGATCCATGCTGTGTAAAGCGGCATCTCGGCGTTTCTCAAGGATTTTTTTTGGACAAGCGGTGATTGGCTCCCGCATTTACCCTGCCTTATCGGGTAATCGCGGTGATTTGTCATCCATTTCCCTTGTCGGCGCTGATAACGTCTTGATTAAATGGAGAGCCAGTATGGCGACGATTCCTTTGGATCTGATGTGATGCCACTGTCTTTCTTTTCTTCCAACAAGCACATATGAACTCTTGCTGCCTTTAGACTGTACATACAAAAAAGCTTGATTGTTGGTCTCCACGGGTCACCGATCGATTGGCTTCTTCAGGTCGACAATTTGCTGTGCTGAAAGATAAGCATGCAGGAACGCATTGCTTCTTCGTACTGAGTAATACCGCATCACCTCCTCATTCGTGACCTCCTCCCTCGATTCCACACAGACTATCAAGTGGAAACGGAGAAAGCTGCTGTATAACTATCGTTCCAGCCTCCTACCTTTGAACAATGGACACCAAGCTTGACCCTGAATCGGGAGTGTATCTATCAGATGTCGCACATCATACACAGACCCGATCTTTCTGCGCACGCAACAAGAGTCGCTTGGCCCTGACTCTTATTGCTGCGTGCCTTCTGGCTGTCTTGAGCAACACTCGTATGATTGGTGCTCGTAAATGCAGTCTCCCACTCTCCATCGAGCAGCGAGTGGAGAGGATCTTGACGGAAACACCTCTCATCGGTAAGTCCTTTCTCAACAACTCGTTCGTGTCTGATATATAACTAATATGTGCCCGTACAGACGGCCATGATGACCTTCCAATTTTCATCCGAGAAAGATTCCAAAATCACATCTACGACGACAATTTCAAAACTCCATTTACCGAAGGCGACTTGGTAGGCCATGTGGATCTACCTAGACTAGCCAAAGGCAGGGTCGGTGGCACTTTCTGGAGTGTCTTCGTCCAGTGTCCCGCCAACTGGACCGATTTCTCCGACGCGAACTACGCGATCAGTGAGTTGTCGCCCGGTTTACTTCTACTTGCAGGTAAAGGTGACTAACTGCGTCTGTTAGGCGTCCGCCAGACAATTGAGCAGGTAGACGTTATGTTGCGCCTACAGCAGTCTTACCCCGATACTTTCTCCGCGCCTCCGAATGGCACGACTGCTCTCCAAGCTTTTCGCGACGGGAAGATCATCTCCCCACTTGGGATGGAAGGGCTACACTCGATCGGAAACTCATTGGCCCAATTGCGAGACTTTCATGCGCGTGGTGTTTCGTATGCCACACTCACCCATAACTGCCACAACCGGTATGCCGATGCGGCCCTCGTTGAGATCCCGGGTGGAATCAAGAAAGCGGACGCTTTCTGGCACGGAGTCAGCGAAGCGGGTAAAACGCTCGTCCACGAGATGAACCGACTCGGCATGATTGTCGACTTGTCCCATGTGAGCAAAGACACGATGCGCGATGTCCTAGGGGCCGGAAAGGATGACTGGACCGGCAGCCGCGCGCCAGTCATCTTCAGTCACAGCTCTGCGCATGCCGTCTGTCCTCACCCACGCAATGTCCCTGACGATATCTTGGAGCTGGTCAGAGCACGCAGGTCACTGGTTATGGTCAATTTCTCTCCGGATTTTGTTTCGTGCACGGCCTCGGAGGATCCCAACGGGCTCCCTCATTTCGAGCCCGAGACTGCCACCCTGGCGCACGTTGTGGATCACATTGTGCATATTGGCGAACTAATTGGCTTTGATCATGTTGGCCTAGGAAGTGACTTTGACGGCATACCCACTGTTCCCCAGGGTCTTGAGGATGTGTCCAAGTACCCGGATTTGATCGCGGAGTTGTTGAAGCGAGGTGTCAGTGATGAGGATGCAGGAAAGGTAGCTGGAGGTAATTTGTTACGAGTGTGGAAGGAAGTCGATGACGTTGCTCTTCAATTGCAGGCCGGGGGAGCACTTCCAGCGGAGGATGACTTGTCTCATGCCTGAAGCTAATTTGTCAAATTACTCGACGCGTATGTCTCGCCTCCCATTGGACCGGGAGCCATGCCATACCGGACAAATTTGGTAGCATTCGACCTCCACCTGCTCAATCACAGCTTAAGTAAACGCAGCTTTCATGACGTACCAGCAAGGCTTGTTTGACTCTGAAACGCTCATCTGGAACTGTGACAGTTCCTTTCGGTTTGAGGTGGAAGCACACCTGCCGACTTACCATTAGACCACACATTCAGATTTGTGATCCTATTTTCGCTCAAAAGTCGTCAATGGATTCCATGCTCAAACAACAGTCGAAGATCATAATTTTGGATTGGCCAGGTCATGGTTTGTATGTATGCCTATACGTAAACCGACCAGTGGCCGATTGACCACTGTGCTTCAAATTCAGGCAGGCTGGTGGAGACATTGATGCTATGCACAACACACCTAGCATCACCTAGATTCTTGCTCACACTGTACAACTTTCAAGTTGGAAGGACGCGCGTCTTCCAGCATTGCGGGGTCGACAGTAGTCATGAACTGGGAAATCTAGGACTACAGTCCGAAGGGAGATTGGCAGGTCCTACATGAACATCGGACGATCAAGACGAGCACGGTGTATACATTTGTCCCACCTTCAAGCGGAAATCGCGATTGAAGGCAGGCGGGCATGGGCCCTTCCTGCTGGTGATCGAGAAAAGCGGCAGAAGAGGCCGACCAGCCGCACCCACCTGGGATGTAGATCTCACAATAACAATGACGCGCTAGTTCTTGCGCATGTCAAAAGAGTCTGATGGGATATCGCCACCTATTGACATGCGTCTGTCTTCCGGTGGCACGCACATGCTTTCCTAAATGGTTCAGCTCCATGAGCTTCTATTTTGAGCCGGTCTTATCGACAATTCTCAAAAGCTTGTCGGGCGCCATCGACATCATCATTCTAGAGGGATCTTTGCAAAGATAAGCATCGGTAGTCTTATCAGATTCATCATCTGCGTTTTGGTGCTATTGTCCGGCCAGAATACTTGGTTTCTGTGTCAGCAGATTAGGCTGTTGACTTGAAAGGCCGTGTCTCAATTGCTCGCGAGGGTGTTCCTGGAGGGCAACACAGATCTGCATGCTACTCGGTAGGAGATTCAGCACGATGATGTCATGAGACGCGCAAAGAAAGGTACGCTTCTGAAACGGACCTCTCATCTATGCTTTGTGCCCACTCAGATGATGATGGATGATTCATGGCGCAAAGGGTCGGAGATCAGGTGCCGGCCCAGCTCTCATCCCCAAACACACAAGAGCCTATTCTCCTCATCCAATTCATAGCAGCATACAACGTTTCATGAACCCGATCAACTTACTCTTCTGTTGATCAGCTCTTCCAACAAAGCAAGGGATACCGCTCTATTCGGGCGATGATGTGCAACAACCACTGGAGATGGCAGCATTCTTCATCTTCCATACCAGAGGTATTCCACAAGAGGCAAGATAGACACCTGAAAACCTCGGCCCCTTCGTCGCATTGCGCAAGCGCTACACCTCCCTTGCAATCTGGAGGATCCCCAAAATCAGGAATCATGTCGTCTGAGGTCCGAACGTTTGGCTATGAAGCTTCCCTTCGGGGCGGTTTCTTCCAATTTTGGTAACGGGCACATTCCAGCCCTGTGGAGTAGGTTGTTCTGCGTGTTCGGTGCGGAGAATTTTGGATGCAGAATGTCGTCGGCGGTGTTTTTTTTTTCTGTCCTTTCCTCTGGGAAGCAAGCTCTTGACAAGAGCTTCGGATGCTCGTGCTATTTAATTCTCCGCACCGCTGTTTTCTTTGTGGGAGATTCATGATGTGCTTACACCGGACAGGGATTCCGTGATAGTTTGTGCTGTGTTTTACCAAAATGGATTCAATGCAGGAGAAGCAGATCAAGCATCTTGGTGGCGGATCGGATGATGCACAACATGAAGATACTGATCGCCCAAGCCAAGAGTCGACAGTGAAGCAGGATATGACCGTTGAGCATGGACAGCCAGCTCCCGATGGCGGATATGGGTGGGTGGTCGTGGCTTGCGTGTTCTGGCTGCAAGTCAATACGTGGGGTATCAATGGGGTGAGTCCATGGATCATCATGTCATGAGTCTTTGATGCTGCAGTCAGGAGATTAACCCACGCTCAGAGCTATGGAATATTTCTGTCCCACTACATGACCAACGATGTATTTCCCGGGACCAGTTCCTTCGCCTACTCCATGGTGGGCGGCTTATCAATTGGCTGCGCGTACCTGATGGCCCCATTCACCGTCTACTTGATCCGAACGCAAGGCACTCATGCCACCCTGATTGGGGGCATCATCGTCCAGAGCGGAGGCTTGATAGCGGCCTCTTTCGCCACGAAGATCTGGCAGCTCTTCCTGGCGCAGGGAGTCTGTTTTGGAACCGGCATGGGCGTCATCTATATGACGTACCTGGGCATCCCGGCACAGTGGTTTGAGCGCAAACGCAGCATCGCAAACGCGATCCCCGCCGCCGGAGCCGGAACGGGCGGGATCATCTACTCGCTGGCGATCCAGTCGATGATCGAGAACATCGGGCTGGGGTGGACGTACCGCACGCTGGCGCTGGTGTCGCTCACGGCGAATCTGGTGAGCGCGGCGTTCCTGCGCGACCGCCACAAGGCGACGGCGAGCCGGCACACGGCGTTCCAGTTCCCCTTGCTCCGGCGGGCGGAGTTCGTGCTGCTGCTGGGGTGGGCGATCTTCAGCACGCTCGGGTTCGTCGCGGTCAACTTCAGCCTGCCGAACTTCGCCGTCTCGATCGGGCTGTCGTCGCACCAGAGCAGTGTGGTCGGCGCGCTGCATAATCTGGGCCAGGGGGTCGGGCGGCCGCTGATTGGGCTGCTGAGCGATCGCTGGGGCCGGCTGAACGTCGCGTCGGTGCTGTCATTGGTCTGCGCGGGTTTCTGCTTCGCGATCTGGATCCCCGCCCAGGATATGGCGGTCGTCTCGGTCTTCGCAACGATCGGGGGCATGGTGTCGGGTACCTTTTTCGCCACGGTGGCCCCCGTGATCGTCGAGGTGATTGGGCTGCAAGACCTGCCGGGCGCGCTGAGCATCCTCTGGCTCGTTCTGATCTCGCCCGGGGCGTTTGGCGAGGCGATCGCGCAGGCGCTGCGGCGGCCGGCATGGGGCACGGCAGCCTACCAGCCGGTGCAGGTCTTCTCGGGGATCCTCTACATCGCGGCGGCGCTGTGTTTGTGGTTTGTGCGAGGGTGGAAGGTCCAACAAAACATGCGGGAGGAGAGTGAACAGGCGAGTCAACACAAGGATCTCACCGATGTGGTGGTATATGCCAAAGAGGGAGAGGAAGAGGAAGGAGAAGTGGTGAGGAAGTCGGTGTGGAGGGATCCCGTTGGGCTGGGAAGGGAAATGGTGCGTTGGTATCGTGTGTGAGGTGAGGAAAGGGAAATGAAAATCCAAAAATGATAAAAAAGAAAAACAGGAGACAAAGGAAACAAAAGCACGGGAGAAACAGAAACGAATTAGGGCACAGAGCCTTGTTTCTGTTGTTGTTGTGGTTGATGATGAGAATGATGGTGGTGGTGGTGGTGTCGGTGGTGTTGGACCAAAAGATTGGGCATACTTGAGTGGAATTACAGACAAACCCATTTCGATAGATCAATTGAAAGGGGAAGGGCGGAATGGACATGGAATATAACATCGGTCAATAACCTAGCAATTTTATTTTATTTTACTTTTTCTGCTTTTTCTTTTTCTTTTTCTTTTCTTTTCTTTTCTGTCACTGTCACTTGTCACACCTTAATTTAATTTTTCGAATCTTAATTTCTGAATTTTAAGACTGGTGCATTGGATGAAGTGAGATCCATCAGATCGGCCTAAAATTAGCTGAATCCTTCGTGATGGGAAAAAGGGAAAAAGGGAAGGGAGAATCTTTCTTGACCGCCAGATTGTGAAAAGCAACAACTGGTGGTTTCTTACTTTTTTGTGATGCACACCGAAAGAATCGAGACGAAGAGGAGGTGAGAGGGAAAAGTTTATCAACACTGACAATGCCAGGTCTATTTCTTGTAGTTTGTGAATCTGTTTTCTTTTACTTTTACTTTCTACATCTCCAATGAATCTTGACTTTTTACATTAGAGTCTTAAAACTTATTTATTGTCTTTATCTTGCACCGGGTTTTGTAAGTATAGCTAAAGCCATCGTCAACAACAACAACAATACCCGCAAACTACTATACCGCCACCACAACAAAATGCTCCCCGCGCAACAACAACTGCCAATCCCATACATTGTGCCTCCCCATCTGGAGGAATACAACATCCCGCTGTCCGCTTTCGCGGCCGCCCGTCCTCAGTTCCACAACATCGTCGGCGGTGCGTTCATCTTCTCGACCACCGTGCCGGACGCCGTGACTTCGATTACCACATCTGCTTCTGCTCCGACGACTACAAAGAGAGCAGCACAGGGAACGACAGCGCCCACATCCCCATTAGCGTCGACACCTCCACCTGTACCTGTCTCTGCATCGTCATCCCCATCCCCATCCCCATCCTCATCGCCCTCATCGCCCACCCCAACAGCAGCAGCACAATCCCCACAAACCCCGACCTCCTCCTCTTCCACCACCTCCACCCCCGCAACAACCCCAGGCACGACCCCAGACGACCACCTCTACAGTCTCTCCCCCGATGACGATCTTCACGGGGTTCACGAACCCGAACCTAAAACCCTCCTCCTCCAACGCAGCATCACAGACTCCTACCCGTGCCACTGGGAGAACCCCGGCGGCCTGATCGACCCCGTCCGCGACGCCACCGTGCTGGCGGGCGTGGCGCGCGAGGTCCGCGAGGAGACGGGGCTCCACGTCTCCCGGTTCGTGGATCTCGTGTGCGTCGACGAGTGGACCAAGATGAAGCGCGGGGTGCTGCTGCAGGAGACCAAGGTGACGTTTCTCGTGGAGGTGAGGGAGGCGGCGGCGGCGGGCTGGGAGGAGAGGGTCAAATTGGCCGAAGGGGAGCATCAGGCTTTTGTGTGGGTGGGCGAGGGCGAGGTGCGTGGGGTGGTGAGGGATAAGGGCAAGAAGCGGAAAGCCAGTGGCAGGTTGGGGGTGGGGTTTATTAATGAGCAAGGGGGGAATGTGCTGAGGGGGTTTGAGGTGGTGAGGGGGTTGAGGGGGTGTTGAGTTTCTGGATATTTGGGGATGATGGGGTTGTGGTGATGGAGTTGGGGTTAGAGGGAAGGGAGGTTTGGTGGGTTTTGGGTGTATGGTAGATTGACAGGGACTATTTGCGGCTGCGTTTTCGTTTTAGAATGGTTGGTGTAAGGTATAACATGTGCATTGTAGGTATTGTGGATGAGGTTATGGTACAGGTTTATCATCATGGAATCGTCGGAGATCTTATAGCTTGCTTTCTGGCCCAGAGTTCGGGTCTTCTTGGGGTGATAAACATCCTGAGAAGAATTGGCCGATCTGGCGATAATCGTCGAGACTGAGCACTGTCGATACATCTGGATCTGTGTCACTAGCTGATCTGATTACTGAAGAGGTAGAGGAAACTCACATTGATCAGGGCGGACGATGATGATCGCTCCCCTCTCAGGGTTTATCCCCAGATGCTCATAAACATGTCCATGGCCCTTGTTGTAGCTCTCGTCGTCGAAGAAGATTTTATGGATGTCTTCCCTGTTGTTAGCAAGCATATACCAAAGGAGCCAGAATACTCACCTCTTGTCTGGTTCTTGCCGGTAACAGGGTAAAAGCATGAAGGAATCTCTTCCAGTTCAACACTGTGTCGCTGGCCATATCCAACCAATATCGGCTCGATCAAGCCGTCTGCGTCGCCTCCCTCCAGACGGAAAGTCCGCAAAGGACTGTCGCTCGAGCTAAGATAGCTTCCTAGCTGTATGGGGATCAATGTCATGCTCGATCGGTAAACAGGCACGTCACTTACAGCATCCAATCTAGTTTTGTTCTGGGTGATACTGAGATCACCAACAAAGGCGATGACCCTCCACCTGCCGTCAGACTTCAGAGTCGTGGCTAGTTGCAACGGTTTCGAATCGCAGAAGCGCACCACCTGTGCGCTAGGCAGTCTCATCCCCACGACGACATTCGTCGAAAGCTCTTTCGACACACCCGTGTCGGAGGTGATAGACGATTCGTCATACTTGGCCGTAAGACCCGCAGTATACTTCCCAGACTTGATGAACCCCTCCTGGAACTCCTGGGGCGATGCGTCCCCCTTAGACGAAAAGAGCTTCGCAAAGTATCGATCGAAGTTGATCAGATCAATAGCCACCTTCTGCCGCTCCAGCACGTACGTCTCCAGCAGAGACGGAGGGGCCAGCCCCTTCAGGACCGACGCCAACTTCCAGCCCATATTGTACCCATCCTGGAGACTGACATTCATGCCCTGCCCGGCTTTGGGGGAGTGGGTATGGCAGGCGTCTCCCGCAAGGAAGACGCGATAGTCCTTGTGGAAGCAGTCGGCATGACGCTGGCCGATCGCATACGCCGACCACCACACCGTCTCCACGAACTCGATCCGATACTGACTCAGGATCTTCTTCGCGGCCTGCTGCAGATCCTCCAGCTTAACATCCTTGGCCCTGGTCCCCGCAGGGAGCTCGATGTAGAACCGCGTCAGGTTGTCGCTGTCCCCTTCTCTAGGGATGATCAGCAGGTTACCTGCTTTCGAGCGGATCGTCGACTTCTTCCGGATATCCGGATAATCCGTGCGGGGGACCATATCCATCACGCCCCAGACGGCGTCCGTACTATCCCCGACCATATTGTACCCGAGCACCTTCCGCACGGTACTATGCGCTCCATCGCATGCCTGGTTCATTCCCAATCAGCCACTCCCAACCACCTCAACAATGTGACAACATGTTAATAAACATAAACATACCATAACATACTTGGCCTCAAACCTCTCCACCGTCCCCGCCTTCTCCGCCGTCACCGTCACCGGATACGCCTCGGGATCCGCCACCTTGGTCCGATCCACCTCGACCCCCTGCACGGTATACCCATAATCGATCTCCTGCCCATTGAACCGCCGCATCGCCTCGATCAGCAGCATGTTGATCCGCGCCTGGTTCAGGATGACGTGCGGCTGATGCGACAGGCCCGGCTGCGTGTCCGCCGTCCTGCCCGTGCGCCGAATCGCCCCGGACCCATCCTCGTCCGCCCAGAACACCACCTCCAGCACGTGGTACGCTTCGCGCAGCAGCTCGTCGCCGATCCCGAAGCTCTCGAAGATCTCGACCGTCCGGCACTGCACCCCATCCGCCTGGCCCATCGTCATCGGGCCCGAGCGCCGCTCCAGCACCTTGCACCGCAGCCCGTATCGCGCCAGCCAGGTCGCCGCGCAGAGGCCGGCCGAGCCGCTGCCGCAGATGAGGACGTCGACTTGTTGGATCATCGTTTTTGCTGTGATTGGGAATGGGAATGAGTCAGGGTATTAGTGTGGTGAGAGGAGGAAGGGGTTCTCGGTTCGGTTGGAGCTCATTGTTCGTGTTGATATATGCCTCGTGGCCGGAATGCATCCCGATGAGAGTATAGGTATAGGTATATAGTGCTTGACAGTGGTGAGCGCCGGGCTGAGTGCGGTGCCACTGTACCCCGGAATCCATTCCGGGGCTCGGCTGAGGAGCCGGGGCCCTCGGTCGCGCTGTGCTCCAATCAGGTGGAGCCTGCTGTCGCCTCCGCAATTTTGCGGGTTCTGGACTATTCTCGATAGAATGCAGCAAGATGAAGGAGTAAAGTGTCAATGCTACAATCTGTGCACTCATGGGAATGGCGCACCAGGTCATCGCCCATGTCATGGTCTAGAAAGGAGTCTGTATAGCCGCCAACGATAATCCAATTCATCCCATCTCAGAGTATCCTAGAAACAAAAAGCTTTGTAGAATTGGTAATAATGACTTCATTAAGGTCCCTCGGTCGTTATGTATGCAGTCCATCACTTTGCCCATACCCAACTTGAGCGTGAGCACCATCCTGTAATTCACTCCCAACGCCAGCGCCGGTGCGGTTAAACCCTGGAGATATCCACGGAGATCAAGCAAGCCCCACAAAACAAATAGCAACGTCATAATTTTACAGAAAGTATTCGCTGCGGCCCGGCCGCGATGTCGGAACATGTCGTTGATCGTCGCTCACTGCACTGAAGAGCTTGAACGTCGGCTTGAGGTCATCGTTGATCTCGCAGACCGAGGCGAGGTTACCGCAGCGGTAGCAGTAGTTGGGCGCACTCCATACCGTGACCACGTTCTGATTGGTGAAATGGTACTTGTAGCCCTCGTTCACCAACTGGTGCGCTCGCGCGATTAGGGTCAGGTCGTTGACGTGGCAGAATTCGTCGGCAACTTTGTCGCCGAAGAGCCAGCCTAGATCAACGGTCAGCACGGGGCTTGGGTAGGATTTAGAGGGTGCTTGCTTACCGGCTCCTCGTGGACTGACAGCCCAAGTTTCAACATCATCCGGGTCCGACCAGACCAGATCACAGAAGGCACCCTCGTGGGGGATCTCTTGTGCTCGGGCGACAACACGGACTTGATCAAGCGTTCGAATTTCCGGGCTCAGTCCTCCGTGTACACACAGCACCCTGCCGTCAATGATGGCGCCTAGCGTCATGAAGTCGAAGACTTGGCAGCAAGCCTTCCACACAGAGGCGTTGCCATACTTCTGGAAGCACTCCTCGTAGAAGCCGTATACCTGGGTGATCTGGCGGGATTCGTGATTACCACGCACCAACGTAACTCGGTCAGGGTATCTGGAGAGTGGGGAAAGCCGTTAGGATCCGAGAGTTGTCGATATAGACAGACACGTAACACTCACTTAGCCTTGAGGCAGAGTAGGAGCGTCAGGGTCTCCAAGCTGAAATAACCCCGGTCGACGTAGTCACCGAGGAAAACGAAATTGCGGTTCAGAGTCACTTCATTCGAGCCTGCGCTCGACGAACGACCCCGTTGACTGCTGACCGAGGCTGTGTCGTCGCCGCCCTCCCCGCCTCCTGAATTTCTGAGCTTCTTCCGTAGTTTAGGATCAGTGATGGTGGACGGGGGCTCAATATCGTCGGACGTGATGACTGAGGGAGATGTCTTGGGCGGTTCGACTTCCGATTCATTAGGCATTCCGCCGGAGACCCTAAATAGTTCGAGCAGATCGTAGAATTGGCCGTGAATATCTCCACAGATTGTGACCGGGGTTGAGACGGGCTGGATGTTCGATTCTAGGGACAGGCGGTTGCGTCAATCTCTGCCTCCCAGAACGTAGCCGATCTCGGACGAGGGCCTACCTTCCATCATGAACTCCTTCACGATCTCGCAAAGTTGTTTCATGTGGGCCTCGGAGAGGTACTTGCAGTCCTTTGCGGCCTCAAGCCACTCGTCGGGGCCTGCGTTGCGCTTCAACTTGGCCGGTCCCGGCTGAGGGACCTTACTGTCAACCATGATGCTGCTAACGCCACGCTGCGGGTTGGAGGGTCGCGATAGAGATAGGTTACTAGGTGGGAGGGGTAAGGACAAAAGGATAAACGAGGGGCAGCTTGTGAAGGTATAATGAGCGAACAACGAGAAGGTCTAAAGGAAAGTGGCTCGCATACACCGGGACACACCAAGTATGCTGAGCTGGATGCGCATTAGCGGGTTCTTCCCCGCAGGGTGAATAAGATGTGATTGATGTTGGGCATGGCCGCCGGTCACGTGCACTCGCTGTCGGGATCTCGCCATCCGATGGTTATCAGCTTAACATTTCCACACGACAACAACACTGCTGATATCTGGAGTTGGTATCCAAGGGTGTGGTATCTCAAGATTCCACCTCCCTCAAAATATCACCAGCGTAGAATTGTGTTCTCAATCAATACTCCTTATCTCCCACAACAAGAACTACTCTTCCAATCGCACTCTTGGTCAGGGCGGGGGTCGCTCAGACCGAAAGAGTCTGAATATCCACCATGACGCAGACCCCAAACGGCAAGTCCACAGGAGGCGTCCTGCAAATTCCAGTGGCCGCGACTCAAAAGAATGCTTCTGCGACAACTAAAAAAGCTCCCAAGCCTCCGGCGCCGCGCCTAAAGCTCCTCATTCGACGGCTTCCGCCAGGGTTGACCAAAGCCGAATTCGAGACAGCTCTCGGCCCCGAATGGAAGACCGGAGCTGGAAAGGTCGATTGGTTCCTATACAAGCCGGGCAAAGTGTCCAAAGAGTAAGGTTTTCTTTTCTGTGGGCTTGCTCTTTGGCTAACTTGACTGCTGCAAACAGCCCAGCCAAACCTTCTCGGCCCTCGCGAGCCTACATCCACGTCGTTTCGAACGATTATACCCTGCCGCTTAGCACTCAGGTTCGCCAGACGTCTTTCCAGGATGCGCGCAACACTTTCAATGACCCTGTGCTCCTGGGACCACCCTCGTTGGAGTTTGCGCCATTCGCCAAGATCCCCGGAAGTCGTTCGCGCAAGGATGCTCGCCAGGGAACTATTGATCAGGATCCCGACTTCATCGCCTTCCTCGAGAGTCTTACCCAGCCCATAACGAAGCCAGCTGCGATTGACTCGGCCGCCGATGCGGAGGACAAGAAAGACTCGATGACAATCACGCCCTTAGTTCAATACATCAAGGACAAGAAGGCCAACAAAGCTAAGGAGTCCAGCAAGTCTTCCCGCCATAAGTCCGACAAGGACTCGAAGTCGGAGAAGATCCAAGCGAAGAAGTTGCTTCAACGGCCCGATAAAGACTCTACTCAGCCGGCCGCTGCAGAGAAGTCGGATAGGAAGAGCAGGTCCGACAGAGCTACCAAGGAAGCTGTGAAGGTGGCGAACAAGCAGGCCGCTAGTGTCGCATCCAAGCAAGCTGCAAAGTCGTCCGCCTCCAAGGACTCTCCCAAGGACGCACCCCAGCCATCGACGGAACGGAAAAGGGAACGTGGCAATATCTCTGCTGCTACCAAAATCCTCCAGCGCGATCTTGGATTGGCTCCATCCGGCGGTCGTCGACGCGGCGGGAAGGGTGCCTCTGTGGATTCCGACGCCTCGAAGAACGAACAAGTCAACGCCGCAACTCCCGAACCGCCAAAGAAGGAGGCCTCCAGCAGGTCGTCGAAGGGTGCCAATTCCTCGCAGAACTCCAGGGGTCGGGATCGTGGCCACGCTCAACAACACCCCAGCGAGCCTTCGGAAGCGGGCACTCCTCCCGTCAGCACAACCCCGAAACCTTCCAAGCCCGCCAAAGGAAAACAAGCACCGGCCGGTCCAGCAGCCACTGCCACCCAAGCTTTCCTGAAGCACGCCAACCCGTCCCAAGGTGTCACTGAGCCGTTGCTGGAAACTGCCTTCGCTCCTTTCGGTAGAGTCCTGAAGGTTGAAATCGACAAGAAGAAGGGCTTTGGCTATGTCGATTTCGCTGAGCCAGACGGACTTCAGAAAGCCATTGCTGCAAGCCCTGTCACGGTCGCTCAGAGTCAAGTAGTTGTGTTGGAGAGAAAGGCCAATCCCGGAGGGGAGAAGGGTCGCGGAAAAGGTCGTGGAGGTGAATCGCAGCCATCCACTGCGGGAGGCAGCGCCCACAACAACCGAGGCGACAAGTCCACCGAGGGCAAATCTGGAGGAAACTCATCCCGAGGACCGCGTGGTGGTCGAGGCTCCAAAGGCAAAGGCGGCTCAAAGGGTAACAGCGGCGGCAATGCGAATGCCAATGGCAACGCTGGTAACACCTCCGAGAACAAGGGAAATGCGGATGGCAAGTAAGAGGCTAGGGGTGCGCTGTACTCGATTGCAAAGATCATCTGGAGCGATAGCGTCTCGATGTTGGGTAACGCGCATGAGTCTCCCAGATCACGCATGCAGCGGAATCACGCATGGACGACTCGCTTTCTGGGCGGGACATTCAACCTGTTCACATGCACAGAGCATCTGGCGCCAGGCATCTATCATCCCTGATCCATTAGGCTGGGATACCGGAGCCCCCTCTGCATGCACACACACACAGCATTCGTCTTTGCCGGCCTTGGGACGTGAGAAGTTGCTGTCTACAGCCATGATATCCGCCAACCAGAGGCTATCTACTCGATAAGCTGCAGTGGTTACCATGGACACAACCTCTCCTGGCGAAGCTTGTTCTATACGAGCAATCTGCTTTAGTCCACGGAGAAACGATCCGATGTAACATCAACACACTGCAGTGTTCTTATTTGCTACATATCTATTATCTATGAATAATGAAAGAGAATATCGAGTACGCGACCTGCACAATCCTCCATAGTCAGTAAGCATCAAGAGCGTACGAGCAGTCGTTGTTTTCGTGTGGCTCGCGACGAAAACCTCGCGGGCATACAAGTGAAACGCTCGGTATCTGAGGACTAGTCGAGTTTTTACAGTGATTGCCATCGATTACAAGCATACGGTGCTACAAGTGGAGAGAAACAGATTTGATCACGAAATGATTTGATTTGAATTCATGATAGCAAGCGAATTTGAGCAAAAGACCTCGGACCTCCCAAGAAACACCAACATCAAAGTGTAAAAAGAGGGGTAAAACACCTTTCAGACCTCCTCGACGCCCACCAAGTCAGACCGACCGAAGTCAAGACGTCACGACAAGGTAAAGATCATCACCACTCCCTGGACCACAGCAAGACCAATCGCCCGAAACAAGCCCGTCCGAAGACAAGTCGTAACAGAGCGCGGCAACAAGCAGAGTCGAGTCGGAAGTAAAACGGCTTCACTTTAGGGCATCGAGGACATAGAAGTCATCAGCAAGGGTGAGGATTCTGTGGCTCTTTAGAAGAGCTCAGAGGTGGGACGTCTACTCTAAAGTGATTCTTTGAACTGTTGCAGAGAGGATGGTTAGTAAAACTGTTCTTCATGATTTGTGATGGCTGCTTGAGAATTCTGGAGGAATTTCCCAAGGTAGGGGGGGGGGATCACTCACGTAGAGTCGCTTGATTTTCAAAATAGCTGGGGGTCTGGGAGGGTTTTATATTGGGGTCGTCGGGGGTGCGGCCGCGCTAGCCACAAGCGAGGTCAGGTGGGTTTGTTGTGTTTGCTTGGAGAAATTTTCGGTTGGGCCAATGGGGGCCCAGGAAAATTTGCGTGCACCCGCTGCTTCTGGCTTTGATCTCGCTTGTGTACCTGAAATTTCTCGCCGGTGAGTCGTGGACTTCTTTTTCATTAGGTAATGGGATATGGCTGGCCCCGTCTGTTGCAAGGCATGCGACGTCGCCTGAGGCAGCGAGGCTGAAAGGCACTCCACATACTAGCGAGTTACTGTACAGTGTACACTGCAGTACTTTGACGATGGTCTGCCCACTCAATTTGGCGCAAGTCCTCAGCCCTGCAATGAGATGGATCTACATTTGAAGTTCTATGTCACGCCTGGAAGTCTTCCTAAGTGGTCTTGAGTCTCTCTAGCCTC
The DNA here is from genome assembly GCF_003184785.1 of Aspergillus japonicus CBS 114.51. Lineage (NCBI taxonomy): Eukaryota > Fungi > Ascomycota > Eurotiomycetes > Eurotiales > Aspergillaceae > Aspergillus > Aspergillus japonicus. Next base: position 158,833 of record NW_020291665.1, on the reverse strand, counting down.
GGTACTCCGTACAAATGAGCACTATCGTTAGCGCAAGGCCACTCTTGATCTGTCGCTTGCTTGGTGTTTCGAAAGCTGCCAGTGAGGTTCTAGGAAATGGGCACGGATTGCCCTGCTGTCTCCTGAGAGATTGAGGCCGGCTCTTAGAATCGGCTATGGACCTTTTTGGCCATGATCTATGTTTCAGGTACTGGATCATGACGGAGCACCGGGGTCATTGGACCCTGTGCGCACGGCTGGGGGCTCGGCCACTTCGGCAACTGATGTGTCGATTCTATACCAGCAACCCAGCACAGTGTCATCAATATCCGACACGGACTGATGATCTTCGGTTTCGTGTGCCGGTCGGAGTGGTGCAGATTGCATCAGGGCTGAATCTCGGCCTTTGTCAGAGAATTTCCCAACTTTCAGCGATCTCCCATGGAATCGTCGCAGAACCCTGAGAGAAAATCAAAAGAATCAACTGTGCCTCGGTTCATGCAAAGTATGATCTCATCTGAAACAATTTCGCACAGCGGCCAAGTCAACCGTCCAGACATAGTAGGTTCTCTGGAATATTCCCGTCATCTTCAATTTTTGGTCGAAACGTCGATCAGCCGCTTCCTCCTCGCCAGTTTCAGCGCATGGCGTAGAGGAACGGGTCCGGGCTACCCTTGGTGGCTGTTTGTTCCGATCAGGTTCGACTCATTCTTGGGTTCTTGTGGAGCAGACTTCGGATTGATCCGCGATGCTTGGACTTGCACCAGCCATCATGCTTGGTAGTGCTGGGAGATTGCAGGTTGAAACAAACCCCCAAACAACAAAAAAAAATTCAATCCGGCTTCGGATCCCATACAGATGTGTAGCATGATAGAGGACACTCTATATTGTATGGCCTCGAGGTAGGCTTGTGGCCGTGGAAGACATATAAGAACCCTCTCTGCTGACCTTCAGGACATCATCAACAAGCATCAAATCCAATTCAATCGTCTCAACAGTCTCTAGCAAACCAACTCTTTCTACAAGTCTCTTTCCACCTCCACCTGCCAAAATGAAGCTCATCAGTGCCTCGTCCGTTGTGGTGGCTGCCACCGTCATCTCGGCCGCCAACGCCGCTGCTTTTCCCTCTCTGCCCAGCATTCCGGAAAGCTGCTTGGAGATCCCCAAGGTCCTGGGCAACAAGCCTCTGCAGCTCCTGCAATACTTCCACAAGGAAGTGTGTGAGCAGAACTGCACCGCCACCATCAACCAGCACAACGCCTACGTCCAAAACCAAGTCCTCCCGCAGCTCATCCAGGACGTGGATCAGAAGCTGGGTATCTCTGCCACTGAGCAGGCGCAATTCAAGCAGCTCCAGACCCAGGCCGTTGCCGCCGTTGAGAAGAGTTGCTCTGCCAAGGGCAACAAGCCCCTCTGCAACGATATCCAAGGGCTGGTTGATTATGGATTCTGTGCCTTCCAGGCCACTGAGCCTATCTTCAAGAGCCACCTCAGTCAGTTGCAGTCGGGCTCCCTCAACATCACCGAGGCCAAATGCGACAAGATCAAGGAGCTGGACTCGGACGCGACCGTCTGGCAGAAGACCCTTCCGAGCTACATTGACAAGTTCGCTCAGGAGTGCGCGAATGAGAAATAGAGGAAGTGTGAGGATGCTCTAATCAGGCAAGACGGCCTAGATGGCTTGAGCCGATGTCGAAGCACCATCCGCACCGACTGAAAGCAGCGTTGCTGCGCCGCAGGACGAGGAAGGACCGTTGCAGTCTTGTTTGTTATTTGATTGACTCTGCGCTTTGATTTGAGATCTCGCAAATTGTCACTCTCTTGAAAATATATCTGGTATATGAGATTTAGTTAGTTATGAATTCATCTGTTGACCAGTTTGAATCGTTCGATGTTGGAACTGAATTTTTTTAACTAAGTAGAAGGAGGTAGTTGTACGTACTGTCAAGCAACGAAAGCATGCTTATCGGGCTTATCGCAGTGTGGGGTCAGCCATTGCCGTTACCCGAAGTCCTGACCATTCAACTAGCGGTGGGTGGAGATGGGCTCCTTGGTCTAGATAGACACTCAAACACACTTCCTGGGGAAGTGTCAACTATCGCTCACGACAATCCCAGAACCTCATGCCACACCATCACGGTGAGATGTATGGCGGTATCTCTCTGCAATTCCTTACTCAGGTCAAGCCTAAGCCAAATGTCAGAGCAGGTTCTTCGGAAACAGCAGCTTCGAACGAGTCTCTGAACCCACACCTCATTCCTCCTTGTCACATGTGATGCCGCGACCGAAGGTACACCCTGAGAATCGACTGCGGGCCTATGAGGCTTGTCGGGCATGTCGGGCTACCAAGAAGCGATGCAGTGGCACATTCCCATGTGCAAAGTGCATCCGGCTTGGTCGCGCCGATACCTGTGTTCCGGCTCCTCGTGGTAGTGCTCGGCGGCCAAATGGGAACAATAACGCTTATCCTTCGGGCTCGATCTCTGCCAATCGAAACACTGCTTCTCTGGACCTAGCATCTTCCGAAAGTCAAATCAATGACCTCTCACCTTCTCCGTCTTCCGGACCAGCTGTGTCTACTCTGGGACCAGGGCCTCTCTCCCCGGAAACGCCGCACAGGACCCACCCTCGCATGCTGCGTAACCTTCGGGGTGAACGAGGTAAGCATTATCTAACTGTATTCGGACAGGTTCAGGCGCTCATGAAGACTTATTTTAGTGTATATTGGAAAGGCTGCGTCCTTGTCTTTCCTGCAGCTAGTTCGAGATACCGTTACGCAATGCATTGGACCATCGCAATTCTCCCACAATATGAAAAGCGAAGACATGCTGGAAACCGAGTCACCAGATGACATCCCCCTCGAGTTAGGCGATGAGTTTGACGTGCGTCAGCAGCAATACTATGCTCAAGCCTACAGTGCAGCAACGAGCGGCTTCATGCATGTTCTGTCAGAAGAGGAAGCGATGCAGCTCCTGGAAGCACCAATTGGCTCAAGCGCTGAGACCACTGGTAATCGAGATCAAACCAAATCAGCTCTGATGAATATCGTTATCGCTATTGGAGCGCAAGCGTCGAAGCATCATCCGTTAGCAGAGCGTGCTGGAAAGTTCTTCTTCGCTTGTGCTCAGCGCAGCGCATTTGCAGGGATGCTCGAAAATCCAAGCCTGGATCTAGTGCGTCTCTTTCTTCTGATGTCATACTACATGCTCGGTGCGTGTCGCAGAAACGCCGCGTTCATGTATCTGGGGGTAGCTGTCCGGGCAGCAGTGGCACTGGGTCTACAACTTACCGACCTCGGGGAAACCGTTCCAACTAAGGAACAAGATATCAGAGCACGGGTGTGGATGAGTCTTTGCGTACTGGATTTACTAGTAAGTTCTATTCTCGGCAGAGCAGCTGCGACAACCTCCATACGTTCGGACTCAGAAGACACCTCTTTCTCATCGTCACACACCGATAGCCAGGCAGAAAAGAGCCTGGTGGCTTCTTTCACGTTGTCAAAGATCTTGGATGATATCATCACTGGCCTTTACGGAAAGCAGGCGGCCTCGGTCGAGGTGGCTGATGCCCTCTTAACTAAGCTGAAGGACTGGAGTGATGATCTACCCGAGTCATTACTGGCGCCTCCTGGGACCGACTATGAACAGCCTGCGGCTCATCAGCATATTATCGGGAACCTACATGTAGCGTGCACGTATCACTTCGCCGTTATCATAGTGACACGTCCCTTCTTAATATCAGCTCTGGGCTTTCAGCTTGCACGGTCAAATCGCAGTCCCGTGGGGGACGGCAATAGTGAACACAATGAGGAATTGGCATATTCCAAACTAGCAACAGCATGCGTCGACTCAGCAGTGTATATGATCCAGACATGCTCAGAGGTCTTCCAATCTCGTCTCTTGCTAGGAAACATGTGCATACTCAAGGCTTTTATCTTTGCAGCCGGACTAGTGCTAGGTTTCTCAATGTTCTCCCAGAAAGAAGCAGACCCGTTGCAGGAGGAAACTTACGATGACGCTCTCGACATCCTGCGCATGCTTTCTGAGCGATCTGCTCAAGCTGCCCACTACCTTGAAATCCTCAGTCTGCTCAAGAATGCCGTCTATGAGCAGCGCCAGCGACTCGCACAACACACGCAACAAACCAGAAGTCGATACGTCAGCAAGCTTTTCAGCCTGGATGACCGCCGCCTGTCAACACAAACCCAAACTGAGACAGTCGCCTCTGCCGGCGAGGATATTTCTGATCCTTCGCAACTCGGATTATTTGAGCCGTGGCCAAGTGTGGATGGTTTCTCTGCCGTGGATCCTGCCGAGTACAGTGCTGCGCTCACGGGATGGGGTGGCATGGAATTGCCACTGTGGGATAGTTTCCCATTCAATGGTCCAGCTATGTGATGGCTGGAAGAGGTCTAGATACGACGGACAGACGTGTGACACATTGCTGCGTGCGGAGTTCCATTTTTGTATGAATTACATGGCTGTATGATATTGTTCTGCCAAATATGTCTTGATATAATGGCATTATCAGGTTGTTCCTGGAGTTGTCAGGCAATCTAAAAATAAATGCTGCTGCCATATCCATAGGGATGGTGTTGCCACGGCTCAAAGGGGACTAGTGCGTGCTGGCGATAGACTTCCCGGTCGCTGTTGACGGATCTCACTTTCTGGTTGTTACTTCGACCAATTCATCAGCGCAGTCCCACGTATCCACGTATAGTTATCAAGTTGGTTTGACCCTTGTTCCTCGAAAGACAATCACCTTGCCCAGTCAGTCCCATGGCCTCTCGCGATGGCAACTCCGCAGGTGCGACAGATAGTATATAGGACACGGACCAAGTCGGGATGTCTGACATGCAAGTAAGCTATCCGCACCACCGCTCGAGGGCAGGCAGCTCAGCTAACATAAGATTGTAGGAGTGAGTTCATCTTTCAGACCACAATATGAATGCTCCTGGGTCAGTCGGTTAATGCTTCTCTCGATGCAGAGCGACGTATTAAATGCGACGAGACCAGACCGAGTTGCTTGAGATGCACTTCCACCGGTCGCAAGTGTGATGGCTACCATACAACCTCCCCGTCCTCGATGGGCCTTTCTATTCCGCGGCCTTCTTTGTCTCCTGTAACCTTTAGGTATGCGAGAAGCGAGCGCGATATTCGATCTTTCCAGTTCTTCTGCGAGAAGACCGTATTCTCCTTAGCGGGCTACTGCGGATCGGAACTCTGGAGCCGGTCGGTGTTGCAGGTCAGTCAGCACGAGAAGCCTATTTGGCACGCGCTGGTCGCCCTCGGTGCCTTGCATGAGAATTTTGAGAATGACCGGCAGATTCCCGGCTTCTGGTTCAGTCGTGAGGGGCACGATACATTTGCAGTGAAGGAGTATCTTGCGGCGATCAGAGCTCTCTTAGGCCCCTCAGATTCGGGCAGCAGCCCACCCCTCCATGTTAGTGGCAGCCACGATAGGAGGCTCACCGTCGATGTGTGTTTGATTTCATGTGTTCTTTTTATTTGCTATGAGGTATGTTTTCGGGAGGTGGCTGTTGCTTGGGTATCGGTGGTTGACCAGCAGCGAAGATCATGTCCAGCCATTACATCGCCGCGGTCAATCATATTCGCAATGGGGTGAGGATACTCGGGCAGGTCACCTATGATCCAAGGACGGGGACGTATCATCATCCTTTTCTGAAGCCGTCTACCGTGCCGAGTCTTGAGATTGAGAACCTGCGGATTCTCCTCGTTAGATTGCATGGCCAGGCCTTCACCTTGGTAGGTCAAATTTGTTTTCCGTGATCTACACATACTCTCGGGGTTTTTATGGAAGTTGATTTTATGAGCAGACACGAGCCGAGGAGGATAATCCGTCTTTCACCTCACTGCAGTTGGCTGGATACGGATCTGTCGACATCCCACAGTGCTTTTCCTCCCTTACGGAGGCCCGCGATGTATATGAGCATTACGACAGCATGTTTAGGCGCGAATACCATCTTATGGTCAATGCTATGGCGAGATTTGGAACGGTCGATGAGCCGGAGACCTTAGTACAGCGCTATACGGGGATACTGCAGAAGTGGTCCAGGGCCTTGGACTGCTTCGAACACGTTCGTGGTCCTTCCTTGACCGTGAGGGAGCAAGCGGGCTTGAAGATATTGCAGATCCATCGTCTCAGGCACAATCTGTTACTAGAGCAGTATATTTCTGGCTCGTCGGAGTCGACCGTCTGGGATAGATACAATGCGATCTTTAGGGAGATCACAGCTTTGGCTGCCTCCGTCGTGGAGCTTACGAGCAGTGTTGGTTCTCCATCTACCTCACCAGCCCAGTCAGTCAGCTCTTTACGGGACCAACCGCGACTGAGTCCTAGTTTCTCACTCGACTTGGGCATTATCAGTCCCCTCTACGATGTCGCTACTCTCTGTCGTGATCCGGTGATCCGCCGTGAGGCCGTGGGTGTTTTGAGGTCGGCATCCCGCCAGGAAGGCGTCTTCAATAGCCATGTATGCGCAGTTGTTGCGGAGAAGGTCATTTCTCTGGAGGAGAAGGTCGCTCTTGAGGGGGACTTGGATTATGGTCGCGATTCTGCCACTGTTGTAGAGCTTATTTCAGATCCCGGCATCGGTCAGCAGGGGCTTATCTCCCGGTGCTCGGAAGTGCCTGGCTATGCACGACTAACATATGCATATCCAGAATTCGATACTGCTGGGAGGCGAGTCTTCTTGACAATTGGTCAAGATATCGGTGTACATGCCAATATCCCGTTGCGGGCTATGACGGCGATACTCGACACCGAAGGTCGTTGGTCCGGTGAAGATATATAGATTGAGACTACTCGGGACACATACACGTGGAATTGATGTAAGTGGTAGACCATTCTTCATCGGAACCATTAAGCTTAAGTTCCAAAAATGGAAACACCCTTTAGAATAGTCTTTTAAGTATCCTTCATATTTCTTCTGCTCAAAATCTCCCACGACTCACTTGGAGAGGAATGGAGCCATGGATGATAGAGAATTTCTGACGATGCTTGTGATGTAGATTATAGAACGGCATTTACATCATAATTACAACAGCAAGGCCTGCTGGCCCAATGGTAAGGCGCTTGACTACGAATCAAGAGATTGCAGGTTCGAGCCCTGCGTAGGTCATCCTTTTTTTGCACCGCCTATTAGGCTCTCTCCTTCCGTATCTGAACATCTTCCCCTCATTCCCCTCTCACACTTCCATCATCAACCACTCTCCAAATTCCCCCAAACCATCAAGTACCAGACCAACCTCCTCCCCGAAACTCAATATATACATCATATCATATCCTTTCACCTTCAGCCCGACCTCGTGTGACAGATGCGCATCTTTAAACACTTCATCGCAAGTGGTCTGTTAACGCTTCCGTCTACACCTTACCCTGCAGCTCTTCAGCTTGGATCCTTGTCACCAACCCCGCCTCGGTCTGACTATGACACGTCCACGGGGTTTCCGCTGAGAATCGATCAGTATTTGTCAAATCACTGCCTCTCAATTTGATGCTTATCCACCAGACCCCTCCAACGATCAGCCCCCCCCCTCTTCTCCGCTCGAGAGGCAAGACGAAGCGAGAAAGCTGCCACTGTCTCACATGCGAAGCTAGCAACCTCCCTAGCCTAGGATCATGCATGCCACTAAGTGACAATCAATATCCAAACCGTGGGATATGCAAAGGTTCCAGTGCTCAGCTCGTACTTTTCCACTCACCCCGTGGACCGGCACCCACCCATCTCGCTAGCTGCCAGACCCTCAACCAATGCCACCCCTGACACTCATGGTTTCCGTGCAGCCGGTGCTTTGCGCCGCGGTGTGACTATCTCCTAGTCGAGGCCACACTCCACAAATTTAGACAGTACGCAGCTGAAATTGAGTGCTGCCAAAGTCTCCTCGACCCTCACGAAACCCCGCTGTAGAGAGATCGCCATGAAGACCGATGATGCTAAGGGCTCCGAAAGGACCTTCACTTCTCGAGTTATAAGAGCAGCAGCTAGCCCCCCTTCCTCCGATGGATTCGCAAGACCCTGCGCACCCCTGGTTGAAATCTCACCCAGCACGGTACCATGCTTCACATATTGGAAATTCTCGCCACGCTCGTTGGCGCGTACCTAATCAAAGTCATTCTGACTCGCAAGAAACTGCCTGCACCACTCCCTCCGGGGCCTAGACAGAAACCGCTCATCGGGAATCTCCTAGATCTTCCTCCCACTGGCGGACAGGATTGGGTACATTGGTTCAAGTTCAAGGAGCTATACGGTGAGCAGCCTCGAGCTGAGCGTCGTGAGAAACGACTAATAATCTTCGCAGGTCCTATCAGCTCAGTACAAGTTCTTGGCGAGACATTTATTATCATCAACGATGCGCAGATCGCCGTGGATTTGCTGGAAAAGCGCTCGGCTATACATTCCAGCCGGCCACAGGGACAATTCAACCACTTGTAAGCCTACAACCGACAATGTACTACGAAAACAAGGGCTAACAGGTGATGCAGGTCCGGCTACAACGAAGTGACCAGTGCTATGGCGTATACAGACACCCTGCGTGTCCATAGAAGGCTGTTCCACAAGCAGATTGGGTCTGTCAACTCTGTTGCTCGCTACAATAACTTCCAGGAGGCCGAAGTAGGGCGGTTCATGCTGCGATCTCTCGAAGCACCGCAGGACTTGATACCTCATATTCGAAAGTAGGTCAAGCCTGGACCTTCCTGCACTGTTGGGAGTGCGCAAGGTGGACTGACAAAATAAGACTAGCTGGAGGTGTGATCCTGAAAGTCGCGTATGGATACAACATAGAACGAGACGGAGAGGATCCTCTGGTCGAGATCGCAAATGATAGCGTAGAGAAGTTTGTCCGGTCCATCACTCCAGGCATGTGGCTGGTCGACTTCATCCCGGCTCGTACGTACCTTCGCATCTTCCAATGGCGCGACTACTGACATGGCAAAAATAGTGAAACATATACCTTCCTGGTTCCCCGGGGGCGGATTTCACCAGGCAGTGAAAGAATTTCGCGTGGCTGCGGACAATCTTAGTGCCAAGCCATATGCATTTGTTCTCGACCAGATGTCACGCAACGCTCATGCGCCGTCTTTCCTATCTGGGCTGTTCGAGAAGAACGGTATCCCCGAGCCTGGGAGCGAGCAGGAGACGACTTTCAAATGGACTGCAGCGACATTATACGGAGGAGGAGCTGACACGGTAAGTACTCATTGAATACCGGCGAAAAGGGGCATTAACTGATCTTCGATAGACTGTGTCCACACTGACAAGCTTCTTTCTCGCCATGGCCTTGTTTCCAGAAGTTCAAAAGAAGGCACAAGAAGAGATAGATCGGGTAGTGGGCACATCTCGTCTTCCTGGGTTCGCTGACCGCGAGAATCTCCCATACATCGAAGCTGTTGTCAAAGAAGCCTTCCGATGGCACCCGGTTGTGCCAATGGGCGTTGTGCATCAGTCTACAGAGGAGGATACGTGGGGTGGATATCATATTCCTAAAGGGTCTCAGATCTTGTCTAACATCTGGTGAGTTGTCGCTCAGCCTTCTTGATGATTCTTGATTCTGACAAGCACAGGGCTTTCTTGCACGACCCAGCCACATATCCTGCGCCAGGCACTTTTAAGCCGGAGCGATTTATCGCAAGTGCTAACCACACTCCGGAGCGTAATCCGCATTTCCTAGCCTTTGGATTTGGGCGACGCGTTTGTCCTGGCCGGACGATCGCAGATGCAACGGCTTATTTGACCATCGCGCAGTCCCTGGCGGTGTTTAACTTCAGCAAGCCCATCAAAGACGGCAAGGAGGTTGATTTGAAGCCGCACTTTCTGCCTGGGGTGATCAGCCATCCGGCACCGTACGAGATCAGCATCAAGCCCCGAAGCGAGCAGCATGAGGTGCTGATCCGGGCTGTGGAGGAGAATTATCCTTGGGAGAAGAGTCATGCAGAGGAGTTGCATCGCGTAGTCTCCTAGTATGGATAGAGGAAGTGATGCACGGATATGTAAAGGGATTCTCGCGTCATTATCACCATACGACGTAACCAGCAACGTCACTTTGACTAAGTCTAAGAGTCCTGTGACTCAAATTGAATAGGGACATATTTTTTTTTTGTTTTTGTTTTTTGTTTTCGCTCTGCGCAACCTATCTCATTGTTTACAATCTGTAGACCAAGTTTGATAAAAGGAGACCCTGATATTAGGGGGACTCTTATGTCTCCAACCACCCATCCCACCCACCGAAAAAGGAAAGAACCATCATCCCAAGTCCAAACCATCACCACAACAATACCGTGCTGTGCCCAACCTCACAAACTTTCCCCCAAGATCCCAAGACAGCCTACAAGGGATGTCCATGTCATGTCATTCTTATTCCAAAACAGCTCTTCCACTTTTCGCAGACCTCGCGGTGGACGGAATTACCTCAGCTATGCTCCCATCGACCCGTTCGATCCTCCGGGCAGTATGAGCCAAGAAGCCACGGCCACCACGGCCATCACCGCCATCACCGCAACGGCATCCTCTTCTATCACCAGCAATATCACAACCACAGCAAATGAAACCGCGACAGAACCAGCCCGATCCCATGACCCTTACTATCCGAAACTCCCCATCCTCGAGCCCCCGCTTACCGACCCCTGGAAAGACATCTCCCTCCCTCCGTCGCTGCTCCCGGAGGATATCCTGACGAGGATGTATGGTCCCCAGGAACCGGAGTGGCAGCAGCAGCGTCCACTGGGGCAGACGCAGGCGCTTCCGCTTCCGCTTCCGCATCCGCAGACGCAGACGCAGACGCAGTATCTATCCAGGGAGGTGCAAATGCCGCCGCCGCAGCAACAGCAGCAGTACTGGTATAAGCCGTGCGCCCAATCATTCGCGCATCTGCAGGGGCAGTTTCAACCTCTGGGGCTTTCGGGTCCTCGGCCGCAGTCGCAGCAGCAGCAGTATTATTACCAACAGCACGAGCAGCTACAGCCGCAGCCGCAGCAGCGGGAGGTAGATGGCCACGATCACGGTCACGGCCACGGCCACGGGCATCACCACTATCATTATCAGCATCAGCACGAGCACGAGCACGAGCACGAGCACGAGCACGAGCATCAGCACGCGCTACATACGCATTACGATCATCTTCATGCTGTGGGGTTTGGGTTTGAGATTGGGTCGGGGGCGGGATCTGCGGTGGGATCTGCGGCGGGAACGAGGCCCGCGTCGGCGGGTGGTGGTGGGGATTGTGTGCGTGGGGACTGTGTGCGTGGGGGACGGTTTTGTCCTCGGTGTTATGGGAGGGGTTGATTCTATTGTGAATTGGGACTGTGGGTTATGGGTTGCGGTGTGGGAGTTGATGTTCTCTGGGTTGGGGTGGGGGTGGGTTTGAGGTTTGGTGAGGGTACGGGGATTTACCTGGAGAGATGGGGGGTACTTGAGCTTAGCGTGGGGACGGAGTTAAGAGGTTTCTTTTTGTGAGGGCTTTTGTCAAGTTTTACTGGGTGTTAGTGTGGGCGGGGTGGTTATTCTTATGGGAATTGTTTGGGTTCTGTGATACCGTCTTCTGAAGGTGCTAGATGCAAAGAATGGGAATGGAACGTGATTTCTACAGAGAAATAACTTCGTGGATTGGTTGTATAATATCAAGCCAGCCATGCTGTTGGTGTTAAGTACAGAATGCTGAGGATGCGAGTATAGGTAAGAGTATAGTCCGTCGGCCAGCAAGGATAGCCCGCATTCAGGAGGTGCTTCTCTTGCTCTCCAGGTGAGGGAAAGGTATTAGATGTTGCTAATTTTGTGAAATGGTAGTTGCAGCCAGCTGCTGGTGAGGGACACGGAGTGACAAAATCGCCGCGATAGCAGACAGAGAATCGGGTCAAGGTGAGCGAAGGAACGCCGTGGGTCGAATGTCGACATCCGCGAGTAGAAGCAGCCTAGCCGAGCCCGTCAGTCCCAGTTACCAGCGGCAAGAATAGATCACAGCCCACATACCTTCCACACATATGCCACAGCACGTTGAGAACGAGGAACAACACCCCAGTCACAAACACTACAAGGCAACCATTAGTCCCTGCAACCGCCCCCATGTCCGATCTGCGAGACCAACCTTCATGTCCCCAAGACCGCGCCCTCTGCAACCGTCCCCGTTTCTTCAGCCAGGTCGGCACCAGATCCTTCTGACAGGTCTCCCCGTCGACGACGAAGCAGCCGCCGGGGGACCGCAGGCACTCGAGGTGGCGGCGCCGGCGCTCCATGATGCGGCGCACCCGCGCATTGCAGAACGACTCGTCCGTGCGGAACGAGCACTTCTCCATCGGACACTCCAGCTTGCGCTCGAAGCGCTCCACCAGCCAGTCGACCTTGAGGTGGACGCCCGTGTAGACCAGCGGGTAGAAGTGGCGGCAGCTGTGCTTCAGGGCCAGCGCGTCCGGGTACGGGAGGTAGGTTGCGATGTGGAGGTGGAGCTCCGTGGGGAGGTCCATGAGGTTGTAGCATGTGTCGGGCTGCGTGTCGGGGATGTGCGCGTCTGTGACCATGGTGGATTGCATTTTCTGGTGGACGGTGGGGCACAGAGTGTGGTTGATTCTCTGCTGGGATTCTGGAGATGTAAACAAACAATCGTTATCTGCGCGAAGTGGGTGTTTGATGAGTTGTGGGATGGTGGCTGCGTGTCGCTGTTGCATGAACAACCACAATGTATTGTGCGAATGCCAATTATCTCTCATGTGTGGCTTGTGGTTATGCTTGTTGCTTGGGAGCACGAAGAAATGACCTGTACGGCGTTGCTGATACGAGCGAAGAGTACTCCGTAGGCAACAGGGGTAACGGTAGATGTCTCAACTATTTCGAGAAACTGGAACATGAAGGATGCTTTAAGCAATTTATTAGGCACGGAAGAGCAAGCATAAATTAGCGCATAACGAGTGATCTTGAAGCCTTGCTTAGTTCCCCAGCACGAACCTCCGGTGAGAAGACATGAAGGTGATTTGAATGGAAGCAAGCAAGCATCAGGCTACTACTATGTATCCCGCGCCCCCGCGCCTATCGATAGCGAAGGTGGAGAGGCTAACTAATCGATAAGTGAGGCTGAGTCCTCACCAGTGAGGCAACAACAAGCAAACACACCAAAAACACCAAACAAGCTTCTCGCCCCACTCGAGAACATCCTGCCTACCGCCTACTACTTTGGAAATGCTAGCATCCATTTGCCTCAGCAACTATCTACTCTATCGTCAACCTGACTACTACAACTCACGACCTCTCTCTCCACAAAACCCCAACACCTCAACCCCTCCTCACGAACCAACCACATATAACCAACCCTACCCCCAAATTGCTCGGCACACACCTCAACCCCCCGAACTATCCCCCTCCTCCAAAAAAAATGAGCAACAAAGACTCCGCCTACGGCGGCACGCCCGCCTCGGACACGGCCTTCCGCAAGACCTGGGACCGGGACGAGTACGCCCGCAGGGCGGCGGCGGAGGAGACGCGGCGGAAGGAGGAGGCCAAGGCGCGGTACGAGGCGAAGCTGCTGGGCAAGAAATGGCACGCGCCCGTGGACTACAGCACGCTGGAGGCGACGACGTCGCGCACGCAGCGGCTGGACGTCGCCTCGATGGTCGGCAAGACGACGATGGTGGCGGCGGGCGCGGCGGTGGGGAAGCGCGGCCGCGGCGCCGGCTTCTACTGCGCCGACTGCGACCTCACCTTCAAGGACAACCTGCAGCTCGTCGAGCACCTGAACAGCAAGCAGCATCTGCTGGCGACCGGCCAGAGCGGCGAGGTCGCCGTCGCGACGGTGGCCGATGTGCGGCTGCGGCTGCGCATGCTGGCGCGTCGGCGGCGGGAGCGCGAGGAGGAGGAGCGCCGCGCCTGGCAGTTGGATCTCGGGGAGAGGCTGAAGGAGCGCGAGGAGCTGGATGCCAAGGAGCGCGAGGAGAAGCGGCGGAAGCGGAATGAGAAGCGGCGGAAGGGGGGCGAGAATGGCGTCAAGCAGGAGGAGGACAGCTGGGAGGGTCGATTGGGGATCATTGCATAGACGGAAGGGTAGGGGGGAAAGCACATTAGGATGGTTCCTTGTTGGCAAGGGATTGGAGGATAGATTCGGCGGTTCATGCTGCTTCAGAAGCTCAAGTATACCCATGGCGTTTCGGTTTGCAGGTTTTTACGGCTCTGTATCTTCTCTCTATACGGTTGATTTCCTTTATCCAGGCGCATGTATAAATCATTGACAGTATCCATATCAGAAACAACTCAAGCATAATCATGTACCGACCGCATTCCTATTTGCCAATATCGCTGAGAGATTATCCCAGAAGCAGAAAGAAGAAATTTCGCAGAAACCGATTATCCAATGCCCTTCGCCCGACCCAATGACTCCTGACCGATTATACCCATGAGACCTCAATCCATACACTCAATACCTTCCAATACGCGCATCGCCCGAGCACCTTCCTGCTCAAATTGACTAACCAAGCGCTCGCATTCACGTTTGAGTCTCTCCTCGCCATTCTTTGCATTCCACCTGATCCATTCTTCAACAGTCATCTTCTTCTCCGGGCTACTCAACTCGCCCTTGGTGCTGTTCAGGATATCGGAAAAATCGATGTTCTCCTTGTCGCTCGTGCCCGCCAGAATAATAGAGTCGATATCCACTGGGGTCCAGGGGTGCGTACTGTTGAGAGACCCGGTGTTTGCAGCCCGCTTAGACGGTGATGGCGTACTGGCTGCAAATGGGATCCGAGCTGACTGCTGTTTGGAAGGGGAAGGGACAAGCAGTCGAGATGTAGGCGGTTTCAGCGTCGGCTTCAAGGAGGGAGGGTGGTTTTCAGCATCAGACGACTGCGGCGATAGCGAAGGAGTGGTCTTGGACGGCGAGGGCAATGGCGAGACGGTTTCTGGCTCTTGGTCGCTTTCATCGTCTGGATCGGCATTTCCTGAAATAGAGCGACCGCCTGAGTTCCGAGACTCGACAAGCGATGTTGCATACTGCTTCTCTTTAGGAATGTCACTGTATCTCTCAACAGTCTTTGGAGGTACTCGGGATGACCTGCGACTAGCAGTTTGCTGCACAGGTGTCTGCACCTGTGGTTCTTGCTCGCTCGGTCCCAATAGCGTCTGACCATCCATGTCAAGAACCGTCTCTTCAATCTCGGACCCAGCACGATTTTCTTGTACAGCATCGGCAGGCTCTTCTGCAGATTTCCTAGACTTCTTCTGCTTCTCGGTGGACTCCTTTCTTTTGAGCTTCTTCTTCCCATTCGTCTCCTCGACCTCTGCTTCGGGTTCCCTGCTTGGCGCCCTAGTCGTGATTTCCACGGACACAAATGACTCGTGCCTTTTTGTGTCGACTTGCTCGCGGCTGGTAGCAGCGGGCTCTGAAAGCTGGTCTTCTACTGGTTCGCTCGGAGTTACTTCTTCTTGGGGTTCAGTTTTGACAGTAGTCGAGTTTCTCGCGCTTTGTCGCTTGCTTGAACGTCTTGTTTGTCGTGGCTCTTGAACCTGTGGCTGAGGCTCTGGTGACTGGTGTGGCTCTGGTTCCTCAACCGGCTGAGGCTCAACTTCGACGCTGTGCTGTTCTGTGTCATTCCATGGCTCTGGGGCCTGTGCGGTTTTCTTCTTGGATTTCGATTTTTTCGAAGGCTTCGGTGCCGGCTCTTCGCTGGGTTCCTTGATGCTAGCCCTTTCTAGCTCGATATCATTCTCGACTACAGCTTCGGGCTCCGGATCTTGAGGCGCCTCGGGTGAAGCAGGGGCCTTAGATGTAGATGAATCATCCGTGACATTTCGGCCTTTGGAAGCAGCCTTCTTCTTGCTCGTACCGCGGCTCTTCTTCGGTTTCGCTTCATGGACTTCCTCCATGGGCGCTTCCATCGTGGCTGCCTCGGGCTGTTCCTCGTGTTCCAGTTGCTGGGCACTAACACGGGTTTTAGTCGCTCGCTTTTTGAATGGAGGTTCGGGTTTCTCATCGGTCTCTGCATCCAGATTCGTATCGTCCTTGGCTATATCCTCACTTGTCCTCTTCTTGCCTCTGGTTCGTTTCGCTTTCGGCGGTTCTGATTGCGTCTGATATGTGCTGTCCACGTCCATCTGGCTGTCTGCCTCAACCTGCTCATCCTTCTTCTTGCTTCTGGACTTGGACTTCGTTGACTTCTTCGACGACTTCGATTTCGTGGTTGATTGGGACATAGTGCTTTGGTCCATTGAGTCGTCGACTTCCTGCACAGGTGCCTCTGAAACAGTGGACTGGGTCGAGAGACGGGCCGCCTTGGAGACGCGACCTTTCTTCGAGCGGGAATTCTTTGCTTTCTTTGTGGTAGGGGGCTGAGCAAAAACGAAGAAAGAGCAGTCTGAGGACCGTCGGTAATGCTCGTCGCTTTTAGGCAAAGGGGTCAGTCACGTCTAAGACAGAAAGAGCGACAGAGACATACAATGGGTCATCTTTTGGCTCCCAGCCATCGAGCGACAATTTACAGTACGCACAGGTGGCCAGGTCATTGCTCTCTTCATTTGGGCAAAAATACCATCCGCCTTCAACCATCTATTCAACAGCGCAATGGTCAGAGCTGATGATCACAAGGTGATATTACAGTCGCCGTGCTCAGATATTCAATCTCACCTTGTCCGATTGACAAGTCCAGCCGCGCTTTCCATCGTGAGGCCATGCTTCGCCAAAGGTAGCCTGTCTGGCCTGTACGATGCGCTCACTGGTCGGGTCTTCGATCTCAGCGGGATTGGAGCTGTGCTGTTGAATGTCCATCATGACAGCCCACCCACAGTCCGGCGCATGCTTCAAATGTTCCGTGATCGGGTTGTCCTCTTCCTCCCACCCATCTAGCGCTCTGCGGCACAGGAAACATATCGTGTTGTCTGGATTCGTCTCGTAGGGGTGGTAGAAGAATCCTGCATGAGCAAGCTATGAGAAGCGCAAGTCAGCGATTGAATTGCTGCAGGGGAACGCTGTTGGAATACCTCCGCGGGTGAAGGCCTACTGTGAGGCCAAGCGATAGGCTCTCCGGGCGTAATTGATGACCTTCGTCCCCCAGGGTACAAGACCCGGTCGAAACTAGCGAGACGAGCGGCAAAGGTCTCCATTTCCTGGGCTATGGCTGAGAATGATTATGACATTGAGACTGACCGTCATCCAAGGTTGTAAAAGTGCGACGCTCAACAAGCGCCCTCTTGTTTACAGCCTTGTTTGGGTTGGCGGGAACGCGCCGCGGAGAAGTGCAGTCACGTGATTCTGATCCAAGCCTGTGGCTGATGCTATGTCAATTGTGGCTAGTGTCCGCGCCCCGAAGTCGGGCAGTTTCCTCATCCGGAGCCCAAATGGAAAGGGCCGAGAACATCAGCCGAAGGGAAGGCCGGAGTACGTCAGACAGACA
Source organism: Aspergillus japonicus CBS 114.51 (assembly GCF_003184785.1). NCBI lineage: Eukaryota > Fungi > Ascomycota > Eurotiomycetes > Eurotiales > Aspergillaceae > Aspergillus > Aspergillus japonicus. The sequence continues at coordinate 141,472 of NW_020291665.1, read as the reverse complement.
GTAACTATTGATTAGTCCCTCTCCTCCTTCCTCCCCTCCTCCCCCCCCGTCCGTCCGTCCGCAATTTGTCGTCGGCTCTCGATTACTGAAGTGCAATTGTTGTTGCCCGCCGTGTATACTTTTCTTTCCACTTGTCCCCTCCCCCCCCCCCCCCCCTTCCTCATATCACCCTCTCACTAACCCGACCTTATTCTCCATTTCTTCCCTCGTCTTCGACCATGATTTAAGATCTTACCTCTGATGCCCCTTGAATTGTGCGACAATTACAGCCACCGCTGTGCTCTTTCCACCCCTTGCCGGGAATCGCGACAATGCGCGCTACTGTAAGTACTGACTGACTGTCAAGCAACTGAGGAATCCAGCGTGGATGTCTAATCATCCGTTCCTAGACTCTCTTTCTGAACAACGGTTCGGGCTCCTACGTGCGCCTGCGCTCAATCAGCCCAGCAATTCCGGGTTCCCTCCGCTCCTTCTCCAATGACTCCCAACCAACACTATCTCCCAGTAGTGTTCCATCGCCCTATAGCCGATACGCCCCTCGGAGGAGTAATGGCCAATGCACAAATACAACTGACAATGGGCTCTTGCTACCTCCGTCGGCTGCCTCGTTCTCTACCTCGTCACAGCGACACGACCCCGGCGACTGGGACATCAACCCAAATCTAGCGATTTCAGACTTTGCTGAGCTGCCGTCCAAAGATTTCGGCGTCAATCAACATATGATCATCAATCAGGAATTTAAGGAAGCTTTGCGACAGATTCTGTGGCAGTTCCGGGCTCCGATTCGGTATGCTTTTGCCTATGGGTCGGGCGTCTTTCAGCAGACAGGAAGCGCTCCTGGCTCCGGCAAGTGCCATCCGTCAGCCCCAGCAGCTATCAAGAACATGCAACAGGGCAATGGCAAGATGATTGATTTCATTTTTGGCGTTTCATATTCACAGCATTGGCACTCGCTGAATCTGGCTCAACACCGCGATCACTATTCCGGACTGGGCTCCTTGGGCTCGTATGCAGTGTCGCAGGTGCAAGACCGATTTGGAGCGGGTGTTTACTTCAATCCCTTCGTTACGGTCAATGGCACCTTGATCAAGTACGGTGTGGTCAATATCGATACACTTTGCCGGGATCTGAGCCAGTGGGACACACTATACATCGCTGGCCGCTTACAGAAGCCTGTCAAGATCCTGCGCGACCACCCGAAGGTGCGACTGGCAAATCAAATGAACTTGCTGTCTGCGGTCCGGGTGGCTCTTCTGTTGTTGCCCGCCGAATTCACCGAGTTCCAATTATACAGCACCATCGCAGGAATCAGCTATATGGGAGACCTTCGCATGTCACTGCCGGCAGAGGATCCTCGCAAGGTCAACAATATTGTTTCTTCACAAATGGCAAACTTTAGACGGCTCTATGCCCCCCTCATCGACAACCTCCCCAATGTGACGTTCAATGATCCCCGGTGTGCCCAGGACGACTGGATCGATGACCCGGAGACGAACGTGCGGCTCACTCAGGATATGGACCCTGTCAAGCGTGGCAACATGGTTCGCCGTCTTCCGGATGCTTTCCGTGAGAAGCTCTACTTCCAGTTCCAGTCACTGTATCAGATCCCGCGAGCGGAATTCAACACAATGATGAAGGAGCACAACGACACGGATGAAAACCTTCGCCGGAGACAGGGCGGTCCTTTTGAGCAGCGCATTGCTGCTGATAAAGAGCTTCCGACGAAAGTGCAGGCTGCAATCAGCAAGACGATCCGCTGGCCCAGTACCGTTCAGTCGATCAAGGGCCTGTTTACTTCCGGATTCAGCCGGACCATGCATTACCTATGGGAGAAGATAGAAAAGTACCGCAAGTCGGGCAAAAAGAGTGCCTCGTCGGACGCGCCTTCGGCGGACGCTTCCAAGAAAGAAGAGTAAAAAGGGGATGTCACGAATTGCATCGCACTGTGCTCGTACCCCTCCATCTTGTTCAAAGCGCGGGTAACGTTTTATAGACACATCGGGGCTATGGTTGAGGGCATAGTGAGGCGTTGATGAATTTACAAGGTATTGGTCGGGACATGTGTATTTAGTATATCCTCCAGGGTCCACAACACCGAAGAACAGGACTACTTAGGATGCTGTATAGAAAAACCAATGTGCAATAAAACATAAAGTTAGACTAGAGTCATTGTGTGCTGGTGCATTGGCACATTCTACATTGGGTTTCATTTCCATTGACGCATGTGTCCAGCACTGGTTAGATTAGCGAGTCAATACAAGACAATCAAGGAGAAGCTGAATAAGAAATATTAGGTACCTACCTAGTAGTAGTCTCAATGAGTCATTAAACAACCGCACGGCCATGAATCAGTAGCGAATATAGTTGAAGGGAGGAAAGAGTCATACATATAAAGGAAGGGCATGGAGCGGTACCTGAACCCACTTCCGACACCGGTTCCGACGATTGACTCCCCCGCCGCCACTCCCCCTCCCCGTCCGTCCGTCTTCTTCCTTCCATTCTAGAAAAGATTTCTGCTTTGTCGCAACAACCAATCCAACAAGATGACTTCACGAAGCTCCCCTTTCGACCTCCAGAAATGCGCGCGCCCCAATATTCTTAAGCTGCAACCTTATCGCTGCGCCCGAGAGTGTGTTCTGCCCCTCCCTCCCCCACAAGCAATCCTCGACCGGGACCGGACTAATGAGTCAGTGACTACAAGGACGACGGAACGAACATCTTGCTCGACGCCAACGAAAATGCCTACGGTCCGGGTCTCGCCTTGAACTCTGAAGGTGCCCTTCAGCACACGACCGGATCGTCCAAGCCCGAAATCGATCTTCTGGGATTGAACCGCTACCCCGACCCGTAAGTCTCCGCCGGAGATGACTCCGTTCGAATCACACTCCCTCCTTACCTCGCATCAATTGCAAAGATCTCAGTCACTGAGAGATTACATGTGATAGACACCAGATCGAACTAAAGCAGCTCTTCTGCAACCTCCGCAACACCCACCACCACACTCAGAAGACTCTCCGCCCGGAAAGCCTCTTCGTCGGCGTCGGATCCGACGAGGTGATCGATGCGCTCCTGCGCTGCTTCTGCGTACCGGGCAAGGACAAGGTCCTGACGTGCCCCCCTACGTATGGCATGTACAGTGTCAGCGCACAGACCAATGATGTCGAGATCGTGCAGGTACCACTGGACGTGAACAACGACTTCCAGCTGCAGCCGGACAAGATTAACGAGGCCCTGTCGGCCGACCCCTCGATCAAGCTGGTGTACATCTGCTCCCCCGGCAACCCCACCGCCAACCTGATCAAGAAGGCGGACATCCAGAAGGTGCTGGAGCACCCGACGTGGAACGGTGTCGTGGTGGTGGACGAGGCATACATCGACTTCGCGCCGGAGGGCTCGAGTCTGGCCGAGTGGGTCAATGACTGGCCAAACCTGGCGGTCATGCAGACGCTGAGCAAGGCCTTTGGTCTGGCGGGCATCCGATTGGGCGTGTGCTTCACGAGCCCCCCGATCGCGACGCTGCTGAACAGCCTCAAGGCGCCCTACAACATCTCCAGCCCCACGAGTGCACTTGCGACCGCGGCGCTCTCCCCCACCCACCAGGCCGTGATGCAGAAATACCGCGACCTGATTGTCGCCCAGCGCGACCGCCTGGCCCAGGAACTGCCGCAGATTCCCGGTATCGGGCGCTTCCGTGGCGGCAAGGAGTCCAACTTCCTTCTGGTGGAGATCCTGGACAAGCCGGCCAGCGAAGGTGGCAAGCCCAGCAATGTGATCGCTCAAGCGGCTTATGAGGCCATGGCCGAGAAGCGTGGTGTTGTGGTGCGCTTCCGGGGTAAGGAACTCGGGTGTGAGGGCTGTCTCCGCATCACGGTGGGCACGGAAGAGGAAGTCACCAGATTCCTCCGGGAGATTCGAACCGTTCTCGGTGGTCTCCACAAAGGGGAGAGCATTGACTCTGTGAGAGGGCAAGTGAGCCAGAACTGAATTCGGGGGAGGTAGGCTTGCTTGTCTTGGCGGTATCCTCGGGGAAATCTAGATTCTTTGGGTTGTTGGGTAATATCGGGCAATTTCCTGGAGCCTAACCTAACTAACTGAACTAACTGAACTAACTAAACTAAATGAACGTAACTTACACTAAGTTAGTCAGAGACAGACCATGCATAGATAGAAATTCGATTTTCAACGCAGCGCAATGCAAATCCCGGCTCCTCCTCTACCTAGCGTAACGTATGCTGCCGGCAGTTCCTTGAACAGCTGGACCTACCCCTGACCAGCTTGCAGACCACGTATACGTACGTATACGAACAGGGGAGTTAAAAGGTAGTAACCGGCGTCTATGCTGTGGCTCAACACTTATCTGTCCCTGGCTCGCAAACAAAACCCATGGATACAATATCCCTTCCGTATATTACTCCGGAGATTGTAGAACGAATCAAACCAAAGTGCTGTATCTAAGCTTTTTTCTCTCTTCCTCTAGTATCCAGGATACGTAGTGCTCATATGATTGATTGCTGGCAGAGCACCTCGGGTGTCCACGGTATCGAGGCAACCGACCAGGATTCATTTCGAATAAAGGACGCCTGACTCGCGCATGGAGACTTGGCTATCGGGTAATTGGGGGGAGTCGTGTGCACTCCGTTTTCTCTGCGTAAGGAAGGTTTGGATAGTACAGGTTGGTGAGTGTTTCATGTTTGTAGTCCGTAGTTGAGAAGGTGATAGACTATCTTCCCTGAGCTTGGAGATGATGTGATGTGATTGATGTCTGTCCGGATGTGCAAACAAATCGGGGATCGGCCTTTCCCTCGTGTTGGCAGATCCGCTTATCTCCACTCCCTCACCCACCCTCGAAGACTTCTTGAGTGATACAATGACTTTATCGCATGTTCAAGAGGCGGGCAATGGGATTGCTTGCATACGAAACCTAATCTGGTGTCCCTTTCACCCGCACGTGTTGTTGTTCTTCTCTCATATGTCAAGTTTCTCTCCCTCCGTGTTTTCCAGCAGCTCCAGCTCCAGCTCCAGCTCCAGCCTCCTCCAGCTCCAGCTCACATGCAGCAAACGAAGGAAAGAAAAGCAAATCCAAACCAAACCAAGAGTCCGGTGGCAAATGGACAATTGGGAATATCACAAGCTTGCAACCCATCTGCTGCTGGGCTTCGTATCCGACCAGCCTGTCATATCCCAACCCATTGGCTGACTTAAACGCCATGGTGCAATCCTGGCTCTATCGCTTCTCTCTGGCTGGTCCATTGCCTCGACTCCTTCTGGTCCAAATTTCCCCGACTTCCGTCAAATCCAGCCTTGACCAAGATAAGGCCCAGGCGCCTTCGTGCCCCCCCCCCCCCTAAATTTCCGTCGGCCAGCGTTATCTCCTCACCGGCCAGCGAAGTTTATCGGAACGCCTTGACCCCAACAGCCAGATCCTGGCTTGCCATGAGTCCCACTGAGAATATAACATGGTTCACCAGCCGGGCTGACCATCACGATGGTGCCAACGACCTCGGGCTATCGTCTTCCTAAACCATACCCTTGCTGGCTCTGGTTCGACGCGGCGCTCATCGCGCGACTCGGTCGCAACCGGAATCTTCCCTAGAAGATCCCCCCAAACACACCTCTCGGTTGACTGCGGACCTGGATATAATAACTTCGACGTCACAACGGCGGTGAATCCGGATGTGTTTCGCGCCTCCTCCCACTGTTGACAAGTTGACAACCTCTGCTCCTTTCTCGTCGCTCGTGAGAAAGTAGTGTCATGTTCAACCTCTTCCGGGATCTTACTCAAAGGGGTTTCTCCCGCCATCTTCCTTTCTTAGCAGTTACGCAGAAAATCACACGGTTAACATCTTCTCCACCCACCGAGAACCTCTGTTTGGAAGTCCGACTGTTTTATTCTCCGGGGCTCCTCTTCTTGGCCCCGGCTTCTCCACACGTACCCCAGTCCGAGGGCACGTGCTCATCGATGACATTTCTCCCGATTTGAGACATTCGAATGCGAAGCGAAGTACCATTATAGTATACCATAATCCACTTCCAGGCGTGCAAAACACGCCATCACCTACAGATCGAGATCGCCCTTCCATAGCGTCCTCTGGCCCCTCTTCGGAGGTGGCTCGGCGGCCATGAGTATACAATGGATGCTAAATTCTCGTGGGCTTTTCGACAGCACGCCCCCAAATCCTCGAACGAAGCTGGACAACAACTCCACCCTTCTTGTTAGCTGGTGGGCGACTGGCTTTTCCCTTGCAATCATTGTCACTCGAGTCTGCGGGCGCTACGTCCGGACCGAGCGTTTCTTCATGGAGGACAAGGTTATGCTAGCCGGCGTGATTCCGCTCCTGATCCGCATGGCCTGCGTGCATGTCATTTTGATATGGGGAACAAATAATACGAAGACTGCCGGCCTGTCCATCGAAAACATCGATCATAGGGTTGTGGGCAGCAAGCTGGTATTGGTCGCTCGGATCTTCTATGCTGTCTTGTGAGCGATCGAATTTCTCTGCTGATTTCGTGATTTGACACATGCACTAATACAGCCCAATGGGAGCAGTATCTGGACGGCGAAGTTCACAGTATGCGAGTTTTTGAAACGTGTCTCGGGCATGATCTGGCGGCGATCCCTCGACATCTTCCGCAAATCGCTCTACTATTTCTTGGCCTCGACCCTGCTCGCGGTCGTCATTGCTACTCTCGCGGAGTGCTCTCCGTTTGACCATTATTGGCAAGTCGTGCCGGATCCAGGGCCGAAGTGCCGTCTTGGGTATGCGAATCTGATCGTGATGGGGACCTGCGACGTGATCACAGATTTGCTTCTGGTTGCATTTCCGATCCCGTTCATCATGATGACTCACATGCCTTTGAAGCGCAAAGCCTCTCTTGTTATCTTGTTCGCCTTATCTTTGATTCTCGTGGCAATCACTCTCTACCGGGTGCCGTCCGTCATCTGGCATGATGGAGAGCAACAGTACCGATCGCTTCTGGCGTCGCTGGAGATACTGGTCGCCACAGCAGTGTCCAATGCTGTTGTGATCGGTTCCTTCGTGCGAGACAAGGGCGTCAAGAAGAACAAATTCAAAAAGGCCCTGGCATCCGCTTCGGTCAGTGAGAACATGGACTATAGCTCCTTCCGCCGCCAGACCATCACCCACCATCAATGGGGCAGCGATTCAGACCTGGCTGCAGGCCTGGGAATCCGTCTGAAGCCGGAATTATGCTCTTCAGACAGGGATCTGCCCCGTCCTGCGCCGGTCGCTGCTCCTTATCACACCCTCACAGGCCGTCCCAGCGGCCTACTGAGTCCGAACTGGTCTTTCCCTCAACGACCGGGGGGCATGGACGATGACCACACGTCTACCACAGGCAGTCTCGACATCAAAGTCAGCCCCCATGAATATATACCGACCAGCATTTCTCCTCCGCACAGGATGCCCAGAGAGGTTTCATCCCCCACTCAGCTCTCCATCTTCGATGTAGGCGGCCTGCTCAACGCGCCTACTCCCACAACCGCGCATCCGTCCCACTACCCCGATCACCAACCGCGCCATTCCAGCGGCAGTAGTAAATCCGCCATTTACGACTTCGGGGCTGCCGTCTCTCCCTCCGGCTCGCCGGACCTGAACCCAGATCCCAATGCGACCTACCCTCATCACGCAATCCCACCATCTCCAGCCGCCCCAAATTCTTCTTTCCGCTCTGGCGGCCTGCGCCGTAGCTCTCTTGCGTCGAATCGTCGCAGGGCATCGAGCGTTCACTTCAGCGATTCGCCGGAGTCACCTGTGCCGTCCTACCGCTCCCAACCGGAAGTATCGACCCCGATCCCAGAGGGCGATGATGTCGAGCTCCAGGATGTGGGAGGATTGCTGTCGCGGCGGGGATGACCGCTGCGGACCGTGCATGATGGATGACCTCCGTATCGTGCCTGTATTATTATCAGTTTTGTGTCTTTGCTTTGAGCTTAGCGTGTTTCACTGGGACTGGCCCGGGGTTTGACGGCGTTCGGCATGATTTTATGAGATATACCATATAGTATAGTAATGTTGAATCAGCATTGGTGGAATCCCACTGAAAGGGTTCGTGTCTTGCTTACAGAACCCACTTGGAGATTTGTTGTAGTGAGTGTGCAAAAGGCTATGAAACAATATGTAGAGTAGTATTCAGGTGAAGCTACCAGTCACCAAATCATCGAACCATGGGTAAAATAAAAAACGAAAACACATCGAGTTTGGTTAGAGAATAACTTTTTCGCCCTTACGCCATGCTGCCCGATGCCTGTAATTAGACAAATATTTTTCTTTCTTGTTTTTCTTTGCTCTCCATCTCTCCCTGGGACCCAAGTTTCCATGATGCATCATAGTACATGGAAGGTAAGAGTCTCCCAATCATCCCACCATCCCCATCACCCCCTCTCTCAGCCCCAATCCCATCCCAACAAATCAAAGGGTCTTTTAAAGCACCCACCGATAACTCGCATACCGCCCAGCCGTCTCACTCTTCCGAATAATCTTGACGACCTGGCCCTTCCGCAGCCCGAGGTACCGGGCGACGGGGTCCGTAAACTGCATGCGGGGCAGCTGGGACTCCTTGAGGCGGTAGCGCTCCAGCAGGCGAGCCTTCTCGTCCGGGCTGAGCAGCACGTGCTTGGGCACCAGCTCGTGCCGGGTGATGTTGACCAACAGATCCTGCTCCTGGAAGTGCTCGCAGATGCGGCCGGGCACGCCGCTGAGCAGGCGCACCGCCGAGGGGGAGATCGGCGTCTGCGTGATGAACACCCCCGTGTGGAAGTTGTTCTCGTCCACGAAGTGGTTGAACGCCCGGACTTGCTTCGTGCCCACGCCGGTCGAATCCGGGCAGAATTCCACGTAGATCGTGCCGCAGTCGGGCTGCGGGGACGGGTTCGATTTGCTGGGTAAGGGCGTGTATTTGGTTTGCATGGCTTCGGTGGGACGCGCGCTGATTTTCATTTTGTTGCGGCTGGTGCACGGGGAGGAATTGTTAGTCAGGGTTTGAAGGGAGAGAAGGGAGGGGGGGGGGGAGTGGGTGATGTACTCGGGGTATCCTAGAGGGTCGGAATATTTTCGCTTGAAGTCCGCGAGCGGGATTTGCACTTCGTCTTCGGTGACTTCGTAGCCCTGTTTTTCCCATGAAGATATTAATATGGATGATCGCACGGCTCAAAAAAAGCTGAGGGGGAGGCTCACCCGGTCCAGAAGCATCTCAAAGACGGTTCTCCATGTGCGCCAGAGTCTGGTCATCTCGCGGTCGGCGTCCACCGACCCGGTCGAGTAGTCTTCATCCATGTTGAGTTGGTAACACGTCGCGCGTGTGAGCAGGCGATAAAGATCAGAGGGCGATAGGGGCCGAGACGACAACGACCGAGAACACGCAAGTGGAGGTGAAAGAAAGCTGACCGGGCAAAACGTGCAGGTCAAAGGCGGATGCGAGAGTGTAAAATGAGGGCGGGTTTCTCGAAAAATCGGCGGACCGGCGCTAATGGCGCCAAACGGGGAACTTTTAAGCGCCGCCCGCCCAGACAGTCACACAGAGAGCGGCCAGGCCGAGCAAAAGAGCACGAGTTCCTGTTGTTGACTGAACTGAACTAGACTGAACTGATTGCCGACTAAACTTACTGACACTGCGGACTGACTCCCTATCCTTTCCCTTCCCTTTCTCTCTCTTCTTCCTCCCCTCCCCCTCTCTCTCCTCCCTCTCTCAGCCCCCACTCCTTTCTCATTTGGGTTGATTTCCTTCCAAATTGACTGATTGATTTTATTCTAAATCAATCTTTTTCTTGCCTGGCAATTGCTCTTCTCCTTCACCTCATCTCAATCATGTCCGCCGACGCCAAGGCCGCTCCTGCCACGGAGCAGAAGGTGAAGCCCACCAAGCCCAATGAGGAGACTTTCAAGGCCGATTTGGCCCAGGCCGAGAAGGAGCACGCCGCTGTGCAGGAGAAGCTGGTATGTATTTCCTTGTTTATGGCTTAATTGGCCTTACACCACGCCTCGGATTGCTTGCTTTACGGGGGTTCTCCGTTGCGGCACCGTGGCCTCTTTTTCCTTCCTCCCGGTTCTACGGCTTTCTTTCTGTGCTACAGTTCTTCCCAATTGCCATGGTCCCGGTCATCACATGCTGGCATTGAGCTAACCCCCCCGCCCAAGAATGAAATCAAGGCCAAGATCGAGACCGCCAAGCCCAACAACCAGGACTCGCCCACCGCGAAGAGACAGCAGGAACTCCGCGCCGAGCTGTCCTCGATCCGCCAGAAGCAGTCGGGCTTCAAGGCCGGCCGCTCCAGCACCCAGGAGAAGATCAACGCCCTGGACGCCACGCTCAAGGCCCGTATTTCCGAGCAAAACAACTCGCGCGGACGCATGTCCTTCAAGAACGTCGAGGAGCTGGACAAGGAAATCGCCCGTCTTGAGAAGCAGGTCGACTCCGGCACGCTGCGCCTGGTCGACGAGCGCAAGATCCTCTCCGACGTCTCCACCCTGCGCAAGCAGCGCAAGAACTTCGCCGGCCTCGAGGAGGCCCAGAAGGCCATCACCGACCTGAAGAACCAGATCGCCGCGCTCAAGAAGAGCCTCGACAACCCCGAGGCCAAGGCCCTCAGCGACAAGTACAACGAGATCCAGAAGGAGCTCGACGCCATCAAGGCCGAGCAGGACAGCGCCTTCAAGAACCTGAACGCCCTGCGCGACGAGCGCACCAAGCTGCACGCCGAGCAGCAGAAGAAGTGGACCGCCATCCGCGAGATCAAGGACAACTACTACAAGGCCCGCAAGGCGTACAAGGAGTACGAGGACGAGGCCTGGCGGGTCCGCCGCGAGAAGCAGAAGGCCCAGCGCGAGGCCTTCGAGCGCGAGAAGCGCAAGAAGGTCGCCGACAAGAAGCTGGAGGAGGCCTCCCGCCCGGCCTACACCGACGAGATCCTGATCGGCCAGGGCCTGATCCGCCACTTCAACCCCGCCTACGACTTCGCTGCTCTGGGTCTGGACGACAAGAAGGACGAGGGCTCCAACTTCCGCGCGGAGATCGGCCGTACCGTCGATGATTCCGGCCTGAAGGGCATGAAGGTCCTGAAGAAGGATGACGGCGAGGACTACTTCGTCGGCACCGGGGGCAAGAAGGGCAAGAAGGGTAAGAAGGGCGCCAACGGTAGCCCCGCCGCCGCCGCTCCGGCCGAGACCAAGTTCAACCTGAACGTTGGTGTCATTGAGGACTTTGCCAAGGTCAAGATCGACCCTCCCATGAACCAGGCGGATGTTCCTGCCGTGATTGAGAAGCTCGCGGCCAAGATCACCGAGTGGAAGAAGAACCAGGCCTCGAAGACCGAGGAGGTGAGTTTTGCGTTCTGTCTCATGTTTGTCGTGACTATTGCTAACTGTATGCGTAGAACATCAAGAAGGCTCAGGAGGAGATTGCCCGCCTGGAGGCCGAGGAGACCGCCGCTGCCAAGGACGACCGGGCCACCGACGGCGCCAAGAAGGTGGCCATCAAGAACAGCGGTGTCAACGGCAAGGTCTCTGCGGATGCTGAGCTCAAGCAGGAGAAGGACGCTGTCGCCGACGTGACGGAAGAGCTCGAGCAGGCCACCGTCGAGGACCAAGCCTAGATGTGCCGCTCCGACGCATACCTAGTAGACCATTGCATTGCACCTGCATTTTGATCGCACCAGCGACTGCGCATGGTTAGAACCCAAAAGCTGACTATATATTCGTGTGACTTTGGTTCTTTTCTTTGCATCTACCCTTATAACTTTCCTATGATCTCTGTGGCTCCTATCACCCTCAACCCTACTCCTCCCTGCTCTTCCGACCTGCTCCTCCTCCCTGCTCCTTTGATGAGAAGGAAGCCAATATACACGGGTATTGGTGACCCCCCTTGAAAACCGTGCGGTTGTATGTTGGGACCGGCTTTGGGGCTGGTCTGTTTCCTTCTTGTGTAATCAATTTCATCTATTTCCTTTTTCTTGTCATACCTTTTCCTTGCTGAATCCGTTGATGAACCTGGGCGAAAACGATAGCGTTTAGCGAATCTAATTGCAGCGTGAAGTGGTTTTGGTGAATGGATCGCTGTAGAGAAGAGATCGAGATTGGGAGTGGCAATGTTCGTATACTGCGTAAGTGTAAGATCATGTTCTGGAATGCCCCAGATTTGCGATAAGATAAGAGGGGCTGTCGGGGTGTCATGAACCCATCCGCCGCGTCAGTCTCGGGAGACCTGCAGATCCGTCACGATCAGCAGTATGCCAGTAATGCATGGATGTTTGTGCTAGGCAACTCCGAAGCATAACTTAACAGACTGAAGATGCGACGTATGGCATCCCACCCACTACACAATGAACAGTCAATGGATCTCCCCCTAAACTAGAAATAACACCGCCACAATGGCTGCGCCATCGTCCCAAGACCCAAGAAACGAGGCCGAGGAATTACGTGGAGATCCGCCCAATCGGTTGCCTAATCCGGGATCCCGCCAAGGGAGTTCGCGGCTGCCATGGCATTTTCCGACTTACTCTTCTTGTCTCTCTCTCTCTCTCTCTCTCTCTCTCTCTCTCCCTCCCTCTTCCTCCCGAACATCTACTACACTGTAGCCTTGCTCTTCGCATATCTCACCCCCTGGACTGCTACTCTTCTATCCGATAGAAACAACATCCTTCGTCTCACCGGGACAATCACAAAGATGTCCTACAACAAACCCGTACGTTCCCAGCCTTATCCCCAACCTTATCCTATACCCCAACCCCATCCTCCACCTCACTCAAACTCACCCAACAAAACCACACCGGTGTATACTATACTAACCAAAAGAAAAAAAAAAGGACAACCCACCCCCCTCCTACCCCTCCCCCGTCCACGACGCCGGACCCTACCACTACCAACAGCAACAGCAACAAGGCTACCCACCCCCGCAAGGCGGCGCCTCCCAGGACTACTACAATCAAAGCGGCGGCGGCTACCCCCCACAGCAAGGCTACGGCCCCCCTCCGCCAGGTGGTGGCGGCTACTACCCCCCTCCGCAGGGCTATCCAGGCTCGCCGCCCCCGCAGCAGCAGCAGCAGCAACCGATGTACTATCCGCAACAGCCACCGCCGCCGCAGCAGGGGTACTATGCGGGCGGGGATCGGGGCGGCGGGTCGTCTGGTGGGGGCATGTGTGCGGGTATCATGGCGGCGTTGGCGTGTTGTTGTTGTTTGGATATTTTGTTCTAGGGTGGTGGATTCTTAAAGTCTGTGGGTTGGTGATGGATGGATAGTGGTGTGGTGTGGGTGATGATGGATGGATGGATGGATGCCTTTATACCAACTCTTATTTATATGGGGATGGGTGGGGGTGTTGGGCGCTGCGTTTCTTTTGGCTTGAGTATTGGATTGTGCTGGTTTTGGGGTTGGGTCTGCTTTCAGTCTAAACGGTTCTTGGTGTTTGTGTTTTTGCTTTTACTTACTTTTACTGTGGGACTTGTTGTTCTTGCTCTGGGCTGAGATGGAACGCTATACCACACCTTACCTTACTCCATTGACAATCGCCATATCGATATTCAAACATACTATGGCCTATGGCATAAATGTCATCATTATCATTAAACCTAACTCACTAAACTCTTCATATAAATGCAGCATATCTCATAACTCATGCATCTTTAGACATCATCCTCGTAACGATCCCAACACGAAACAAAACAAAAAAATGAAATAAAATAAAGGGTATCAAAAACATCATCCTCCCATCCATCCCAGACCCAACCCCCAATCCCAACCCTACGACCTCAAACTCCCATCAACCGACAACCCCTCCACCGCATCCAAATCCACCGCCCGATACCCGCCCTTCCCCGGCCTCCGGGGCTTTCGCCCCTGGCCCTCGACGCTTGAATGCTCCTCCATGACCGTGACCACATCCGACCGCTCACTGGACACCACACTCGCCTCGACCATCTCGGGAGCAAGCGGGGGTGGACGATTCCGCTGATGATGTTTGGAGTGCGGCGCGTGGAGCCGCCCATGCCCCGGCGGCGGGAGGTGGTACCCTTCCTCGATGATCTCCGAGTGCGACGACGGCGAGGACGTCGTCGTGCTGCTGCCGGTGAGGATCGTGCCGGTCCCGTCCCCGCCGTGGGTGGTTGAGGGGGCGAATTTCCGGCCGGAGGTGAGGGCCAGGTAGAGGAGGTAGAGGAGGAGGAGGAAGCCGAGGACGCTGCCTAGCACGATGCCGACGATTGTGCCCGGTGCCAGGTGCGGGGTGTAGTTGTAGGTGGAGGGGAGGGTGGTGAATTCGCGGGGCGCGGTACGGGGGTGGGTTTTTTGGATGGTGGTGGTGATGGGTTGGTGAGGTATTCGGGGGGGAAGGTGGGTGGGTGGCATTTTTTGGGGGGTGTGGTGGTGAGGTTGGTGGTGAGGTTTGGGGGTTGTTTATGGTGGTTGTAGTGGTGGTGGTGGTGGTGGTGGTGGTGGTTGCGGTGCGGTGCGGACGGAGTAAATAGTGGAGTGGAGTATGCGATGGATGGTTGTACTGTACTCGTTATGGACGTGGAGGGGTCATAGTCTCGTGGGTTCCACCGGGCGACAAAGGTAGAGGTGAGTGTTTGAGTTGGACTGTTGGAGGGTCTGATTTTGAGCGATAAGAAGGAGGAAGAAGAAGAAGAAGAAGAAGAAGAAGAAGAAGAAGAAGAAGAAGAAGAAGAAAAGCAGAAGCGGAGATGACGGTCAGGCAGTACGACAGCAGGAGCAATAAATCGGTGGCTGGGATGGAATCGATGGATCAACCGAGCTAAACAGCTCGACCCGCCGGGCCTTCCCCGCTGGGTGGAGTCTCGCTTACTATGCCGATAGCGATAGTGTACTCCGTAACTATACTGAACTACATCAGTCCATCGGCCATATCGATAAACACCGGACATTAAGGTAAACCGCACAGGATGCTATACTAGCATCTAATCTCATTTCACAGCAGGGATCAAGCTTACGTCAGGCACCGTAAAGTACAGTCAGTACTATCCCGTCCGCCCAGTAGCTGATTTCCCATTTAGGTAACCCGGTCTGTCACAACCTTTTGGTATGAAGCATCACTAACTGTCCGCAGTGATATGGCCATTCCCGCTGTTATTGTGGACAGAGGGGTGAGAGATGCTTTCATATCTTGTGCTCATTGTGCTCATTCATCCCATGCCCCCCCCCCCCCCCCACGTCCAATTGTAAACTCTGCGGAGCTTGTTCATATGACGGGTAACCACTGCTACTCTGCAGTTTCGCCATGAACACTTTCCAGAAAGCTTCTCCACTATCAGCAAAGCTAGAATAAGCTCCTAGCAGCCTTGACACTGGGCTGGAGAATACGTGCATAGCTTGGATAGCAGCCAGCATAGCAGCCAGCACTTGACCACTGGGGGCCGACCCAGCTGCGTTTGCTACCGGCGCAACTCCAATGACGCAACAACCTGTCCTCCAGCTCATGCCGCCCTGTCCCTCAGAACAGACCTGAGATCTGAGCAGAAGCTTATGCATCTCACAGTCGGGTACGAACAGAACGATGTCGACTCGATCGATCCCTCAACGCATGGAATGACACTGGAAAGTAGTCTTCGAACTGGTATCCGATGCGCAACTGATGAAGAGCCAAATCTCGCACGCCATCAACTTAGAATACCCTTAAGATTGTCCGGCACTCAGCAGACAAGCATCAAGCAGGCGGAGGTAGAACCTGGGGCTTGGGGTTTGAGAGGAGGAACATGTCTGGAAACGGGAAGACTGGTCAAAAGTCCGTAGCGAAGATTGGCACAGCGTCCATGCGCATCTCCTGTCCCCAAAATCTGGGAGTCTGATTGGAACAGATCAAGAGCCCTCTCCCATGTCATCCTGCACGAACCGGAGGAATTGTGGGGGAAGGTCTGCCCGAAGTGGTTATCGGTCAACTTCCCTCGACCTGGCTGACCCAAGCATTAAGCGTGCAGGAAGTCTTCCTTACCTCTCTCCTCCCACTTTCTTTCTTCCACCATCCTCCACCACCCCTATCAAAACAACCTAACTCTTGCTCAAATTCACGAGAAAGTGATTGCTCAAGTAGTACTAACCCCTAGCACCACGAAAATCCCAATTCCATCCCCAACTAACCACCCACCTCACTCTCAAGCTCATCCAATATGGCCAATGCACCCACTCACCCAGATAACCGCGAGAGCGGAAACTCCCTCCCAATGTTCCTCTCAGAGCCAGAGTATACTGCTGAGGAGAGGGCGCTGTTGGATGAGCCATTCCCCCCAAAATGGGCAGATATCAGTACCGAATACTTCCGCAACTGCGAGCTGTGTTCTGACTACCACCCGTCAACGGGCCCAAGCGAGCAAATCTACCGCTGTGCAAGACCTGCATGTCGGGCCCTCTATCATCATGAATGTCTCCAGGAGATGCTCACTAAGTTGACTGAGCAGGATAGCCTCCTCATGCCCATGGAATGTCTTCGCTGCGGCACCGGCTGGGATCTTGACTCTGACTTTGAGGAGCCGGAGCATCGCCGCAAGCTCTGGTGCATTGGTGAGTTACGGCAGAAGACTATACAGCTGCTGCGGCAGCTGCGACAGTTACGGCAGGAGCTGCGGCAGGGGCGGCTTAAAAAGAAGCGGCTTCAGCAGGAGCTGCTTTGCCAGAAACAGCTTCAGCAGCAGACGCGGAACCATCCTCAGATACAGCAGCAGTACTGTCAACCCCAGCCCCGGCAGCAGATGCAGGTGCTTTCTCTGCAGGATCAGCCTCCTCAGAACCAGCAGCCGGAGCAGTACTGTCAGTCTCAGCCCCAGCAGCAGATACAAGTACTTCCTCGGCAGTGTCAGTCTTCTCAACACCCGGAGCAGATTAATCAGCAAATGCAGCACCAACAGCAAGTACAGGTACATCCTCTGCAAGATCGGCCTCCTCAGCACCAGGGGCAGAACCAGCAGCAACTACAGGCATATCCTCTGCGGTGTCAGCTTCCTCAGCACCAGCAGCAACAAATACAGCTGCATCTTCAGCAGTATTATCCAGCACAACAAAACTACCAGCAGCTTCACCAGCAGCAACCTCAGCCCCTGCGCCAGTACCAGAGCCTGCAGCAGATGCAACCTCAGCACCAGCTACAGACCCAGCTAAAGCCATATCAAGCTCGGTATCAGCAGCTGCAGATGCAATATGAACTTCGAATGCTACAACAGCATCAGCGGCCGGCCCAGCATCCAATTCAGATGCAACAGCAGCTTCAAAGACAACATAATCCTCAGCTACACCAGCAGCTGCACCCGCCGCATCAGCAACAACCCCCTACCAAGCCCAAGCCCCATCGCACTGCACCGGAAATGGCGCGATCAGCGAAGAAACCCCGTAGGAACAGGCCTGATCCCCCGCGTGGTCGAACGATAATCCCAATGAGCTTCGCTGTAATAGGAGACCGCTTCCATTGCACCTTTGTAGAAGACGGGGTGCCCTGTCGCCTGCATTACGGGAGCGCCGATAGTCTGCGGCGGCATCACCGCACCATCCACGATGACAGTCTTCCTTGCCCTGACTGCCACAGTGGGTGGTCCACCGTCGCAAAACTATCTAGACATCTCGCGGAAGTGCATGGGGTGGCCCCTGTGCGTCGGGTGACACCTAGTCACGGGGCGGCTCCTTTGCATGGGGCGACCCCTGTGCCTCAGACTCCTTTGCGTAGGCTAGCACCTAAGCAGAGGAGGCAAGATACAGTCCCCCGGGACTGGAGCCGAAAGCAGAAGCATGATGATTTCGCGTAGATGGCACGTAGTTTTTCCTTTTTCATTTTTTTTTTCAGCTTATCGAGATACCCGACCTAGTCTAGTTGATAGGATTCTCTGATTTAAGCTTTAAGTAGCCACTGGGCTACATTTAAGTCTACTGCAATGGATTCTAGACGTAAAAGTAGTCATCAATTCAGGTTCCTGCAAAGATCGATTCGGCCTAGATGTTCCTTCACGCTAAACTTACACTTCCCGCTCATTTAGCCATTCCAACCGTACCCACGAAGCTTATACCCGTCATCGCATACTAGCCCCAGCCCCAGCGATCTTCGATCTTCAAGCAACAAGCGACTTCCATCCAAACAACCCTCAACACCCTCAAAGCTGCCCCAGACTGAACTCCAGAAGACCCCTCGACGACTTGACCGTGAACTTGGCGAAGCCATTCTTGAACACCACATGCAGCAAATTCTCACAACTCCCTATACACACATTAGCCCACTATTCCTACCTCACACCCACAAACCCAACAACTTCCCGAGTGACATACCTTGCACCTTCCCCTGCTCCCCGGCACAGAACAGCACGACCCAATGCCGAATCTTGCCGCGCTCCACCATCCCCCCACACTGCCGCGCGATGGCGCGCAGGTCAAAACACGCGGCGTACCCATGCAGCAGCTCGATGCGCCAGCCCACCGCCGAGATCTCGACCGCCGTGCGCGCGCCCGTGGTGCGCGTCCAGTCGCGGGTGACCGCGCCGCCGAAGATGTTCTGGCTCCAGCAGCACCGGTAGAACTCGTCCTGGAACAGATCGGCCCGGGCCCGGACGCGGCCCGCGGGGCCCCGGCGGCTGGCGAAGGTGTCCTGCAGGGACTCCCGGGACAGGGACTGCAGGACGCGGATGCAGAATTCGCGGATCTCCGGGCCGCCGCCGATGCCTTGGAAGCTAATTTGGTCGCCGCCGGTGTGTTCGTATTCGAGGAAGCTGGGGGTTGGGGTTGTTAATTTTGAGGCAGGGGGTGGAGTAAGGGGGATGGCTCACCGGGCATGGAGGTTGGAGGGGAGAACGCAGTAGACCTTGTCGGCGAAATCGAGGAAGGTATACAGGAATCCGAACTTGACGCAAATCCTCAGGTCTTTGTCCTTGTGGTTGAAACGGATGTTGCCTTGGCGAAGAACCCGGAGCAGGATGTCGATCATGGCTTGGGTCAAGATCCCGTTGGTCATGTACTTCGATGGTAGGCTTTTCCCGGCGGGCTGGTATCGGATGAATTCGAGGGCGTCGTTGCTGCTCAGGAACTCGCGGAACTCGTCGGTAGGGAGCGACAACATATCTTTGTAGATGTATTGTTGGAAACCTCTTCCAGCGTTCTGCTGAGAGTTAGCACCGAGAAGGAAGGGAGCTTCAGTTGGGCTGCACTCACCTGGCATATATATGCCAGCAGAGCAGCGACCATTCCAGGGTGTCCGTCTGTCAGCAACATCAAACACTCCCGCCCGTTTTGGGACAGTTCAGGGCAGCCGTTCGTAGCACTGTACCTCTTGACCACATCTTGCAGCTCGGATTGGGTGTAGAAGACAGAGGACATGGAGCTCGGCCAGTACGGCAGAAGGGTGACTGTTCGCGATGGTTTGAAGGGCGGCTGACGTCTGCTGAAGCGCGCCTCGAGGGGCCCAGTCCTCAAAGACTCGTGCGAGAAGAACAAACAGAAACGAGGGCCATGTTCCTTGCCGAATCGGGCATCTACAATCTCGGACCAAAAGTCGAAGTCACCGTAGGTCTCGTGTGCGTCATCCAAGATGAAAACCAGCCCGCTGTTATGATCGCTCTGAAGGTCGGCGTGCACTTCGTCCTTACAAAGGCCCTGCTCGTAGGCTGCTTGGACTAGGTATTCCACGGCAGGCAACGAGCTACCGTTCTTCTTCCAGCCTTTCACAAAGATGACCTTGCGCGTCTGGCGAAGGAAGTCCCGGAGCAAAAGCGCGAGGGTCGTCTTGCCTGACACAGGTGTGCCTTGTACAAAGACGACATGTTTTGTGTCAAGCTCTTGTGCGATTCCAAGCAATGTCTCAGTTCGCGCACAGATCTCAGATCCTTTGTGTATGTCCGGCTGTGGTGCTAATGCTGGCATAGGGTGTTGTTGCTTGACTAGATTTTTGAAAGACTCTTAATGGACAAGTCTCTTAATTGTTTTCTGAGTAACTTACTTTCGGTGTATTCCAGGTGCTTGCTGAGTGAGTGATGGCATTCGGTGCATGAGGCTTCCTGATCAATAGCAGACACAGAGGCCTCGTTGGTGCCCATCTGACAGGTACACATGTAGCCTTTGTGTAATCCCTGGACCGTACACTTTCCAAATAGTGTCTTGACCTTCTTCAGATCCGTCGGTAGAGTTGCTGCCGAGGATGTCGGAGTAAAGGCACCAGACCCTTCTGATGAGGAGGACTTCTCCATGGCTTGGGACGACGTTATTGGGTTATTCTGTAGAAGTGAGAGAGAAATCGAGAGGGAGTTGACTCTGCAGGGATATCGATGGGCTTCTCTGAACAGAATGATGGGTAGGAAGATTGAACGCGGAATGTCTCTCCGTAAAACTGAGAACAAACAGATGGCAGGGTGGGATAGGAGGAAGTGAAGTTCCGGGCAAGCAATGTTAAGTAAATGTGTTCATCATGACTGCTAGTCTCCGGATCGGTGCAAACAACGCCGTCACTGCTGCTCAGTGCCCACAGTGTTGAATTCTGATGACCCATTTTGCATCTCTCAAATCGAGAAAAGATTCAGAATGTACCATACGAAGAAAGAGAACTATCAGAAACTGTGAATGGACAGCCTCACCCCAGGCCTCAACGGTAGGCCCCCTCTTTCCTTTTCCTCTTCCTCCTCCTCTTCCTTTGCCTCCTTCTTCTACCTCTTCTGCCTCTTCCTCTTCGTCGTCTTCTGCTTCCTCTGCTTCCTCTGCTTCATCGTGTATTATTTCTTCGCCTTCTTTCTCTCTGCCTTCTTCTTTCTCATCGTCATCTTCCATCAAGACATCAACAGCATCACAGCCTCTATCAACAGAAAAGCCGACTTCCTGGTCCAAGCTCTCACAGAGGCGAACCCAGTCCGCCAGGGATTGCAAAGATCCTCAATGACAGCGCCTCGCCAGTGTACTGCCTGCTCGGAAGACTTATGCCAAGCCAAAGCGGCACGCGCACCTTGTCGGCATGAATACTGCTCATCTTGCCTGGAAAGCTACTTCCAGTCCTCTCTATCCGAGGGGGGCCGGTTCCCTCCGAGATGCTGCGGCCAGCCCTTTGACATAACCGCTGTCGGCCAACACCTCACACTGGAGACCCTCCGGCGGTACGAGAGGAAGAGGGCCGAAATCGAGACTCCGAACAAAGTATACTGCTCTCGGGGGCGGTGTTCTGCCTTCATTCCCCCATCTTGTATCGTCAACACCCGGGCAAGTTGTCCCAGCTGTGGCCACAAGACTTGTGCAAGCTGCAAGGAACCGTTCCACACGGGAAACTGCCCGGCCAACACCGACTACGAAAGACAGATGAGCGCCGCGAGGAGGTTCGGGTGGCAAACATGTCCTCGTTGCGGGCGACTCGTGGAGCTGGATTCCGGGTGCCATCATATGATGTTAGTCAGACCCTCTCAGACTCCCCCCGCGGTTCCCGCTGCTCCGATACTGACCAGAACGTGACCCCCTTTAGATGCCTCTGTGGTGTCGAGTTCTGCTACTTCTGTGGTCGAGTCTGGAAGACCTGCAGGTGTAACGTTCCGCGTGATCCCAGGGCTGAGGCGTACGAGCGGATCATCGAGCGCACGGGGACCATCCCCCCTGGAAGCGTCGAATATATAGCCCCCGTCTTTCCGGGACCTGGTCAATTTCCCCCTCCTGCAGGTTTTCCTCCCCAGCGAGAGCTCCTCCAGAATCCCGGCCGCCCTAGAATCCCGGCCGCCCTAGAATCCCGGCCCTACAGGTGATGGCTTCCTCTCCCCCTCCTGTCCCTCGAAACCCTACCTCATATAAGAACTCTTGACTAACCACTCCTCTTGTGGTAGAACAGCGGCCTCGATCGGCCCGACCCCATCCGTCTTCCCACCTCTGGGGCCAACCCTTTCGCAGCCACCTCGCCGTGGGCAGTATGATTAGCAGCCACCTCCGCCAGCAAGAGCTTCGCCCCGGCGATGTTCCTCTAGGAGTGTACCAGACCGAGGCGTACCATCTGGAGCGGATTAGACAGGAAGTCCTCGAATTTCGACGCCAACATGAGAATGATTGGAAATTCAACGATGCTTTTCGGTGAGACTAGCTCCTGCCTCACTGTAGGGGAGGTCCGTTTTCTGGTGAAGCGTGCGGTGAAGGAAGGTGGAAGGTGGCCATGAATGGCGCGCCATACCTCAGAATCTATTTGTACCCACGTATTTAGGAGGAGCTGTGGATCTGCATGACTCTGGCCATGTGCATCAGTTAGTTACCAGCGAGGCAGGACATCGTGTCTCGGTGCTTATTGTTATCCTCTCTGGAGCTGGGTGTCGGATTTGAGTCTGGAACTCAACTCTGTGTCGATCGTCTCGTATTGACTTTGGCGTGATTAATGACTCTGTTGGAATTCGATAGGGCGTTGGTAGGTAGCTTGTTCATCATTATTCACGGGTCTTTCTGGTCATCATGTCCCGTGTAGGTTGCGCACCAGAGGGAATATTGAAATATGTATTCTCGAGTTCAAGGCTCCAACCAGAGGTCTCGACAAATCACTTGAGCTGCTAGCCAAGAGCATGAAATTGGATAACATATTCAGCGGAGAATTCACGCCAGCTGGTAGGAGTGTACTAGCTGATTTTGTGCTCAGCAATGGGGTTGAATAGTTGCGCAATTTTAAAACGAGCAGAGGTTGTGGTGGATATATTGGAAGGAGTTATGACGTTGGATTATAATCAACGTAATTTCGGAAGCTACCACCAAGTAGCATCATTGGTCTAGTGGTAGAATTCATCGTTGCCATCGATGAGGCCCGTGTTCGATTCACGGATGATGCAACACAATATCCTTTTTAGAAATCCTACATTTTTTAGTAGCATCCGTCCCTCGAGATCACCATTCGGTCATGGACCAAAAGTGACTTGCTATTTACGGTGATCCTCAAGCGCATGCATTACCTCAACTCAACTATATACGTGGGGAAATACTCGTACGGAACTCCCAACCTCCACCTAGTACGCCCCCTTCCGAGCCTTGTACTTGGGCTGATCCACCGACTTGACTCCCTTCAGCGCCGTCAAGACCGGCGTCTCGTAGCTCAACTCCAGTCCCTCCACCTTGGCGCCACCCTCATTCTGGGCCCACACGCTGAGTGCGATCCAGTTCGTTCCTTGGTAGTTCAGAATACCCTGGGGAACCGGGAAGCTCGTCTGGGGCCCGATGTTGCTCACATACTTACCGTACTGGTACCCGTTCACATACAGCTGCGCACGGTACGCGTCGGGAGTCGTGCTGTTGGCGAAGTTGAAGAACAGCGGCACGTCCCATCCAGTCGGCAGGTCGAGCTCGAACTCAGCACTGTAGAACCCGATGCCGGGCTTGGAAAGACCGTCGAGAGGACTGGCGGACTTCCATTTCTGGCTGGGAGGTTGGGGCTGGTGGTAGCCTTGGCGTTCAGCGTAGAGACCACCCTCGTTGAGGGGCCCGCGAGTCTTATCCTGGTAGTCTTCGCCGCCGAGGTTGCCCGTCAACTTCCAGGAGATGTCGCTGGCGTCGTGGCCGGCAAGGTCATAATTGAGGATACCACGGGGCGCCTTCATGAGTTCTGAACCGACGGTCCAGTCCTCGTCCAGACCGAGGTTATCGACAACCACCGTGAAGACGTATTCCTTGCCGGACTTCAACTTAGGAAGAGTGACGGTTTGGTTGTAGTCAGCATACACAAAGAGACCGGTGAAAGAGCCAAGGAAGGTGTCGTTGAGCCAGATGGAGCTTCCAAATGCAGTACCACCCTGAGTATCGACAGTAAAGGTGGTCTCATCTCCGCTAGCGACGAATCGACCACGGTAGATTAGGTAGCCAGTGTGGAAGCCATAGTCGGACGAGTATAGCGAAGTGGGAGTGGTCAGGGGGCGGAACGTGTTCTTGGTCTCGGCAAGATCGGCGGCGGTCCAGAGAGAGTCGTCATACGAGGATTGAATCTCAGGGAGTGTATCCAAGTACTTCCAGCTCAAGCTCTTCAAGCTCGGAAGCGAGATCTTCGGGGCACTGTACTTGACTTCCGTCGTCCAAGCACCGTTCTTTGCAACCGTGTGACTGGTCTTCTCTCCGTTGATGTAGAGGTTGCGAGTGGTAGCCGGGGCACCAAAAACCTCGATAGGGGTGGTGGCGTTGAAGTCGGCAGTGAGGTAAAGGCCGTTGCCCTTGACATAGGCAGTCCGCACGAGGTAGCCTGCCTTGACAATGATGGATGACGCAACTGCAGCCTGGGTGCTGAACTCCGTTGAGGTGCTATCTTTACCGACTTGCGGAATCCAGTAGTTGTATGCAGAGTTCCGATCTACTACGAGTTAGATTTATCGTCCTAATCATGAGATCTGAAGTCTTACCTAGAAGATGGATCTGCAAGTCTCCAACCTTGATGATCTGACGAGTGGAGGAGACGTCCCATCCGATCACAAGAGACTTTCCAGTCTGCTTGGAGGAGATGGCAGATGCCTTGCCTTCGACAACAGTCACGTTTGACTTAGTAGTGATCGCGAGCTCATGGTGCTCGTCAGCTCCTCCGTACAGAACGAGGACTTTTCCGTCAGAGAACTTCTTCCAGGTGAAAACCTCAGCAGTTGAGTACAAGATGTTGGTTCCGGAGACATCATAGTCGACAACGTGGATCTTAGAATCGCGTCCGTTAAGACTCAGGCTGCCTCCCAGCTGAGGGATTGTCAGACTACCAGCACTGGTTGGAACCTTTAACTTGTAGGAGGTAGAGGCCTGGCTGGTGTAGTCTGAGTGTCTGACGACAAAGAAAGAGCCAGTGTTGTTGCTACCGAGCAAAGGAGTGACGGTAATGTCAGAAGTATCGGCATAGCCCGAAGTGGTCAAGTTTCCTGGAGTGGCAAGTAGGTAACCTGGCGAGGCCTTGGCAAAGTTACCAAGGAGCTTCAGCTCACTGTACTTCTCTCTAGTAAGATTGCGAGATTCGGTCAAGGGTGAGCCATAGTCGTAGGAAGTGTAGCCATTTGCATAGCCCAGGTTGCCCCAGTTGGTTCCTCCAAAAGTCTTTAATCATTAGTTGGCATGCGAACCCGAGAGAAGTTTGTAGAATGCTCACCATGTACAGGTTGAGGATAGCAACGCCGAAGCTGAAGTCGTTCTTGTAGAAAACTCGTTCAAACTCGTGGTTAACTAGAGCAGCACACTTGGCAAATCCAGGCCCGCCCCATGGGTCAAAGGCGCCAGCTTGGAACTATTCCCGATTAGATCTAGAACACACCATGGAAGTATACAACATACCTCAACAATTGAGTACGGTGTCGTGGGACTCTGTTCAAGATGAAGGGTGCGGAAGTTGGTAGGCAAGTTTCCTGAGGGCCAAGTGGAGGGGTTTGCCTAAGCGTTATTAGAACAGAATTGAGCCCCACAGCGCAAGTACATACACAGTCAAATCCAAGCCTAAGCAAGTTAGTCATAGCCTAGCACAAAAGAGGGCCTTAACTTACGGATAGCTATCGTGGCCATAAATATTCACCGAGCCCTCGCCGGTTCCCGGGGCGTTGTGCCCACTGGCAGAGGCATCGTTGCTGATGAAAGGCACCACGATACCCGCATTACGAGCCTGGTCAAGGACGTATTGCATATAGACGGGATCAGGGAACGTGACATTGCCCGAAGAGCCAGAGTATTCGTTCTCAGGCTGGTAGAGGATGATAGGACCGCCGTTAGTGATCTGGTACTTGGCGATGGTCGCGGCAACGTGCGCGATGTAGCTAACCACTGTCAGAAATGCTGCTGTGCAAGGGGACCAAAATGCAATGCATACTTGTCAGTAGCTTCCAGATATGGCTTATCACTAGAGCGAAGGATGCCATCGACTCTCTGCAGCCAGCCGGGGAAACCTCCTCCGGAAACCTCGGCATTGATGTACGGCCCTGGACGGGCGAGAAGGTAGATGCCGGCCTCAGCAGCGGCCTCGAAGAAGGGTTCGAGCGCGAAAACGCCATCCGCCCTGTATTCGCCCGGCTTGCCTTCCAGAAGAGCCCAGTCGACGTAGAAGGAAACAGTGTTGAAGCCGAGAGCCTTGATCTTCTGGAAGATATCGATGTACAGGGTGGGCACTGGGATTCTGTTTTCGACAAGTCAGAAACGATACAATACGGAAGATAAGCTGTGGAACGACTGACCGGTATGGATGGACTTCTCCACTGAAGATCATGATTCTCTCCCCGTTGATGAAAAGAGACTTGTCATCCCATGTGACCTATTGTTCCCCTCAGTCAGTCAATGCCAATTGCCTCGTCTCCAGCCGAGCACCGTACATATTTCTGAGACAAATCCCGCTTCGCAGCATCAGGATGCTCGGTGAGAGTAAAGCCATTGAAGCGATGCTTGACCGCTGCGCCAGCTGCGTGCACCGCCAGCAAGGCAGCACCACAGACTGGTAAGAACCTCATGGTTGGGTTAGAGCTTGCCGCAAAAGCTGTACCGACCCAGAGCAATTGGTACTGTACTACCGCACCCAATGTGGTCCAGAGCAGAATTCCTTCCGGAAAACAGGGGGGGGCAAGTGACGCATTTTATGCGCCCCCTTTCCTCGCCTCTGGCAACCCCTCTTGTGTAGGCTGAATACTGGCTGACCGCAATCGTTGGGATCTTAGCCGGGCCGCAACCCTCGTTTGTGGCCGCATTGACATCATATGGCGCGAGGTGGAAGAGAGGGGAAGTGGGACTCGCATATTAAGACAAAAGATACTAGAGACAGGCATACAGGCAATCAACGGTGGCCGACCAAGTCTAGTGAGAAGATGAAGTGATGATGGAAGAAGAGAAAAGACCAACGGGGAAAGCGGCCTGACGATCCTCCACAGGGGCAGTGCCCCGTTGGGTTAGACCCGCTGGTGCTCTTACTGCGGGGTTTTCTTCTCCGCATCTTCCTTCTTCTTCCCTTCCAAGTTCCAACTTACAACTTTCTACAATTACTTTTTCTTCTTCCCCTCTGCACTTGTCTATTTCGGGTGGTGATAATCTGGCCGTTGTACCTGTGTATGGGAATACCTATGCAGGAACCAATCTTTGGTGCGTGGTATCGAGACCACCCTCTTCATAGATATCATTACAACGGTATCGGAGCGAAGTGGTGCCTCGCCATGGCGGAAGGACTCTGGACCCCCAGAACCCAATCAGTCCAAGCTTCGCGGATGGCTGGACTGTGGGGTGCCACCGGAGACTTCTTGTTAATTTGTGGATAAATTCTACTAACCACTGACTGTCATCATTTAAGATTGATCCACTCTTCCATCTTGAATCATGCCACCCCACACCTCTGTCGGGCGCCTTCCCTCGAGACAAGCATGACCTGAGAGCAGTGTGCAATTCGCAAGACTGATGGAATTCTATGGAGCTTGGCTTGAACGATTTTACGCTTCAGATCCCTCGGCCTGTGTGAAGGTCATCCTGAGCTCCGCTGCACCATGGTCGAGCTAGCAACGCATCTTCTGCGCCCGGTAATCGCATCATTTTCTCCGACATTCACCCGGGCTGCAGCAGAAACAGGACCCCTCACTCTGACATTAACCGAGAGAGTTCAAAGTTAATCTAAAGAGTAATGAAACGAGATTATCCATCAATTCGAACACCGGCTCACCCTGACGTTGCAGGCCCAAGCTTATACTTTGCTGTGGCAGTCGAGGATGAGGCCCACTCAATGGACCCTGAAGGCTCCACGGCCTTTTTCCCCTGGCGTGCCCGACCACACTTGCTTCCACCCAGAGCGTCCACAATGTCTAGTTGTTGCCGCGAGCCCGCAAAGTGACAAGCTCCCGCACATATCGCTTCAGGTCCCTCAGTTGCAGACTTGGCTGTTGGAACGCGACCTGGATTTCCTCCAGAGACCGGCCGCGGGTTTCGGGCATATAAGCCGCCAGGAAGGCAACGGTGCCTAGCGCCAAGCCACCGAATAGCAAATACACACCGAAGGGCGATTTATCCAGGATGATTGGAGTGATAATTGCGACCAACCAGTTCGTGAACTAATAAGCACGCGTGTCAGGAGTTACAAATACCCTAAAGCAAGACAGAAAAGGAAGCGAGGGAGTCTTACAAAAGCCAACGCTTGCGCCACGCAATTGGCGGACGCGCGCACATGGGCTGGTTGGATTTCGCTGGCGTAGATTTTGCTCATGATTGCCCAGCTGACCGAATATGCCAGTCCGAATACATAGACTGCTGTGATAACCACCCACCGCGCCGCACCGGTTTGATGTACCACCCCAGCAGCATACAGGCCTCCGATGAGAAGCATGCACGTCGCGAGAACAAGCCCTCCCGTTATGGCCGATGTACGACGACCCCAGCGATCCGCTAGCAGGAAGGCGGGGATAGAGACGGCCAGCATTAGGATCGCGGATACTCCAGAGGCCAGAAATGAGGCGGTCGCGGAAGATAGGCCGGCCTGGGCGAACAGGGTGGGCGCGTACTGGGTTCTTGTTATTCACTTTCGTGGCTGCAAGGGAAGCGCAGAGAATTGTCTCCATTGAAAAGACCGAGTACTCACATACAGAACCCCGTCTATCCCCGAAAGCTGTACCATTCCCAAGACAAATAGTCCCAACAAAGTGCGGGGTCGATACGCTCGAGAAAATAGCAGCACGAAACTCTGCCAGGGCGACAGGTTGGAGAAGTGCTCGGTCGCGGTGAAGCTGCTTTCGACTTCGTCCAAAGGAAACTGTAGACGCTGCAAGGAGCGTCGAGCCTCAGTGCGTCGGCCGTGGAGGATCAACCAGCGGGGGGACTCAGGTAGAGTAAGGCAGCTGATGACCAGGCAAGAGGCAAACACGCATTGAGCAAGCAGCGGCAGTCGCCATGCTATGCTAGAAGGAATAGCAACGGTAGCGTAGCAGGTAAAGTAGCCAGCACAGGTGCCCGTTACGGCAAAAAACTGCGGTAATCCCGCGAGAGCGCCGCGGAATCGAAAGGGGGCGATCTCACATATGTAGACGCTCATGGGTCCGAGAAAAATCCCTTGGCCGGCCCCAGCTAGTGCTCGGCCTGCCATGAAGAGCGCCAGCCGTGGTGCCATGCCCTGAAGAAGTGACCCAACTGCAAACAACGCCGCACCAAGCAAGATTATTCGCAATCGACCAGATCGGTCCGCCATATGGCCGGCTATAAGAGATGGAAGGACACCCGCCAGCATCATGAGCGCGACTGTGAATCCTAACAGAAAAGGGGACAGCGGGCCTATCGATTGGCTGAACTGTGCCATGGAAAGCAACGCGCCAATCGAGCCCGTATCATAGCCGTTGGAGAAACCACCGAGGGCGATAAGGACCGAAGCGAAAACGTATTTCGGAGGCAAGTGCAGTGCCATGGTGAAATAAACATAGATAGATGAAGAAATGGATGAGTATCTGTATGGGCAGGCTGCACAAAGCAATGAAGATGACGGGGGAGAAACCCCTACCCTCTGTACTTGCTTATTGTCGATCTGTGCCCAGCTTGTATCAGATGCGGGGTTGAAGATAACATCTTTGCGTCTAATATGTCATCGAATAGGGCTGACCTACGCCTGACACTTGCTCGTCAGAATAGGTATCCCACGAGCTGATCTCGTCTGTGCACTAGAACCATACCTTGAAACGGTCGCAGCACTGCCCTGATGGGCACTGATCGTCGAGACTGTTACAACAGATGGTTGTCTTGAATCCTCTTTCTCCTCGCCTTTTTGTCCTTTTATTCCAGTTCAGGCTGGGCCAAAAGGAAATAAGCCGTCAGCGCATGATGACGTTTCTTTAGCATACGCGGTAGTAGTTTTTATTGATAGGAACGTATTCCAAAAGATTATGTTAGACGTTTCCTACGAAGTCCACAGAATCCCAGGCCACAGGTCGAAGTTGTCTGTGCCGTCTATCTGCAGATCGTTTGGGTTGACAAGATTGATATCGTAATCCGACGTGCCAAGGAAGTCCTGCATCGTTGGCTCCAGGAATGCCATTTCCGTAGTATAATTTACGGGGGGCAACACTCCGTCATTATGACCCTCTATTTCCGGGTCTGCGACCGTAGCTTGGACCGATGGAATAGATAGCCTTGGTGCATGGCTACGGGGCTCTTGTCCCTCGCGTGCATCATCCGAATTGGTGGGCAACGCCTGCTTAACGCGCTTAAGGTTCTCATGAAATTCAGAAGCGGCGAGATTGCCTTGGTCGCTCATTCGGTGTAAGATCTCGGTTGCCGTTTCCAGGGCCTCCAGGTCCGCAGGGTTCCCAATTGAGGGGAGGAGCCCTGAGATCACCAACGCGATGCATGATGAGAACAAATACTGGGCGTAGAAATAGCCGTACATTGGCAAGGAGCCATTAACCCATTCCTCAATGATCAAAGAATGTGAGTGCCGCGCAGCATGAATGCATGCTTCGCTGATTGTAATCACGGGCTGTGGAAGGTCTTCAGAGGGTTCTCGGTGGCCGCTTTGGAAAAGAGCGTGAAGTAGAATCGGGCGGGTGGCTAGGATGACACACTGATGCTTGTGATGAGAAAATATATCTCATTTCAAAGAAAGGCGGATGCCTACCTGATTGAATTGTAGATGCAGAGAGACAATGTGTTTGGGAGGTACGCTGTCTTCCTGACGTAACCGTACATGTTCTGGGAGCGATTGTAGCCAATCTTGTAGAGCAAGTAGCAACTGCTGCTCTCGCTGCAGGAATGGCTCTATGTGGTGCTTCCTGCCATAAATCTTGTCTACCGTCTGCCCTATAATGCGAGACAGTCGAATGCTAGCCACTAGGTATGCAGTATCTGAGAACTGCTCCTGGGCAGTGGAATCAGCAACCTCTGCTGGCAAGTCGACATGGATGTCTTCGTCGCGGATCTGCAATGGAAACCCAATTTTCGAGGTAAACATCCGATCAAACACGTAAATTGCCCACCAAAGTCGTACTCGGTGTTCACGTTCTATAGCATTCGCACACTGTTGTACGGGAATGTTATGGTTAAGTCCGAGAACTAGACCTAAACGCATCGCGCTGCCTATCAACATATACCCGGAATGTCTTCTGTTGAGGAAGTAGGAGTATAGAGACTAGGAGCCGGTTAGATTGTCCTTCGCACAAGCAATGTAGGAGACCTCCTACCAACAATAGAAGACTCTCCACGTGTATCATCCCTGGCCGCTCCGGCATGATGGGTATAAGACTCATTGCTCGAACGTAGTATTTCGTTCCTGGGACCTTGCTGGTGGGCGATGCACTTGACCGGGAGGAATATACTTCACCCAGCGCAAAGAGCCCGAAGAACTTGCATGTTAAGGCGGGGTCATCTTGCAGTGAGGGGGTCCGATAGACAGACTCCAGCTGATCAAGGGTTGATTTGCGAAGGACCAGGTGGTAGACACGACTCAGTTGGTTGAAAGCGATGCGGACTAAAAGACGAGCTTGGGCGAGTCCAGGCCACTGATTTGCGCCTTCGAGCAAGGAAGACTCAGGTGTGTACTGGGTACGCGCGACATGAGCTGTCTTTGGGTCTCCTGTGAGAAACTGACGCAACCGCGTCGAGAATGCTGTGCATGCTGCTTCTCCCATGTAGATGGGAGGGGCGGATGAGTCGTATGGATAGAACCAGGCGCGATCTCCGATGAGTGGGTTCTGGACTGTGGGGTAAGTTTCTGACGACGGCACAGGGAGTTGTACAGAGCTGGAGGGAGAGCTATGAGGTGTGCTGAGCACGCGCAGCTGCTCCTTCAATAGAGAATTTTCGGAGAGAATCTCATCGATATAACTGACCAGGGTGGTTGATCAGAAAAGAGTGATATGTGAGAAGCAAGGAAGCAAGGGAAAAGGGAAGGTACGGTACCTTTCCTGAACTTTGAGCTTTCTGTCGCGAACGGCATACTGGCAGGATTCCCCACATCCAGCTTGCCGACATCTTGAGCAAGGCTGTTCACCGGAGCACTTGACTTTGAGAGAGTGACAGCGATTGCAGCTGTGCCAAATGGGTCAGTCAGACACTGTACCCGCATTCGGGAAAGCCAGGACATACGCTACAGATTTTTTGTTGAGCCTTTTCGGTGGATTCTTGACGACAGGCATGAATACTAGAATTGCTTCAATGACCCAGTGCGAATATTCAATTGTGAAGTGGACGAGTTGTGGCGGATGCTATCGGCGAGTTGATCTTTCGCCGGCAGGAGATTCGATGACAGCATGCCTTACTCAGCATCGGCATATCCGCAACCAGCCGATCCCAGATGAGCTCTATAGCAAGTTCATATGTACTCCTTGCAACAGTTTTACTATGAAGCCAAGGCTGCTTTGGTTATAATCTGTCGCTGTGACACATGCCAGTATCAATATGCCCACTGTAATGAGTACCAAAAGCAGAATAAAACCAGCAACCGAGCGACGTTATCGGTGAGGTTAGATTTTAGTTCGGCAAGGTCAATGAACTTGCCGAGCGTTCAATGATCCAGACAATAAAACCATGAACTAAATCCAAGCGAAGTCATGCAAGGATGTCTTGAAGTACTAACAAGCATAGAATGATACAATGCTTCACAAATCCAACTTTCGCGTTCGGTTTCACTTGGAAACCCCTTCCCAAACCTTCAGCATTGGGGAGACGATCGGAGGTTGTGTTTTGATCACCAGTCATAGAAGCTCTTCTCCACCCCAGTTCAATCTTGCACTTGAAGGTACTACATCTTCTATTCTGACAAGTGCCCGTCACTAACAGCTTGGCAGGCAAGGTGAACGTACAGGTGGACCTTAGCGAGAACGCAGTGCCGCTACCGCAACCGACAGCATCAACTACTTTTCTGCACATGAGCCAGCCTCTTGATGATCCCTCCATACAAGCAGCAGGCAAAGCCCTTGACGCCGGAGTCGAATATTGCCTGCCATTCGAGTTTGTGGTTCCTTGCAAGCTACCACTCCAGGCCTGCCAGCATAGTTGCCGTCATGAGCAAGTACAGGAAGAACATCTCTCCCTTCCTCCAAGTCTCGGGACACTAGGCCACCGGAAAAAGTCATTACACGGCAAGGATGATATGGCTCCTGAAACAGCCTCCATTGCCTATCACATTTCTCTCCGAATAAGCAAAAAGCCTTCCAAAGCCGGGACAACAGCCCCGATTGCCGAATGGGAGCACCCGATACACATTCGTCCGTTGCGCGTGGAACGCGCCCCGGCCCTCGTGCCACGAGAAAGCAAATTCTATTGCCTGCGGCGAGAGGTTACAATCACCCGGGGTCTTTCCAGAGCACCCCAGGGTGTTTTGTCAGCCCAAGCAGTCCAGCCCACCGCGATAGCGCCAAATGCAATCCCTTTCCGCCTGGTACCCATCGACCTACATTACAGAGCCCTCTCCGGTGCCCCTCCGCCCAAACTGTCAGCAATCAAAGTCGAACTCCAAGCGACCAGTTTCTTCGGCGTCAAGCCTTGGTCAGACTTTCCCGACTTGACCGATCCCGTAACCTGGGGCCGCCACCAGAACCATTATACATACCCGGTGTCGTTGGCAGACATGCAGCCCGGCCCGCTGAAGTGGCAGCAGAAGAACACAGATGATGAAACCTCGCCGATCTTCAGATCCACAATCCAGGTGCCCGTGGAGCTTCCTGGTAAATTCGACTACCCTCCAAGTTTCAGCCACTGCTTCATCTCCCGGGTGTATGCCTTGAAGGTCGATATTTGTTGGCGGACCCCGGGTGCGTGGGGAAGAAACCGAGTGTCCTTAACTGTTCCGCTGCAGATACTGTAATTTGAAGATAGAGATACCCACCACATTTGTATATTATGAACAACTATGACCTATCAATTGATGTCTTTCCCCACCACCTCCATATGCACTTTTCTTTAAAAGTCAAACCGGTCACGCTTTGGTGTACTAAGTCCACTGGACGGCTATATACCCATCCTGAGTGATGTTAATGCCCATAAGTTGTCCTGATCACGAAGAATAATCGATTCTCTGCTTCTGAAACTGCTCCACAGGGTAGGCTGGATTATAACCCCTTATACCCTCAAAGCAGCGTTCACCCAGCGCACAATGATGCCCCCGATATCTGCCTACCACGAACAAAAATGAGTCTAAGTTCGAATTGATGCTTCCCTCCCCCCCCTGTATTATACAAACCCCCAAGACGACATCACAACTCAACTACCGACCACCTCTCAACCCTGAAATTCAAGGCTCTACTCGGTATAGCAAGGTGTCCGATCCAGCGCCGTGAACGCACTGATACACTCGTACTTGCCCCCAGCATTGCAGGCCGTGCCGGCCGTGCCATCCGCGTTGCTGACCCCATCCGCGCGATGAGCGTTAGCGCAGATAGACGCGCAGTCCAACTCTCCGACACTCGCGTCCTGGATATGATACACGAATTGCGTTAGCGATACGCTCTCATCATTGTATTCCGGGTCGAAGGGGCAGGTTGCTCGGGGGGTTTGGGATCTATCTCACCGAGTACACGCAGCAGTGGTCGCTGTTGGCGAATTCGCATTGGCAGTAGGTGCATGCCTGGGTGGTGGAGGCGAGGGCGCCAAGGAGGAGGAAGCCGAGGGTGATGAGCTGGACCATTGTGACTGTCTGGGATGTCGGTGGAGAGCGAGAGGTAGGTTGCAAGAGGTGAGCTGCTTTGAGCTGATGAAGTTTGAGGAATGCTGGTGAGAAAAGCCGAGTAGAGGGGCACTGTGTCTCTTTTTATATTGCAGTTCGAGCTGAGCAGTCGGTCAAGGTCGAGTGCGTACTATCTGTTCCTCAACATGAAGCATCGGGCAACAGAATGTACAGTACAGTACACCGCTGCTCTACCTCCGGTGCCCTTGAAGACATGTCTCCTCGTCCAATGATCCGTTCTGGAGATAGTCTTCACAATCGGAATGGCTGTATCGTGGGTGTGCACTGGCTATACCGATCTTCCCAAAATGGTGATCTACGCGGCCTACAGAACCATCGGTCCATATCAGCAGGATTGCCCTGGATGATAGTGCAAGCTCCAAGGTGAGTCTGCATGGGAGCCTGTGAACATGATCGACACGATCCTACTCAATTTGGGCTCGGTACACTCTAAATAACTTTGGCTTTTGACGCTAAGCTGAGACTAGCGCTGGCGCTGACTTAAGGAGGGCAGTCTCTAGTCCCGCATGATACTATATGCTTCAGATTCCAGCGACATTGCTCCGTCGGAGTGAGACAATTAATCTATTCGGTGATCCTTCAGGTTGTGAGTGTTACCTGTGCCGCGTAGTCTGCCGCGGACTTTTTGCGGTCAGGCATGAACCATGGTATGGTCTGACGTTCTGGGGATAATGCTTAGCCAAAGTTTGGCTCAAATACACAGTTTGTGGATCTTCGAGTCCGTAAGCTGCTTAGAAGGTGGTTCTTACCTCTTATGTCGATACTTTAGGCAATGTCCTGTTCTAGGGTTTGACGAGAGATTTGGAAGCTCTATTGAAATTGTACACTCAGTGATTGAAAGAAAACAGTTATATACTGTGAGTATCTGATTATATAAGATAGGTAATTCAAAAAGATGTATGTACAGTAGATGACTGACATGACTTGAAATACAAAAGAGACTCTGTGAGTCACCAAAATGGGCGTGTACTAGAGCAAACAGACTCCAGATTCAGCCGAAGACGCTTCTCTCACTTAGCAAGACGCAACAGAGGGATAGTTCTTGCAAGCACTGGACTTCTTGCCGCCAGTGACCTCGACATCGGTCCAGGTCCAATCCTTGCAGCTACCGCTACCGCACAGGAGGTAGATCTCCGTGGCACCGCTGGCAACACTACCGGTCACGCCATCCAGAGTGATATCGGTGACCGACACACCGTTGGTAGGCTTACCGGTAGGCTTGCCATCCTCGTAGTCCTGCTGGATGACCACTCCGTAGTCGGTGATGCCGGACATGACAATGTTCGTGTATTTGACGTCGGAAACTGAGCCCGTGGCGCCGGAGATGGTCTTGATGCGGACGGCATTCTCGGAGTTGGACACGGTGGAGTGCTCGATCGTGACGTTCTTGACGGTGTTGTCGGAACGACCACCCACGGAGCCGATAGAAAGGCCGTGACCACCGATACAAGTTCCGCCGGTGAAGTAGATATTCTAAGCAGTAGACCATGGGTTAGTACCTGCCTTGATCAGAAAGGGGGCCGGAGAAAGGGGCTGATATACTTCGCCAGAGTTGATTGCGAGACAGTCGTCCTGATTGTGAACCCAGGGCTTGATGATGTTCACGCCAACCGAGCTGCCCACGTCGAACGCGTCGGTGTTGTGACCACCAAGGCTGTCGCCATCAGCGTTGTTGATGGTGATATCGGTGAGGGTGATATCGTTTGCCTCGATACTGAAGGCCATGAGAGGGGTGTTCTTGATCTCAAGTCCGGTGATGGAGGAGGAGTCCAGCCCGTGGGCGTAGAAGAACTTGGGCTTGGTCTTTCCGCTGGTTCCCTTACCATCCCACCAGCGGGAGCCATCGCAGTTGATGAGATGACCAGAGGCTCCGGTGACGGTGATGTCCGTGCCACTCATGGAGATCAGGGGGCCTGCCCATTCCTCATAGCCAAAAGTGGTGGTGCCCTCGAAGGTGACATGGGTACCGCTCCTGAGGCCAGTCAAGTCCAGGGTGGTCCCGGCAGGAACAGCAATGTTGTCGAGGACGATGGTCGAGCAGCTGGCCTTACCCGCCTTAGCCGCAGCAGCCGTGGTAAAAGTGCAACTGCCGCGAGCCTCGATAGGGGAAGCGGACACAAGCGTAGCCCCAGCAGCCAGGCTGTAGGCCATAAGAGAAGAGAAGGAAGGCATGGTGGTTTAAGGAAAGTGGTTCTATAGAGAAAGAAGATGAAAGAAAGGAAAGTGGTAGAGAGTGATGAGAGAGCGAATGAATGATCAAGGACTGTTCATCACAATCGAGCACCATGTTGACGTCTTATATAGTCCTGCTGTGTGAGCCTACCACCGGACTGCCAACTTCACAGTGCGTACTGTACCCCTTTTGTCAACTGCGAATACCTCTCACTCTGCGGGCTCACTCTACATGAAGTCCAGGCTAAGCTTTAACGGCATAGCTGAACCTTCCTGCAATCACTCGACCCTGATATCGATTGCAATGCAGAGACCATGATAGGGGTTTTCTTCGGCACACAGTACAGCCACGAACCGCTTGTCTTACCTGTAGTGGTCCATCGGCTTGCGTTTCAGGGTCTCGATGGCGCCTTCGGCTCGCCTGCAGATTCCCTGGTCTTGGGTTGATGCAACTTGGTTGGATCTAGTCAGGGTTCTAGTCGCAGTCCACTCACTGACCACTGATTAAGCAATTTTACAAGCTTCGGCCTAGCGCTCTTGGTAAAAGCTCGGCTATACCAATGTGGCCCTGCCGGCTTATGGTTCACATACTAGCCGATGACAGTCGAGTTTACTCCTTTTCATTCTCCCTTCTCAAAACACAGGCACCAAATACCGCTAGACTGAGTGACTCAATAAGAAGTAACATGCTTGGAGGAGCTCTTTCACATTTCTCTTTTGTGCCTAGGATCATTCTTAGTCTTTAGTCAGGGCCAACCTGCTGCTGACCAGCTGGTCTCAATCGAAGAAAGAAAGACCTAACCAGTACATACCATACCATACAGTCCCAGTCCCTGAAAATCATTGCAGGGTAAAATGTGGTCAAGCCTCGGTCTAAGTTTGGGTCTTGAAGAATCAATCTGGAACCCACCAGTGGCGGTCGCTAACCCTATCCGGTTAGTCAGGGAAGCACGCGGAAGCCGCTCGTCACGCCCTGCCCGCTTAGATAATCTCTCCATCGGTTCACTCGCTCATGAGGTAGGAAGAAAGAACAATTCCAGGAGATGATAATACAGTCAACCCCAGTTCTCCCGTCTCTAGAACCATGGGGGAATCTCCTCGGGTGAAGGAAGCCTTTGCGGCTGCCACCAGGTTTCTAGACCCTGTTCTCCAAAGAGGCACGCAGACCTGACCGTCCTTCCGTGCCGTTGATGTCGAGGCTAACCTAGTGTGAAGAGGAAATCCAAAAACATCGCGGAAAGTCCCTCCTGGACATTCTGCTAGGCAACAACAGCTCCGAGACATGTGGGGAAGACGTGTCGAAACGAAGGACTGTCATTGGCAAGGCCTTGGAGATCCTGAACTCCGTTCATACCGCCTTTGTGACACCACTGAACGATGCCGATAACGAGGCCCTTCGTCAGAGCACGGCAGACGCAGAAGATGCTGCACTCGAAGATGCCAAGCGACGGCGGCTCCTCCATGCGCTGCTGGACTTGATCTCTCTGGAGGGTATCTACCCCTCGCTCTCGCGGGGAGTTGCGATCCCGCTTCAGAAAAGAGTCATATCGGTCTTGCCCGCAGGCGTCATCGCCCAGCAAGATCAAGCTCCTGTCCACGAGAGGCCGCAGGACGAAACCATTCTCGAGCAGATTATAATAGCACTTACAGATATAGTATTTGACCCTCGACCGAGTATCCAGCCTGTAGTCCGTGGTCGTATATTAAGTGATATGATCAGCGGGCTTTCGGATCTAGGTTACAATTCGACAGGGTTGCCTGATGACAAAAGGCTATATCATCGTCATGGCCTTACCAAGCTGATCGAAGAGTAAGCTGCTACCAGGAGCGTATTTTTTCATTTTACTAAGCCTCGGCAGAACTCCCAGCACGGTAGTCCTTTCTACCCTCTCGCCGTTTCTTCAATCGGAGCCAGCACCATGGTTCAAATCAGTTGTCTCTGGTTTCTTATCTCGAATACCCCTCCGGCCAGACGGGGTCTTGCAGACCATGATGTTTCTAGCTTCTCAGCTCGCACCTTCCCTTGGGGTCGAGTCGCAGACCCAAGTGTCCAATGGCCCTCATTTCACCGTACAAGCAATCATGCAAACATCCCGTCTACTATCATCGGTACCACAAGGAATGGAGGCGGATGAGTACTTTAATACGATTGCTCCACAGCTGTTGGACCTGATAGATGGCGAAGACCCGGATCTGCGGAAGACCGCAGCATACGTCGTTGGTAATGGTATCTTATCGAAGCGATCGTACGGGTCTCGTGGAACGATAGGCCACTCCATCTTCTTAGTACCTATCTTTGAGGCGCTCACCGCCAGCCTCAGCTCATCTTCGAGACTATGGCTGACTCGTGAAGACGAGTCTAACGATTCATCAGGACAGGTTCTGGTGGATGAGGCAGTATTGATGCTGGCAATTGACAGACTGACCAGCCTAGTCCTCCAGCCTCCCAATCCAGGCCTCGTCAAGAGAATCGTCCATCCAGTCCTTCTTCCCCTCTGGGGACTGGTTTGCTATGCATTGGAACATCAGGAGACCGGGCTGCACGAGAAGGTGCTGACTATCTTGCAAGCATACTTTGGTCTGTCAGGCGGACTAGAGCCATTGAAGAAGCTAGTCGATAATTTGCTCTGGGATGGGGGTTCTGCCTGGACCTACGGCATACAACCTGAAAAGTCTGTATCGCTGGTCAAGCGTGATCCGGCAGAAACAAGCCGTAACATTATCCGGCTCGTGGACAATCTGCAGTCGCGGGCGAAGCTGTTCCTAAGTGTCTTAGGTGCCGATTCTAATAGCGAGGAAAGGACGGGCGATATCTTCCTCTATGTCAGCGAGCGTTGGCTTGTGAAACCCTCCAACGAATCAGCAACCCTTACCAGCATGAGACTTACACCGGAGGACGAAGACCCCTCCGATGTAATTCACAAGCTAGTTAGTGCTAAGCTGGCTGAAACCCTACTCGATAATTTCAAGGATACACTCTCTCGTCGTCCTCTTAGGGTGCTCGAACTCATCAAACAAATCATCGACGGCGAGCTCCACGGAGCATATACTCGAAAGAAGAAGAGAACCGATCTGACATCCGGGAAAATGTCCCTTTCGTCTCTAGCCAGCATTGTCAACACCGAAGAAGCCGGACAAGAAGCAGACCCGCAATCGGACTCGACTGAATCCTTGCCCGCCGTATTCAGTCTGTTGTCAACAGTCCTCGCATCCCCCGAATTCACCACCTCCCCAGAAACAGTGCCAGTACTCGAAAGCATCAAATCCAAACTTGATAAACTCATCCCCTACCTCCCTAACTCACTATCCAAGGCCGGCACAACTGCCGCCATGCTCGCCGAGATCCAACTCAGCGAGCAGTCCAGCGACAGCTCCAGTACCGCGAAAACCTCCTCCGAGATCTCCGACTTCGAAACCCACCGCCGCGCACTCACCAACCTCAACTCCGACCTCGCTCCCATCCAGGCCGAGGGCTTCTCACTCCTCTCCAGCCTGATCAAGAAATCCTCCCCGGTCCTCGACATCCCATCCACGCTCACCCTCCTCCTCTCCGTCCTCACCGACCCCTCAGACGAACCGCTCACGAACGACGAATTCGTCTACCTGAACGCCATTAACCTCATTGGCACCCTCGCCGCCCGCCACCCACGCACCGTCCTCAAAACCCTGGTCGACCGCTACATCGACCGCCCCGAAGCCAGCGGCGGGCACGTCGACCAGCGCCTGAAAATTGGCGAGGCCCTCTTGCGCACCGTCCAGGACCTCGACGAGGCCCTCACGGGCGAGCCCGCCCGCCTCCTCGGCGAAGGGATGATCACCGTTGCCGGCCGCCGCGCCCACAAGCCCGAGGCCCAGAAGGCCCGTCGCGAACGTTTCGCCGCCGATCAACGCAAGAAGGAGCGCGAGGCCCGTAAACAGGAGCGCGAAGCAAAGGAGATCATCATGCCCGCCGGCTGGTCCCTGGGACCATCACCCCAAAACACCACCGACACCAACACCAACACCAGCACCAACACCAACTCCCTCGACGACGACGACGACGACGACGACGAAGCAAACCCCACCCCCGAACAACTAGCGCACTACGAAAACATCATCGCCGCCTGGGCGGCGGGCTCGCAATCCGACGCCGAACCGGACGATCTGCGCGTGCGCGCGTCGGCCCTCTCCATCCTCGCCACCGCCATCCGTACCAACATCCTGGGCCTGGGCGTCTCGACCGTCGGCGCCGCAGTCGACCTCGCGCTGGCCACGCTGACGATGGAGCCAGAGCCCGAGAGCGCGATCCTGCGCCGCGCCAGCGTCGTGCTCCTGTCCGACGTGCTGAAGGCCATGGACACCGTGCGCGAGGAGAAAGGCGCTGACGCGCTGGGATTCGGGTTCTCGTTGGCCGAGCAGGGTACTACCGGTGAGATGGGGGGAGGCTCGACCGTGATCGGAAATATCCCGCGGATGCTGCGGACCCTGATGTTTGTGGAGAGCGGGGAGACGGATCCAATTGTGCGGGGCCATGTGCGCGTCGTCATTGAGAGTCTGGAGGCGTGGTTGGAGAAGGCTTTGCTGTGGGGGATTGGGGCATCGTCGAGGAGTGCTGAGGATGATAATGGGGCGCCAAGGATGGGGCTTGGGGATCGGATTGCGGGGCTGAGGATTGATCCTTTGGCTGGAAATAGAGAGGCGAGTCTACGACCGAGGATCGAGGAGATTGAGTAGGGGATGCGATCTTTTGCTATGGGCTGTGCTGTCTGGGTTGAAGTTGGGCTCGATTCTCGATCGGCTCGTGGCTTGTGGTCTGGACCTTTCGAGGCTTTGTCATCAATTACTTATATGTTCTCAGACTCAGAAAATCAATCGAAGATAGCATTAATGAAGTGCAGATGAACCCGATGAGAATTGATTGCCTCATAAAAGCAAAATGTAGTCAGTATTCGTTTGTCCAGTGACAAGGATTGTTTTCATATTACACACGAAACGGCAGAGTGAAAACGAAGAGCTGTCCCGTCGACCCCAGCTATCAAGTCGAACGCATCACACCATAGAAATCATTGAGCAATCACTAAAAGCAGAACCCTCCTTCCCAGTACGCCTTCCTTTGCACGACACCCAATACTGAGAGACAATAAGCATCATAAATGAGATCGTCCTTGGTTCAACCCACGGTCAGGTGAACAGAGAGTCGTGTGTTTCAGTGCTGAAATCCGCGGCCACTACCACCACCTCCTCCTCCTCCTCCTCCTCCTCCACCACCACGCCCACGCCCACCCCGGCCGCCACCGCCGCCACGGAATCTGCCGCCGCCGCCACCGCCGCGGCCTCGCCCAAAGCCCCCACGACGTGGGCCTCGATCCCGTGGTCTGAACTCACTGGGTCGAGGGCCTGCGGCCATGCGAGCTTGGCGTTCCTCGTCACTCATATGAAATTTGTTTTCGATCCCTATCAGCTCGCAGAACTGCGCGGTTTGCGGGTTAGTGTACTCGATGGGCTGTTCCTCCGTGTTAAGCGGGACAGCTGGATCGTATACTGGGGCGGTTAGGGTGAAGTTGTCGGGGACGTCCAGCTTTCCAGTCTGAACCACGTGTTCGTCCACCCATTTCTCCTCCTCCTCGATCAGCGGCTTATATACCTGATCTCCCTTGTCAGCCGGGGCCTTCGCGGCCGGGTCTCCGAGTTGGAGGTCGTCAGCGAAGACACGCGTAATTGCTAGCCATTCTTTATCGTACTGCAGACGGTAAGGGCGTTCGGCACTGATGCCTTCTTGGTCGGAGATAGCTTCGATCTCAAGCAGCTGTAAGAAATGGCGTTGAGGAAGGCATTTGTCAAGTGCCAGGAAATTAGTGATCGTGTTGGCAATTGCATCAGGCAACGGTCCGTTCAATGGGTAAGGATCGGGCTGAGGGCGGGCGAAGCTGGCAGGAAGTTGGTTGCGAAGATCTTCAGGAATGTCAGTACCACTAGCCGGCAAAGCCGGGTCAGCCTGCGCAGTAGTCTTCGAGTCATCGCTGGGGATTGCTTCGTTAGCAGAGGGCTCGTCGGTCCGTCCAGCTACAGGAGTAGAGACTTTGTGAGGAGTCGTTTCCGCATCGGAGTCACTGTCCAGGTCGAGATCGATCTCGTCGGAGTTCTTCACGGCTTCGGGTTTGTGTTCGATCTTCAGCTTCTTGTTGGCGCTATCACGTTCGATGCCGGTGTAGAGGCGGCCGGATCCGTCCTCGCTCGTCTCGATTCTTTTCCATGTCAGATCGTGCGAAACGCTCGGTTTTAGAGCTGCATACTGAAGGGATTGATCTGCCAGAAATCGAGAGTTCTCAGCCGCCTCAGCTTCAGCAGCCACGGTGTGGAAACTATTCCAT
Source organism: Aspergillus japonicus CBS 114.51 (assembly GCF_003184785.1). NCBI lineage: Eukaryota > Fungi > Ascomycota > Eurotiomycetes > Eurotiales > Aspergillaceae > Aspergillus > Aspergillus japonicus. The sequence continues at coordinate 98,397 of NW_020291665.1, read as the reverse complement.
GCTGAAATCTTACTCTGGTCATCACTGGGCTCATTGGGGGTTTCCTTCTCAGATGGGGCCCCATCTCCTTTGTCGACAGCCGAGGGTTGGCTTGCTGTTTCCGCGGTCCCGTGGTGGTCTGAAGGCTCTTGTTCCGCGGCAGGTCGAGCTGGGAGAGTACGCCCGGCCTCGGGATTATCATCGGGAAGCGCAAGAGCCGTGAGGATAGCACCGTCCAAGCCGAATTGGTGCGAAGCACCCGGGGCGGGAAAAGGATCGGGTAGAGGAGCTTCAGCTTTCCTTTTAGCAGCCGGGTGTTCAGGGGTAACATACTCTCCATGAGCGACTATGGCGGCGAACTTCACATGCAAGTGGGCGGAGAACCAATGGGCCGGACGTAGACGGTCAAGAACGTACTTGGCCGCAGGGTTGCCCAGTTTACCACTTTGGGAGTCCTCACGGAAGCCTCTCTTTGTGTTGAAGAGATACTCGGAATCTCCGCACAGTTCAACCTGCTTGGGCCAATCGTGAGACAAGCCCAGGTCAACCTGGGTACGAACCTGAAGTAGCTTCCGAACATCAAGCTCTCTCACGTGGTAGATGCTTGAAACATCGTCTCGATTATAAGGCAATCTCTCCGAATGCGGCTTTCTGTAGTCGTAGCCCTTCCAGATACCAGACATGCCGGCAATGCGGAGGGGACCGAACCGAAGGACGTTCGCTGCACCCAAGTAGTAAATATTCGGGGCAACCCATCCTCCGTAGTAAAGTTCGAAGAGATGATTGCCAGCCTCATGGTTACCTCCGATGAAGATAGTCAGATAGGGTGCGGTGCGTTTTCCACTGTAGTATTCGTGAAAGTCGCCCAACTCCCTGTACTTCTGAGGCACAGACATACAGGCAAGATCATTGGCATTGCGGACGGCCTGGAGATTCAGTTGAGGAAAGGATTGTTACTGAGAACAAGCGAGGCGATCGCGGAAGACTCACCTGGAAATCGCCACCTATGATGACCAAGTCAACGCCATCCCATCCTTTCAGGGCGGCAGCGTTCTCAACTGATGCATATATGTCATTGAGACAGCCATGCCCCTGCGAGAAGTGTGTTTAATAACATTGCAACCTCGAAAAGTAGCGCGCGGACCAAGCAATAGGACACTTACACAGCCTTCGAAAGCGACCCTGACGGAAGCAGGATTAGAGGTTTGTTGGGCCTCCATCGCGACTGGAGAATGGCCTACTTATGGGCCTACTTATGGCCAAGTAGCCAAGTAGATCTGGGGCAGGCGGAAGAGACGCGAAGAATCCAGCAAGCGAACACCCGCAGTTTGTTGTCCGAAAGAATTTTTGAAGACTTGAACTTCTTCCAAGTAAGATTGAGGAAGATAAGTAGCTATGAAGTGAGAGACCGGAGTCGAGAAGGTGAAAGAAAATACAAAACAAAGAAAGCGAGTGGGCGAGCACGAGAAGTGAGGGAGAGCAAAGAAAGTAGTAGTAGAAGAGGTGGAAGTACCAAAGAAGTAACACAACCAAAGGACTGACTGTTTCGGGTGTTTGATTTGCTTGCTTTGCTTGCTTTGCATCCGCCAATTCCTCTTCCTTTGCTTGGGGGGCACATTTTAACCAGTACAGGTTCCCAATTCACAACCAACCCTCTATTAATTCGCCCTTTTCCATTCACTTCAACTTCTTTCCGAACAAAAATATGCCACTCAGCGACCATGCACCTAGGCTGGAATATCTGAAGAGCTCAGCAAGCTTTTTAGAGGCCGCAAGCCCATCGACCGCAGCCCGTCTGATGTCCGTTCACAATAACATCATTCGCGATGAGTTCAAGCCTTTAAATCAGCGGCACCAAGAATTTGCATGTGGAGCATGTGGAAGTCTCCGAAACCCCAAGTCGACCAGGACTATTCAGGTCTCTAAGAGGAGAAAGAAGCTTGCAGGCTTGAGTGCTGAGGGGGCTACGGTTTTAATCTGTCTTCGCTGCCGTCGACGCACCGTCAAACCCTCTAGAAAAGAATCGATTCGCTCCAATGCTCCAGTCGTTCCAGTAACTACGGTCCCGAACGCAGTTGCGACTCAATCCTCAACGTCTACGAGGCCTTTGCCCGGCCAGCCAGTCCCTGCACCCGCGGATCAAGATAAGGCGGTTAAATCCGCGGAAAATGCCAGTAGCAAGAAAAGAGCCAAGTCTCGCAAGCAAGGTGGTCTGCAGGCACTAATGGCCTCGAAGCAACAATCTCGCCCGGCCTCGTCTCTCGATCTCTTTGATTTCTTGCAGCAGTGAAGATCACATGATTGTCGTGTATCACGTGATGGTTGCGGAAAATCGGGGACGGTCTCCGGAACACTTTGGGGCTAGCGCGGGGTTTCCTCGGCTTGTCGGTTGGTGTTCCATCGTTCCCCTCGTAACTTAACTTATCGGCTGGCTGGAAGCTCCAAACAGATCCACCAGCTGCTGCTGCTTCCTTTGTTCCTCTTGCTTTCTTGCAGCTTTTGTCCGCACCTTAGCTTGGCTACATCCTGTTCTCATATAGCCTGCTCTCTCGATTCTCGGTCGCTTCCCGTCTTGCCAGCACAATGTCGACTTACTCTCATGACGATGATGACGAGCACGATCCTCAGGCTGATGAGCTCCGGGAGACCGCTCTGGTCACGCTGGAAACGCTTATCAGTGCCTGCGGTCCCCAAATGCAGCCCTACATGCCTTACGCTATCAACGCCGCCCTACGCTACCTCAAATACGACCCCAATGTGGCAGAAATGGAAGATGAGGAAATGAGTGGCACTCAGGACGACGGCTCCGAAGATGACGTAACCGAGGACCCTGATCTGGATGACGATGAGTTCGAAGACTTTGAGGAGGAAGGAGGATACAGTGACATCGATGATATGAGTTGGAAAGTCCGCCGATGTGCTGCCAAGTTGCTGTACAGCGTTATCTCTACCTACGGCCATAGCCGCGCGCTCGATGAGGCTTCCTTGTATCAGCAGATCTCCCCCGCTCTTATCGCTCGATTCAACAAGGAGAGAGAGGAAAGCGTGAAGCTGGAAGTCGTTTCTACTATGACTGCGCTCATCCGAAAGACTGGTGAAGGCTCCATGATCATAACCTCCAATGGCTTCCTTGAGGCTGTGGGTGGCTCGAAAAACTCTAGGAAGCGCAGACGCCAGGATAGTGATGCAAGCATGATTGACTTTGAGCCAGGCATTGGCACCTCCTCCGCTGCCAGCACACCTGTTATTACTCCGGCTTCCCCTAAGTCTGGTGCGCAGGCAGAATTGGCTCGCTCCGTGCCTACGATTGTGCAGAGCGTTGTCAAGATGTGGAAACAAGCTTCCGTGCCTCTGAAGCAAGCGATTATCGCCTTACTCAGAAGCTTGGCACTGGTTCGCTACGGCGGCTTGACTGATCACCTTCAACAGATCGAAGATCCTATAGCTGACGTCCTCAAATCTTCCATTTCTAGCAGCTCCTCCGCTTCGCTTGGGGCCTCTGCGAGTACCGGTACTCTTCAGACTGAAACCCTTGGTCTCATCTCCGCCATCGCCGAAACACACACGTCGGGTGCTCTTCTGCCTTTCTTGATCGCCCTGATTCCTGGTGTTATTGGCGCTGTCAATGATCGCAACTACAAAGTCAGCAGTGAGGCACTGGGTGCCGTGGAACAGATTGTGAAAGCACTTACGCCTCCTCGAGTTGCTAGCACAACCCAGGACCTCGCAACTCAGCTGGAAAGATTGTACGATGTTGTTCTTGCGCGCATCACTGACACCAGCGCTGATCTCGAGGTTCGGCAACGTGCAATTCACGTCTTTGGCGTGCTCCTGGCGCGCACTTCCGGCGACAATGGTTCTACATTTATCTCACTCGACCGTCGTTCAAAAGGCCTCACAGTTCTGGTTGATCGCCTTCGAAATGAAACCACACGCCTTGCAGCAGTTCGGGCAGTCGATGATGTTGCTGTTCTCTGCACTCGTGACGCAGACGTTACTGCATCGTGGGTCGCCGAAGTCACAGCAGAGCTTGGAGCGCAGCTGCGGAAGTCAGATCGCGTTCTCCGGGGAGCCAGTCTGGAGGCTCTGCGCAGCCTTGCCATGAACCCCAACACAAAGGGCCATTATAACGCTAGCACCATGAAGGAGCTGGAGGACTGTCTTCTGCCACTAATAAGTGCTGAGGATTTCCATTTCCTCGCTCCCTCACTTATCATTCTCGGGAAACTTATACCTGGCAACGCCGAGCTCTTGGTCAATGACAATCTGGTTTCTGCACTTTGTTCCGTTGTCATTTCGCCCCTAGTCGGAACAGTACTTAAGGCCATGCTTCTGGTGGTGAAAGTCATCGGAGAGGCAGGTGCAGGAGCGGCATTGATGAAGAAACTACTGCGGGATGTTGGCATTAACGGTGACACCTCTGTTGTCGGGCGAGCGATTGGGACGCTTCTCGTACATGGCGGGCCTAACTTGGGTGTCAAGATGGAGGACTTTATGACCGAATTGGAGACCGCGCCGGACGCTCAGCGAAAATGCCTTGCGCTCGCGATTTTGGGCGAAATTGGTCTTCGAATGGGCGCTAGCTGTTCGCTGACTCCAGAACTTTTCATTGACCACTTCAATTCCAAGTCAGACAAGGTCCGTTTGGCTGCAGCTGCAGCTCTGGGAAATGCGGCGGCGGGCAATGTGAAGGCATACCTACCTACCATCCTGGGTGGGTTGAACAAGAGCGACCCGCAAAGCTACTTGTTGCTTCATTCGGTGAAAGAATTGTTACAGCATCCTGAAATCGTCAGACCTGACCTAGCTCCTTCCGCAGCCAAGCTTTGGCAGGCCCTGCTGGTGGTCTCCGAGCTGGAAGACAACCGTGCTGTTGGCGCGGAATGTGTTGGTCGCCTGGCCCTTATCGATCCCAGTGCCTACATCCCCTTATTCCAGGTAACCTTCCACCTCAAAACCTTCCCCCTCAAGTCGGAGCGTGGCAGGACCTAACGATGAACATAGGATCATTTCTCCAACCCGGACGCCAGTATCCGTGGTGTTGTCATCTCTGCCTTCCGTTACACTCTCTCCGACTCCCGAGATACCTACAACGATGTCCTCCGACCCACCATCGTCCCTCTTCTCGTCAACATGCTCAGTGACCCAGACCTGGGTAACCATCGCCTCGCTCTGACCACGCTGAATTCCGCCATCCACAACAAGATGGACATCCTCCTTCCCCACCTCAATGAACTCCTCCCCGCCGTTTTCGAGGACGCTAAGCTCAAACCTGAACTAATCCGCGAAGTACAAATGGGCCCGTTCAAACACCGCGTCGACGACGGCCTGGAACTCCGCAAGGTAAGCCGCACACAACCTCATTCATACACCTCTTTTCCCCACTCTACCCTTTCCTTTCCTACGAGCCAGATTCAAACTGACAGCTCTTCTGAAAAGTCCGCCTATGAGACGCTATACGCTTCCCTCGACACAACCTTCACCCTCCACCACATCGGCGAATTCTTCGACCGCATCCTCGCCGGCATCGACGACGAGCAGGACATCCGCACCATCTCCAACCTGATGACCTCGAAGCTCATCCACATCGCGCCCGAGGAGACCCAGCGCCGCCTCGACGCCCTCTCGGAGCGCTACACCGCCATCCTGTCCTTCAAGCCCAAGGAGAACGCCGTCAAGCAGGAGCTCGAGAAGGCGCAGGAGGCCTCGCTGGGCGTGCTCAAGATCAGCCGCGAGTTGAGCAAGGCCTTCCCCGGCGCCGAGGTCGCGGGAGACCACCACAAGTGGAAGGCCTATGTGGAGTGGACCCGGAAGACCTTCACCGCCCAGATGAAGACCCTCGAGGCAGAAGCGTAGTGTCCGTCGTTCCTGGCCTCGACCGCTCTATCTGAACGTTGAATGGCTCGCTAATGCCGGCCGACAGAAGGCCTGGAATTACCTTCGCAGCTTCTAGATCGCATAAGCAGAATCATAATCACAAATTACAAGGTGCGCATCATCTAGACCAGACGTATACGTTGACATTAGTCGGCAAGTGGTCAATTCTTAATTCAAAGACATTAGCTACGTAGGTTTTGGAAGAAGTCCTCGTCTACGCATTACACAGCAAGAGCTTCCTTTCCAAGTCATGCAGTGAGGTGAGAGAAAATGATTAGAATTGTATTAGAACAGGTACCAACGAAATGCAATGCACAACAAAAGCCCGGGGGTAGTCCGCTCGAAAGTCAAATGCTCAAGTCACACAACTCCTCGTATGCAAGCCTTCTGGGTCAAAAAAAAATAGAGTGTGACGCCATCCATCCAACGTGAAGATCGACACTGAGTAAAGAAATGTGTACACGAAATAGAATAGAAAAGCAACCCACCTTCAAGGGCCACCAAACTCCGTATCCTGCAAGATTAATGTCGCCGGTCCCATGCCGTGATCGCCTTCTTCCGGAGCACACCAAGCTTTTCGAGTTTGGCCCAAGCCCGGTCCATGTCAGAGCCGTCTTCAAGAGACGGCCGTAGTTCCAATCCATCAAGGATTTTGATGGACCCTCCACTGGCTGCATAAAGCATTAATTCGAAGATACTGCGCCGCAACCGTGTTGACTCGTCCAAGTGAGACAGGTGCTTCTGGTCTGCCACAGGATCCGCTAATGGAAGGGTATAGGGATCATGGATTTCGAGTTCTTTTATGGCATCCGACTTATCATCTTCCCTCACAGCAACCGATGAATTCAGGTCGAAATCCTTGAATTCGGCCAGAGCCGATGGAATGTCCAAGCTGGCATTGCGCTGGGGGCGGTCCTCCCTGATTTTAAGCTTCTTTGTGTTGGCTGTGCCGCTCTTGATGACTGCAGTTGGATAGAACCGGAGCGTAAGCGGGTTTCCTCGGGTATCGATTTTCTGGAGAGAGCAGAGTCTCCCTTTGTTAGTCCGTCCGATGCGACCCAGGACTTGACAGAGACGCCTGAGTCTGGTAATGTTGTTGCCAGCAATCGTCAGTCTGGAGAGACATTTCATGCCCACCAGTTCGTTGACTTCCTTGAGTGAGTTAAAGTTCATGTTCAAGACCATCACATTGGGAAAGCTTGATGCGAAATCTTCTGGAAGGTCTTGTAAGCTGCATGAAGCAATGTCCAGGAGCTGCAGGCTCAGAAGGGCGTTGGATGGTGCAAGACAGCGCGGTGCCAGCCTATTAGAGGAAAGAAATACTTTGCGTATGTCTTGCGCCAAGCCCAAGTCAATATCAAATAGACCGCCATTGCTACCACTCATCTGCTCTCGAGCAGACAGGACTTCCAGTGAGTGACATGTAGCGAGCCCAGAAATCGTACTCAAAAAGTTCTGGTCCGCGTAAAGGAGTGTCAACGACGGGAACATCGAGACGTCAAGGCTGCGCAATACATTGTTCGAGATTTTGAGCGAGTGGAGATTGAAAAGAGCCGCTGACGCAGCAAACTCATACAGTCTGTTATAACGAAGGTCGACCGTTGCGAGAGATGAGAGGGAGCCGATGTTGCGTATAGACGTGAGCTGGTTGTGGCTAAGATCCAAGGTCTCGAGCCGAGTCCTGTTGGCGCGCGAAAAGTGTTAGCTACTTTCAACAATGGCATCCAAGCTCTGAACCACTTACAGCTCCGCTCGACCAAAGTCAAGCTCCTCAAGTTCATTGTTCCTGAGTTGCAAACTTAACAATCCATCCAAGTCATAGATGCCGCTGATGTCCTTGATGTTGTTGTCATTGGCTCTGAGCTCCCGGAGGTGAATCAAATTGCTGAATGCACCAAGACTCTCCAATCTATTGCCAGATACATCCAGATATTGCAGGTTCGTCAAGTGGCCCCAAGCCGTAAGGTTGGAGAGACAATTATCTTGGATATTGAGTATCCTAACACTTTGAGGTACGCCACTTAATTGGCCTATATCGTTGCCGCAGACGTCCAGCTCTTCAAGACAAGGGCAGTAGTCACACAGTTTATGGAGTGTAATCAGGCCTTTGTGTCGAAGAATCAAACGGCGAACGTTCTCCCAGTGCGGCTCCCACGGCTCCGCCTCGGTAATATGTTTAAGCAGTTCTTCCGTTGCCAGTGCGAAAGTTCCATGGACCTGGCGCAGTGATGTAGGATGAGTTCGCTGTGCAACATAGCTTACCTCCAGGTGAAGGGACGGGTCAATCTGATCAACGGTGAAGTCGGGCAAGGAGCTGAGGTGAAAACTGTGAGCTGTTTCTAGGCCATTATTTTCAAGGCATACCAACGATGTATCCGCGTTCCTTTGCGAGGTCCAATCGATCGAGCCCATGTCTCTCCGAACCAGACTTAGAGCCTCGGGAAATTCCTCTTCCTTTGTCCCTTTGCCAGGAGTGAACGATTGACGAGTCAAGGATGTCTTATTGTCGGGTGATTCAGGTTGGGGTAACAATAAGCTCTTCTGAGCTTGTGTGAAGCCCAAAGGACTGTTGCCTGGTACGTTGGAATTCGTATGAGGCTGCAGGTTGCCTCGGGCTTGCAGAAGCTTTGCAGGACTCTCTGCGTCGCTGTATGCAACGTGGGAGACAAGGGGGGACGAAAAGCTTATTGTCACAACACGAGCTTGCTGGCGGCCATTCCCCAAACGTTGGGGTGGCTTCGATAGTCGTCCTTCATGAAGCTGAATCTCATGCTCCACCTCGCTGATAGTTTTGCTCGTTTTGCGGGCGTCTGTACCCCAAGAGGTTGCTTTGGTTTCGGAGTCGGAAACGTTGGAATTGATGGGTGTTTTGGACCGCACTGAGCTGCCGTCGACCGAAGTGCCTGTATCTCTGAATTGTGACTGGCGCATCGATGATTTCGTTGAAAAACGAGGTGAGCTTAGTGGACTCGAGTGGTGATCATTCTCGAGCCGAATAGAGTCCTTTGTTCTTTCGGGTGAGGTGGAGCTCTGCATTCGCATCATCTCTTGCAATTCATCAACACTAAGGTCAGGAATGTCCTTGAACGGATCGTCTTCACTATCTTCGCCCTTGGGCTTCTCGGAAGTTGGTTTGGGTTTCTCCCGAACCCACTGATTCTTGTCCCGGTCATAGGTCAGCCCATTCACCTGTTCGGGTATAAGTCGCGAGACGACATCGGATGAGAGAACACCCTTTGCATGCGAGCTCTGTGAAGAGCCGGTGGGAACTGAGCGCGCGCTGAGGCTCTTGGACGATACTTGCGTATTGATAGTCAAAAGTTCGGGCAGGTCGTCATCCTCCTCAGGCTCACCAGCCGAGAATCCATCACGCCCGCGGAAGTCTAGGTCAGCCGACTGCAGGTCGAGCTCATGGCTCTCACCTTCTTCTGTTTCCGCACCTTGTAGAACGCTGCTGTTCTCATTCGGTTGATCTTGGTCTTGGTGCAGATTCAGAGACATGGCGGATGCGTTGACCCCAAACTCCTGGTCATCAACCTCCTGAAACTTCTTGAGATGGCTCAGGATCCGTGGGCTCTGTTGTTGGGGCTCCCTCAGTCTCCGCATGTCGGTCCCTTCGCGACTTGGAGGCCGCGAAAATTCCTCCCGAGTCGATTCGTCTTCATAGCTCCCGCTTTCGTCAATATCTTCCTCGGCGTCAGATTCCTCTACGCTAGACAGACCGCCTGCGGACCTGCCTTTGGATCGAATAATGTCCATAATCTTGGTCGCTTCGTTCAGGAAGTCTTGGGTGGTGATTGAGCCCTTACGGCCACCTTCATTGATACCATTCACTCTTACCATGGGTATTGCGCTGTCCTCGGGAGAGCCTAGGTCAATGGAATCGGAATACCCAGCCCGCGAGTAAGCCTTGCCTGATGACGGCCTTTTTCGTGAAGCAGACCGCCCTTGACTTGTGGGTGGAGTTCGCGGTCGAGAGGACGGTCTGGAGTGGAGTGAGAATTGATGATCTTGATCTTCATCACATCTCACTCCTTGCTGGGCCAAGCTCCGCTGGAGCAAGGACATATTATCTGGATCCTGAGTGGTACTTTCAGCAGGATCTTGTCTCGAGTTGTAAGACCTAAGGAAGGTTCTGCGCCTCTTGGGGGTTGGGTCTTTGGCAGGCGTGTTCGGCGTTGTATCGGTCTCTGACGGGTACATCTCCTCTACTCTTGCCAGCCCTTGGTTTCTTATAGCCTTGGAACTTGAGGTGATGTCTGACAAAGCCGTAGACCTCGAGCCCCTGTTCGACTTGTTGAAGTCGGAGCTATGGCTGTTCTGTCTATACGAGCGGCGCCGAAGGAATCTTCGCTCAATGGACTGTCGTCGCGGCGGTTCATGAGTAGACTCCACTGTCTCGCTATTCAGGAATTTGGGTTCATACGGACTTGTGTCCGAAAAGTCAAAATTGTCCAGCTGGCCGTCACCAAACTTGTTGATACGCGGGGTCGGGGTGTTGCGCGACCGCGGTCTTTCATGTCGACGTGAAGATGGCTCACCCAGAACTTCATGATTCACGGTAAGAAAACTTCTTCCTTCGCCTTTGCGACGAGCTTCCTCTGATGGCGAGTCTGGTTCATCATCCTCGGACATACCCCCAAATGTCTCTTCAAACTGGCTCATCCTGCGCAAAAGGCGGTTGTTGGTGAAGGTATCATGGGTTCCAAAGAGCTTGAGCGGGCTTCCAGAGGAGGGCATGGCTTCTGGTTTCGAGTGATCGGCACTGAATTGCAAGAGCTTCGACGCACCAACATGGGCAGATGAGGGCCTAGGGAGCGTCGGTGGGTCGGTTAGAGGATTGGGTTTTTGGTAGAATGGGGGGGAGCTCCGGATTCTGGAGCTGGCAGGAAGAAACGGTGAGAGTCGCTCAGAGGGGAAGGTGGGCGGGGAGAGACGGATTCTTTGGAAAGAACCTTCGTTCACATCCTCTTCCCTCCGCAAGTTTGCGAAGGCTCCTCTTCCGCGGTAATCGAGCGTCCCCATGGAGAGGTCTTTTGGTAAAGAATGACTCGTGACATCGAGCAAGTCATCCTCCGGCATGGTATCCACCGCGATCTCTGGCTGTGGGTGAATCAACAGGCTGTCACTCGCTCGAGATTCCGGTCGGTCCCAGGGTGAAAGGTGTAGTCTCTCGAGCTTGTTTGTCACCTGTTTCAGTGCCGATTTGATGACCTCCGACGTAGTCTGTCCGTCAACTGTGTTCGTGCGTGTGAACGTGATTGGTGTTATGTCTTCGTTGCGCAAATCCTCCATGCCGCTTGCAGTTCTTTGTTGTATGTCGGCGAAGGAAACGTCGAGGTGTTCGCTATCTTCTGGTGGGGATCGCTTCGATTCTTTGCTCATGGATAGCGTCCTACTGCGCGAATCTGGCGACCCTGGCGACCCTGGCGATCCTGGCGATCCCGGTGACCCTGGTGATCCTGGCAAAGCTGGCGGACTGCTCCGAGCCTCTTCCTGCTTCGGTGACGACTTCGGACTGTGGCTCACTGAATCTTCGTCGTCGTATGCGCCAATCGATGAAGGATCTTGGAAACTGGCATCGTCATAACCTAGTGGGGTCGTAAAGTGCCACATACTGTCAGACTGTTTCAATCGCGATAGCGCCTCCTCGTGCGTCTTTTCAGTGCCCGGGGTCGGAGGTTTGAAAACACTCTCCAGCCCGATCGGCGCAAACAAGTCGCGCTGCTCCCCGGCGGCGATGTTTCCATGCACCAGTCTTCTCCTCCATTCCGGGGTGCCTTCCTTGCCCTTGCCCTTCTTTGGTCTAACTTGAACCGTGCTTTGTTGCTCGGATTCACCGGAGACGTTCGAAACCGATCGCAACGGCGACCTCGTGTCCATGGCAGACGACTGTTTACGGAGCGAGGGCGGATTCGGGATCGGTTTCGGGCTGCTTTTGTTGGACTTCTCCGGGGGAGGGAGCGGCGATCGCAGCTTGGAGGGGGTCTTGGGGGTACGAGGGGTCTTAGGTGTGGGTGGTTCTCGTTTGATGAAGTGGCACGGTCTGGAAACTTTCTTTCTGAAAGACTCAAGAGAAGGGCCGACGGAGCGACGCGCGGGAACAGGAATGCGACTAGGAGAGTTTTGTAGGCTAGACCGTCGGGAATGGGTGAATGATCGGGATAGGATTGGACTGGTGGGAGTGCCGGGCGTTCCAGGAGTTCCAGATGCAGGGACTGGCACCCAGTCGTCTGTAAGATTCTCCAGCCATGGAGGGTTGTTGCTCATTTTCTGAACGGTCTGCGATCACCACCAAAGCTGGGGGGTGAAAGTGAAGGAGGGGGTGGTTGTCTCGGAGGTTGGGTGGAGGGCAAGCTGGGGCAGCGCGTCGCGATTCACAATGTCCGTGAATGCAAGCACAGCGGAAATTAACAGCTGCAGGGCGACCATGGGTCAAGGAACCCTCATCCAAGAATAGAAATAGAGGAATAAACCAGAGGCATTGAACACCACCAACAATGAAGGCGTAAAAGGATGTTGCGGGAACATGCGAGACAGAGCGACACAGAATAAGGTGGGAATAATCAATAGGTAAATTATTGTTTGATGGACGTCGATGCGGGAGTAATATTGATAACAGGTGTAGATGTGGTCGGGGCAACCTTACCGTATTTAATACCGGGCGGGTTAGTTTTACTTCCTACTCATCTACTTTGCTACTGTTTTGAGTCTACAGACGACTTATTATCTTTCGATCTTTCCAATTTCCAATTGCCAATCTACGTACTCCGTGCTACTTTTCTTTTTCTTCCCCGCCACGATGGAACTGTCAGCTTAATCACTTTATCCACTTTTTTTTTATCTCCCCGTGATAAATCACAGGTGGCACGCATGTGCTTCCCCGAGACCGTGCTCGTCCCCTACTTCGCCCCCCCCCCCCCACCCTTCGAGGGGAAATGATCAGTCTCATGCCTTGCTTGGGCGCGATCCATTTTCTTTAGCTGTACTCCGTAGGCTACTGCAGTACTGTACAGTACCTACAGTATTCGAGTGCTGTACGGCGTAAATTACAACCTAAGAGCCGAAAGCTTGGATTCTGGTGCGTTGGCATTGGACCCTCTCCAACCAATTGCAGCTTCAAGTCGGACATAGCTAACGAGCACCTTGTCTAGCTCATATACAGTACTTCGAGACACATGCTCAGCAGTGCATACTGCAATCTTCCCTATTAGACTTCCTGTTGACATTGTATCAACGCGAAGGACCGATGAGGGAAGATCCCAGGCAAACCCTGCAAGGTTGCAGGTTAGGTGTTTCAGGTTGCTCGACACAATTTGCCCAAAAGTATGGCGTTCTTTCATGCACAAAACCAACCTCTTGTCTTGGGTCAGGAAGAAACCATCCGCAAGATGGGCACAAAACTGGCTTTTCCTTGCTATCGCGAGCGTTGAATGAGCTAGTAGGCAGCTATCAAGAACCCAGCGAGTTCTAGGGCTAATAGGACCTTGTATACAGCACACGATTGGCCAAAGGATTGAAGCCGATTGGGTTAGATCCCTGTATACTCCGTCGACAATTATGAAGTTGGCCATAAATATAATCATGGATGTTCAATAGACTATCAGCCTCTGCCCAACAACAACCATGGCTGGCATCAAAAATACAATGCCGAAAAGGGTAAGTAACTAGTCAACAATTGACGGGTGCTGACATAATCCACGCCAACGACACGTTGCTGGGGCATCCACTCAATCCACGCGTTAAGTGGTTTTTCTTCTCGCGTGACAGCCAGCCAGCCAGCCAGCCAGCAAACCAGCAGCCTAGACACTTCTACCAGTTTGGAGTTGAAGAGGAAAGGATGATGTCCTGACAATCACTTAATGTCGGAAGCTATGAGGGTCACTCTACAATACGCAAATCCCCCACCCTCCGCCAGATGCAGCCAGTGCCAAGCTGCTGCACCTTCGAATTCCCCCTATCCGAACGATCAATGAATGCATCATTTCACCGATGCCACCTCGTCGCCCAATATCCCCGCTCTCCTTCAATTCATGCTCGCTACCCCCGCCAGACAATGACCTCGACACTCTTGTTGCCTCCGATGACGATTTAGATTCTACTGAGCGTCTGGCTCGACGTCGGAGAATTGAGAAGCTTGCTGAAGCCTATCTACAAGGCTCACCGCTTTTTCTTTTGTCTGCATCGCTTCGAGGACCTTTCGACAATGGATGGGTCAATCCTTGGAGAAAGGATCGGCGCAGGCATGACGGATTGGAGAGTAACGAGGATGAGAATCAAAAACGACCAGTGATCCCGGAGACGAATCCGCGAAAACGACCACTATACCACCACGAGTCCCGTAAAACACAACGCACGCAACTTTCCACGCAACATTCCGAGATAACTCCAAACCTGGAATCCGGAAAGACTTCGATCACAGAATCTTCTAACAAACGAGCGCGGGGTAATAGCAGAGATATAAGAATTACAAGCGCCACACCAAAAGATACATTTGTCTCCAAGGGCCAACCGTCTCCACACGCAAACAGAGCTTGGCTAAAGAAGGACTGTGCCGGAATTGGGTTTCGAACGGTCAATCCGCCGACATCTCCTACGGCAACTATATCGTCTCGTCGCCAGGGAGCAAAGGACAATACCATACAAGTACCCGCAACTGACTACCGGTGGCCAGTTAGGGATCATCGTAAAGATCTTGATCATTTGCGTGAAGAAAAACGTGATGTTCATCGTGTACCGGACAGTGTCAAGATTGCTGCCTTCAAGGAGCAGCGCAGTAGTCAATCTGAACCTCAAGGAATTTCGTCCGATGCAGCAAACCAGGAAGGATCGCTCTATGTCCTTTCCTCGTCCTCGCACCTGCCGAAATTTGAGTACCGTCGCGCAAAGACCTCCAGTCACGGCAAGCAGGAGCCCGCGTCTACGTCTGCGCATCAGGAGCAAGAAGAAAGCCCCAATCACATAAATATGGCTGAGGACGACAACCATCAATGTCATGAAAATCAACCCTCGCACGGCGCGTCTCTGAACGAGGCTATCCGACTCGACTCGCCCGATCCCCCTGCCGCAGATGAGAAAGGTGCACATGCTTCTCAGCCGCAGGTTACAAGTAAAGTGCAGGTTACAGGTGCTGCTACGTCGCAATTCATCTCACCGGCACAGAGGGCACCGGACAACATTGATCATGTAGCGGCAAATGTGAGTGACAAACTACCCTCAGCGCAACATAACCCCTCGGATCCAGCCATCACGCACAACGCTACCTCGCTACATACGATTTCTGCCGCAAAGGCTCATACTCAGAGTGACGAAGAGACTATCCCCGACCCGCAATTTAATACGCAGGCCGCTCTTCTTCACGCCCAGATGTCATTTCAGAAAGATCTTGAAAGCCCAGAACATACTCCTGGTCGGGCTGCAAACCCAGGTTCAGTATCTCGCAATGATATCACGCCGTTTTGCAGAGTGGCTACACCCGGTGGGTTCGAGAACTTGCCAGGCAACAAGGCCCTCGGGACGATGAAAGGCCCCATGATGAGCACACAATACCTCATTGACGCCGTCACGCCATTCACGCTCAGTACTGAGAAGAGGTCTAAACCTCGATTTTTGACTCCACAAGATCCTGAGTTTAGCACTAAGCCAAAAAGATCTTCTTTCGCGGGGGCGTTATCGTCGCCCGTCCCGGACTATGCCAACGATGAGAGTTTGAATATTGTATCATCTCAGCCGCCGGATCATGCGGATCTTTTAGATCCGACTCAGGGAGAAGAATTGGAGATTACCTTCTCCGGGACCATGCCCACCACGGGTGAGGACGGTCAGGGAGGTGCGATGGGTGTTGAAAGTTTCAACCTCAACGAAGCAATTGCTGAGGCCGGGAGCTGGTTGAAGGAAAGCTTCGACATAGGTCAGGAAATCAAGCGATGCGCACGCCCGAATAAGAAAGGGTCACCCTCTGGCATTGGCCGGTCAGCAGTAAGCCTCGATGCTTAGGTACATCATCGATGGTTACTTGATTTTGAAGACGATCACGGCAATCACTTGCTTGTGCGCCATGAGGCGGTCTTGGTTCTCTGGTGGTCTTCGTGTACTTTGGGCTTTTTCTTTATTTATCTTTTTGCGGGCATAGCTTTCATGCGGGCTTCATAGCGACATAGATGCACATTATGAGATACGATATCCTTGTGAATATAGTTTATTGAACACTTGACGTCTTTTCTCTCTGATTTCTCTTCCCATGCACTTCGGAGTGGTTTGAGACCATTGAGTATTGATTGAGTGTGGTGTGATCCATTTTGAGTAACCTAGATTTGTGCCTGCAAGAATATGCAAATATGTCACCCTTATGAGCCCATCACACAATTGACATGAAAGGCAAGGATGGATCAAGAGCGTAGTTCCTAGTTCGATAACAGATAAGTGAAAGTGCTGCACCTAAGCTTGCAACTTGTTGCAGTGCACTCAGTGCTCCACGAAAGCAAAAGATGTAAACAATCAGAGAAGCTCCAAGGATGACCTCACAGTCGGAGATACAGGCGGGCGGGCGGAATTAGCGCGGCGGAGCTCATCTGGCGGATGGAGACTAGTCGACGGCCTACGCAAGTCAATGTCACTCCAGCCTGCACTTCCTCCCCCATCCCGCCAACCGCTCACCTCCTCAGTCCATGGCGAGGGCTGTGTCCAAATGGCTTTGACATCAGTGAGACTGAACGCTCCATAATCTAGCTCCTCAGCTTCACCATATGTTACTAATGCGCCCTGAAATAGTGGAAAGCGTTCAACTTCTTCGATGTCTCGTCGGTGAAGCTCCCGGAGGAGAGCTCATCTATTATCGGTGTATGTCCCCCGTGCTTTTGTTCGCGTCCGATCTCGTCGCCCTATTTGCTGATACATGCGTCCAACATAGTCTGATATTCTCTCCCTCTGCTCTGGCTCCGCCCACCTTTTCCTCGGCTCCAACGATGGCTATGTTCACATCATCTCCTCGTCTTTCAAACTCGTCCGCTCGTTCAAGGCATCCGAGAACGGCTCGATCGCACACATCAAGCAGATAGACGGGTCCTCCTTGCTGTTGACCATCGCGGAAGATCTCCCGAACGAGCCGATATTGAAGGTCTGGGCCCTCGATAAGATCGAGAAGAAGACCGGTGCCCCACGATGCCTGTCGACGACGTCCATCCAGAATGCGAGGAGGATATTTCCTGTATGTGCTCTACACTATACTTTATGATGCGAGGACACAGTATTGATGGTTTAGGTTTCTGCGTTCACTGCTCTGGACGATCTGTCCCAGGTTGCAGTTGGATTTGCGAATGGGTCTGTCACGATCATCCGCGGTGACCTGATTCATGACCGCGGAGCAAGGCAGCGCATTGTGTTTGAGTCGGAGGAACCAGTGACGGGACTCGAGGTACAAAGTGGCCCGGTCGCGACCTTATATATCTCGACCACTAGCCGAATGCTGGCCCAGATCATCTCTGGCAGAGGTCAGGGCCAACCGGCGCGCATCCTGGATGACACGGGCTGTGCCGTTGGCTGCATGTGCCTGGATAAGGATACTGGCGATGTCCTGGTTGCTCGGGAGGATGCGATATATACCTATGGGTCACACGGACGCGGACCCAGTTACGCTTTTGAAAGTCGTAAGGACTCGATCAACATTTTTAAGGACTACATCGCATTGGTTTGCCCGCCACGCGACACATCATCGCGGCCCGACGCTTTGCGCAACCTCAATGTCAGCCAGGCGGACGACATCTTCAAGACGACCATGTTCACGCTCCTGGACACAGATTTGAAATTCATCGCGCACTCCGAATCGCTCGTGTCTGCCGTCAAAAAGATATTCACTGAATGGGGCGATCTCTTCCTTCTTACCACGGATGGCAAGGTATGTAAAATTCCACTCGGACTTGACCTTCGATACTGAGAGTTGGTAGCTTTACCGGTATCGCGAAAAGACCCTCCAACAGAAGCTTGAGATTCTTTACCAACGGAATCTATACATTCTGGCTATCAACATCGCCCAGAAGACTGGTGTGGACACTCTGCAGCAGAATGCTATCTACCGAAAGTACGGAGATTTTTTATATCAGAGGGGCGACTACGACACTGCAATGCAACAATATCTTCGAGCGATTGACAACACAGAACCATCGCAAGTCATTCGAAAGGTAAGGTGCCTCGAGATCCATGAATCCCATCAATTTGCTGAGCAGGATATAGTACCTGGATACCCAGCGAATACACAATCTCATCGAATATCTGGAGGAGTTACATGACCATGATAAAGCCACGGTTGATCACACCACGCTGCTACTGAATTGCTACGCCAAATTGAAGGATACGACCAAACTAGCTGAATTCATCAAAGCCCCTGGAGAGCTGAAATTTGACCTTGAGACTGCCATCGCAATGTGCAGGCAGGGTGGGTATTACGAACAAGCAGCCTATCTGGCCACGAAGTATGGGGAAAATGATATGGTCGTTGATATCCTGATCGAGGACTCAAAGAAATACGCCGAGGCTCTGGAGTACATTTGGAGGCTGGATCCAGGATTGGTCAGTAAATACGCACTCCACTCCATATTCTAGACTGACATTTTCAAGGCGTATCACAACTTGATGAAATATGCCCGCGTGTTGCTCTCGAACTGCCCGGAGAAAACCACAGAGCTCTTCACGAAATACTACAAGGGACAGTACAGGCCAAGGACTGATGTTGAGACACCTGTTGAACCACAAGCGCAGCAGAGTAGCACTTTACAAAGTCTAGCCGCCTTTCTCCCTCTCCCCCTAATGAATGCCAGTGCCGGACCGAAGGCTGAACCAGTGGAAATCTCACGCGAAGGCCAAGGTGAAGACGTCGAAGAATTCATTGAATATCAGGTTCCAAAGCCCAGAACCGCGTTTTCGGTATTTGTCGGCCACCCCGATGAGTTTATCTCATTCCTCGAAGCTCTTATCGAGAAAGAGGATTTGAAAGAGGATGAGAAGATTGACCTCTATACAACCCTCTTTGAAATGTATCTGGATACTGCAGGCCGGAAGAAGGATGCCGCTGACAAGGAGGCTTGGGAGAGCAAAGCCAAGCAGCTCATCGAGGGCAAAGATGTAGGAAAATCATCCAGGCCGGTCTCACTTCGTTACTGATAGTCTTAGATACCTATATCCACCTCGAGTGTTCTCCTGTTATCCGACTTGTCCGGCTTCCGGGAGGGATCCACTCTTGTCCGCGAGCAAGAAGGTCTGCGATCAGACATCTTCCGTTCTTTCACATCGGCAAAAGATACCAGCGGTGCTATCAGAGCGTTGAAGAAATATGGACCGGAAGACCCCCAGCTCTACGTGGATGCGCTCACCTATTTTGCTTCAAGCCCCAAGATTCTCGAGGAAGCTGGAGACGAACTGGATGCTGTTCTCAAACGTATCGATGAAGCTGGCCTTATGACCCCGCTACAGGTCATTCAGACTTTGAGTAACAACGCAGTCGTCACAATGGGTCGTGTCAAGAAGTACCTTAGCGAGAACATCGAACGCGAAAGGAAGGAAATCTCTACAGTCCGTTATCTTACCTGACTCATGGTTTTTCTCGCGCTAACATTAACATCCAGAACCGCCGATTGATCAATAGTTACAGCAAGGAGACCGAGAGTAAGCGAAAGGAGCTGGAGCAATTGGGGACCCAACCGGTAGTATTCCAATCGCGCCGGTGCAACTCCTGTGGTGGCGCACTCGATCTGCCTACGGTTCACTTCCTCTGCAAACATTCTTTCCACCAGCGGTGCCTGAACAGGGTGGACGAAGATGCGGAATGTCCAGCTTGTGCACCGCAGAACTCGACCATCAAAGCCATCCGAAAGCGGCAGGTCGAATCGGCAGATCAACACGACCTGTTCAAGGGAGAGCTGCAGCGCTCGAAGGACCGATTCGGGGTTATCAGCGAGTTTTTCGGACGGGGGGTGATGCGACCCCAGAGCCTTATGGAATGATGCATCTCTATTTCTAGCATAGCCTTGCTTTTGATGTGAATAGATCATGATATCACATACCTGGTGGTTTGGGTGTTTATTCCTAAGTATAACCTACTGTATTCAAGAGCTTAGTTGCGGTCGAAAGAGGAAAGTCTTATCACCACGTGATCTCGCGTCATCCGGGGATTTTCGTATCGGCGGGACGCGCCAGACCAAATATTATTGGAACTCACTGAGTCTCATGGGCAGACGACTGTGTACAGTACAGCAGTGCGTCCAATCTCATTAATGCACAATCCCAGCCAAAAATATGTCTTATGACCGTGTGATTCAAGACTCGGACGATGAGGATGATCCTCTTGTGGGACCCCATCCCCCAGTGCAGGAACACGATACCGCGCATGCCGACGACTACCTCCAGGCCGATGTACAAAGGCACCAGGAGATTGAGAGCAGCTATGATGCGAGCTTGAATATTGACTTCGACCAATACCTACAATCTCAGGAAGGACCACCACCGGGGCATTCGTCTCCACAGCACCAACAACCAGGATCTATGGGTAGGAGGACTCTTGGATTGCATGCAGTTTGCTTCACTCAATCATGAACGATCATCCTAATCAAGAATTTGCAACAGGCTCAATGATGACTGAGATTGGCCTCGCGCAGCAACGACTCTTTGACGACGATGAGGTTCAGATGGTTGACCTGTCAAGGCAGCATCCCCGTGAACACGCCCACTTGGAATCGACCCACGCAGTAACCATGTTACCCCGACAATCAGAAGAACAGGTCAGCGTTGACCCCACCGGTTATCCATATACCAGCGATCCGTCGTCGTACAGCGCCATAGATAGCAATATCAGTCCGGCGCAAGCGGGGCTTTCGCTTTCGTCCAACACACATCCCAACACCTCCAGCCTCAATGCTACCCCGCCACCCCAGCAATACGAAGCCCCTCTATCCGATCTGCAGAACGAACATCCCATGCACACGCACGTCGAAGTGCCGATACGACCGCACCATCACGACTTCTCCTCTATCCCAAGCTTCGATCCCTCCTCCGCCGCCGCACAAACATCCTCCTCATCCTTCAACGTCTTCGAGGCGTTACTCCCACCTCTCCAGAATGTGTACCCTGAGGATACCGACCACCATCAGCATAACAACTTCAGCTACTCGGCGGCAACCGTTCCCACGGAAGTTGCACCGACCTCCTCTCCTCGACGCGTGGCCTCCCTCCGAGCGACCCCCTTCTCTCCGCACGACACTCAACCCCTCTCCCCCGTCCCATCAGCCGCCAAAGCAAGCCGTTCCAAAACCGAGAACCAACTCAGAAGCACACCAACGAGCAACCCAACCCAAAGCCGCACTGCCGTCTCAACACCACTCCTCCCTACTCAATTGAGCACGGACGAGCTGGTTGCCATCCAAGTGCCTGCGATGGAAATCCCCGTGGTGGAAAAGAAACGCGGCCGCAAGAAGAAACAGCAGCAGCAGGAGGAAGAAGCACCATCACTGCCAGATTCTTATGCCTCAACCACCTCGAACGTGATCGTTATCGACGACGACGCCGCCGGGGATACCGACGGCGCCCAACCCACGACTACCACCACCACCACCAACAACAACAATACCAACACCAAACCCGAAAAACGCAAACCCGGCCGACCGCCCAAGAACCCCAAATCAGCGCCCACCGACCCCTCAGACCCATTGAACCAAGATCCCCCACCACATCCCCCAACAACAACCACCGATCTCTCACCCAACCCCCACAATCTGACCAACCCCTCCGAACCCCCAACCGTGCAAACAACCACCCCCACCGCCCCCAAAGAACCGCGAAAGAAAAAGCTCAAACGCGGCAAAACCACCTCCATCACGCTGACCAAGACCTACGAATCCGACATCGAGCCCGACGTCCTCTGGGTCGAGGAGGACGCCATGGAGGGAAACCCGACAAAACCGCGTCGCGGCCCCAGCCCCGCGGTCGAACTGCCCTCACTACTAGACAATCCATCCACCGAGACTAATTCTGGCGACAAGGCGAACGCGCATCTCAAGTCCGAAGCAGCAGCAGCAGCAGCACCCAAGAAACGCGGCCGCAAGAGAAAGAATCCCGACCCCGAGGCTTCGGCACCGGCATCGGAGCGAGAACCGATCCGTCTCCCTGAACACAGCGATACAGTGGAACAACCGGAGGTCGAGTGCCTCGAGAAACCCAATAATGCTCGACAGCGCATCCAAGAAGGAGAGGAAGCCGGAGAGGAGGAAATGCCACCCCCACAGCAAGCAGATCCGACTCCCGATCCGCAGCCAGCCCCGGAGCCCGTCGCGACGGTTCCTGTCACTCCGTTGAAACCGAACAAGGGCCCCGACAAGCACAGTCCCATCTCGTCGACGAGTAAGGTGCCCTTCCGGGTGGGGCTCAGTCGACGGGCGCGGATCGCCCCGTTGTTGAAGGTGGTCAAGCGGTGATATTCCATTCCCAGTTCTCCGGGTAGAGAACATAACGGTAGTTGGGGATAGAATTAGCGATTACGGACTTCTCTTTACTTCTATTCTTTCAAGATACGGATATTGTTTGGGGGAGGAGCGACTCGAGACTGTATAATCGCATCTAACGCATGAGCCATGTCTTTTACGGAATACCCACAAGGGCGCACTTTGTTTTCTCCTGTACTTATACTTAATAGTTTCTCGATTGCTATATCTATGATGGATCTCGACTTAGCCACGACGGGACGCTTTCATAATGTGTACGGTTTCAGGAGCTGCCAATAAACCAGAAATGATCATCATTGCTCTTCAGTAACCCTTATGGTCAAGCTTCATAACTTTCTTATCAATGCCCAAAGGAGTGTACAAACGTCTTACAAAGCACAGGCTCAACTTATGTTAACATGCAAGACTCACAACATAGTGATCAGGCTGCACTTAGGATATCAATGATGTACCAGGACAAGTCTGGTCTGCTAGGTTCTTAGTCTCCGAACTATCCCATCAGCAGAGCGAGCAAAGGCAGTACCGCAAGTTCGATGGGAAATGTCGAAGGCTGGAGCATACGACTCGCACCCGACTTGGCAGGCTTGCCCTTCGAAATGACTTTGCTAGATGGTCTGAAGTCGGCGTGATCTTCTTCAGCGACAACAACATCCTTTTTTCTGTCACAGATTCCATTATCATTCTGACAACCCTCGCCACAGAACGTGGTCAAATTGCCGCAGAATCCGGTGCCACTGCAGCAAGGCCCAAAGCGAGACCCATCGCATGTAATATTGCCGCCACACATCCCGTCGAATGAGACTATCTTTGAAGAATCCTGGAAGACGTTCTTTCTCGAGTTGCGGCCATCAACAGTGTTGTCTTCACGGTACCAGTACTTGGGAGAGTCCCCCAGACACTCACCCACCGTCACTGGTCGGAATCCCTCGGCGATAAGCTTTTTTAGCATGTGCTCCGTCAGGTTGTGGACCGTCTGCTCATGGACATCATGAGCAATCACAAGCCAGGGGCGGTCAAAAGCAGTCCGAGCATCCAGACTACTGTCGAAGATGTCCTTGGAGCGTTGGATCTCCGTTGGACTGTCGTGCTTGTAATCCTCTGTGTCAATATCATAAAGAACGATATGGTAGCCAAGCTCCCCCATATCCGCCAAGCAACCGGACTCGGCCGTGCAGCTAGAATAGGGAGGGCGCATGTATGTAGGGAAGAATCCCAGGATGTTCCGCAGAGCGGCTTCGTTCCACAACAGCTGAATGCGACGCTGGGAACGTGAGATCTTGCTAAGATCCTGGTGAGACCAGGTGTGGCTGGCAAGCTGATGGCCACTCTCATGCATACGTCGAATCAAGCCTGCCCATGGCATTCCAGGGCTGTCAATCTGACCTTTGGCATTGTTGTTGCCGGTGATAAAGAAGGTCGCCTTCGCTTCGTACCGATCAAGAAGATCGAGTAGATCCTTTGTGAACTCCTTGGGACCGTCATCGAAGGTTAGAGCGACAGTACCCGGGACAGTGCAGGATCGAATGATATGAGGTCCATAAAGGGCAGTCCCATCAAGGGGACGGGGAATGTCTTCGGTGGAGGATCCGCCTGGGGTCATGTGCGCGTCACAATAGCCGTAGTCGATCTGGCAGTCAGGCGAGCTGCAGTGGTCCTTGGAATCTCCACAATAGCCTGCAAGCATCAGAATGGATCTCGCTGGTCAGAGGCACAAGAAAACCTACCGGCGGTGGAGCAGCAGAGTTTCTCTGGACATTTGCCGACCCCGGAGCCGCATCGAATGCCAGCTGGTGCACGTCCTGCAAGTGGTTGAATGCTAACATCCTCCTGGGGGCGATGAAGGATTGGGGACACTTGGTGGCTCGACTGTAGAGTGATGATGTTCCGGGCAGTCGTGCACGCCGCAAGACCCCAGAAGGGGAGGGCCCAGTTCAGCATACGCATAGTGCCGACTCTGAAACTGGTAAAGTGTATACGAAGGCTAAGATGCAGTGTAATACAACACGATAAGAGTCTGGTGTGGAAGATAAGATGTTGAAGGTGTGGGATGAAATAGGAAGAGAGCTGGAGGAAGAAATGTCAGAGCTGCTTTGATAGTGTTGGCCGACAATGCAGAGGAGGAAGCTGCGATTATCAAGTCTGTGGACATCAAGCGATCAGGAAGCGACCAGGAAGCGACCAGCTTGATCCAAACATGACCATGAGGCAGTAGCGATGGGAAACGCCTTCAAAATCTCCATTCGTGCTGAGACCCTGTCGTTGCCTGAGATATCTTGGCCTGATTTCAAATGCTAGACTGCAATAAAGACAGGCAACTAGCCGGGAGAACCACATACCCTGCTTCCAGATATTCCTCATCAAAACATGCCCATTTTGACTGATTGGCCTGGCCCTGACATAAACACAAGTCCAAAGCGCAATCTATGTCTCGGTGCAAGAAGGTTTCCCCAGAAACCCCCCGAGGTAGCAGTTCATATCCATATGTCGGGAAGTTACGCGGGCACGGCAGTGGCTGCCACCCAGCTGTGGCGAGCAGGAGACGCGCTTCGTTAGTGGTACCAGATAGTCGTCCAGAATACGACTGTGATGACCTTGCATAAGTGAGCTAGGTCTGAAAGTAGATATGAGGCCATTATTTTCATTGAGGGTATAGTAATCCACGAGGTCCAGAGCTAACCGAGAGTTCATCAATCTATCGAGACGAGATCCTACATTACATTGGAGTTTTTGCTTTGAGGAGTCCGTCGGAGCATCATCAGAAAGTCAGCTCAGCTGACTGGGGCCACTGCATCCTCACCAAGGGCCGAGAACACGAATGGCGCCAGCGTTGGAAGGTAGGGGCCAAACTTTGCGGGGGCGCTCTTCGCTATGCTGCCCACCGTGGCGACAAGGTGACGTTGGTGAATCGTGGTGGGTTGAGACTTGAACTTTTTGGTGAGGTCTTTCACAAAGAGGTTAAGCTGGTGGTCGGAGAAATGAAGGACCAAGGCTGAGATGGCTGCCAGTGCGCGCTTCGTCACCACGGTACCAGCCGTGTCGTTATCGACAATGGACATGACGGAGTTTTGCAGGGCGGTCAGCTCAGCTTCCTGCAAGAGCGGTCCGAAGCAAGTGACGACTTGAATAAGAACGTCAATGGCATCACTACTGAAGCCCTTGGATGGGTCCTTCTCGAGCATTCCCTTGACTACAGACCCTCTTCTGCTGGAGGGGGAAGGTATGGGGCCGGTCAGACGAGGTATGAGCACACGAGACACCGCCGAGTAAGCCGAAGTGGCCTCTTGACTGGGAGTTTGTCCAGCCTGAGGGCGAGGGAGAGCAGTGACGATGTATCGCAGAGCGGTATTGGGGACGGATGTATCGATGGTTTGAGAGGCTGTGAGGTTGGTGAGTTTTTCGAGAATAGAGGCGAGATTCTCAAATGGCAGTCGATGAACGAGGGGACCAAGACTAGTTTATTACAGAGGAGTCAGTTGTGTGTATGTGAAAGTTAAAAGACCAGGGAGCATACCATTTCAGTGCTTGGTTTTGGACATCGCCGTGTTGATCATCAAGCGCCTTGAGGAGGCCCTCGGCCAGCTTCGAGGCGGAAACCTGGTCATGGGCCAGATATGAGGAGTTTGGGTTGTCCAGGAGACCAAGAAGATCGTTGAGGGACATGTATCTCATGTCCGGATCGGGATCATCCAGCTTATGCAGCAGGTTGTTCAAAGTGTGCTGCACTGTTTGTCGGTCCGCCATGATGAAGCCCCGCACTGGAATTTGAGGTGTAGAAGGTGGCGCTCTTGAACCGAGATGAGAAAAAGAAGTGCAAGTCCTCAGAGCGATAATGTAGAGAAGGAATAAGGAAGTGCAACAGACTTGAGGAGATAAATCAAGTTGTAATGGGGGGAAGGGGAGGGAAGTGGTGAGGGGAACGAAAGTCCGCTCGATAGTGAATGTGAATGTGATAAGTGCGGATAGTCAAGTCGAGCTGATGCTATCGGGGCTGGCTGCCTGAGGCCACGGTAAGCTTCTCCGGCAGGCGACACCGGCCATCAGCGCAGTCAACCACCACCAACACGAGCCATTTGCTTCCATCGAGGACTGCACATTGCTGGCGATGTTGAAGCCGAGAGATGGAGGAAATGAGTGCCACAGTGATTACATATGAAAGAAGCAAATAAGGAAGTAGGTATAGGCAAGCAAGCAAGCAAGCCAAGTATAGAACAACACGGAGAAATAACCGGGAGGGAAGAAGCACCGCGGCCGATCTCCGCATGGGGACATTACATCATTTGGTGTAATCAATAACGTATAACGTTACTTACTGCAGTGTACAATCGAAGTCCTCTATAAGCCAGCCAGCCATAAGATCACGCCGGCAATTCCCGTTCCGTCAGTGTAACTACAAGTAAGCTACAGCCAAGTCCAAGTCTATAGTCGAACTCCCTGGCCATTAAGTCATACCATCATCGTTCCTCTTCCCTCTTCCCTCCGAAATCCAGCCAGCCTCCTCTTTTCACACCTTAATCCCTCCTCTCCTCTCCTCTTCTTCCTTCCTTCTTCCTTCTCTCCCCTCCTCTTCTCTCCCATAATATCATACCCACATCAATTGCTTCATCCCTAGCATCCCATACACTCAATTCCTCTCAACCCACCATCAAGAACCCCTAGACCCAACAAAAAAAAAGCACAATGGTTCTCGCACGCCCTCATATCCTCCGCGCCTCCGCCCGAGCCCTCGGCACCGTGCGACGACAAGTGCCCACCCAGCAATTCGCCCGACGAACATACGCCCAAGCCACCGAATCAACCAACAAGTCCTCCGACCTCCCCTGGTAAGTGAACGCCTCCCTGCACCTATACCTATCTTCATCCAATTGGCCTCTCTCCACTTCCACTCCCCAATTGACCCCTCACAAACCAACCTCCTAACCCACCACGAAACCAGGCTCATCGGCTCCCTCGGCCTCGGCATCCCCGGCGCGTACTACCTCCTCGCGACGGGCCCCAAAGCCGCGGCCTCGTCGCACGACACGCCCGACACGCACCACCACGGCGAACCCAAGGGCAAGACCTCGACCTCCGCCCCAATCGAGAAGGAAGAATCCGCCGCCGCCAAGGACTCCGCCCCGCAGCCGGACCGGGACGCCGAACAGAAGACCGATTCGGGGGCCGCGACCGCCTCGACGGATGGGAAGGCACCGTCGGAGGCTGATGAGGTGGGTCTTCTGTTCCACATCTTTACCACCCTTGTACCCCGAAAAGAAAGATAGACCTTGTGTCGATGATGCTGACCCTGCAACAACAGCCCTCAACCCGCAAGGAACCTGGCAATTCGGCGACCATCTCCGGCAAGCAGGAGGGTCTTTCTAATGCCACGACGGATCATCCGCATGTGAACGAGCCCGGGAAGAGTGTCAAGGGGGAGGGCGAGACGGAGACGGCTAAGGTGAAGGGGGCGGTGTCGCCGGATCGTCCGCAGCAGTAGACCGATAGATAGGTCGAAAGATTCTCGTTGCTTCGGGAGGAAGATGGGGTTTTTTCTGTATGATCCAAATGTTTTTTCATGTATAAGATCATGAAGTTTCCTGAAGAGTTGTGCCGTTGTTTGAAATAGCAACGTACTGATATAATTTCGTACCCTGTTTGATTCCTGCATAGCATAAAACATTGTGAGTCTAGGTCTGGAAAAGGTTGGGATGTAAACCGGCGAATGCTACACCAATTGGCATGTGATTATGCACGGGAGTAATGTCACAAGCCTGCAGTGGAGGAAATCGAAAGTGAATCGCACCGACCAATTGTCAGCCAGTGCGGATCTATTACTATATTAGATTAGACATCTGCAGGCGGTCCCAATGCGCCCTTCACGTCTCCGGGGAGAGGAGAAAAGATCCGCTCTCCGCACGGCCATCAGAAGAAAACACAGAAACAGAAAAAGGAAGTGCGCAGTCATGGCAGATTCGTCGCTTATATCCATTTCAAGGTTGCATGCCCAGGTACGCCCGCCCAGAATGATTGACACCACAAAACACTGTGCATGCAAAGCCAGCCGTTACCCTCATACACCCACTTGCACTTGATGACCATGCAGAGGGGGAAAGACATGGAGAAAATACATCTGTCGGGTTTGTTCACGAAAAGGAATTGAAAAATGTAAAGGGGGTTCGAACATGGATGCCATAAAATGTTCTTGGGGAAGTTAAAAGTTATAGACAAGCCTCACCCAAGGGTGGGCTACACGATCCGGGGATGGACCGCTCAGATGCGCACTTTCGCCGCAGCTCGATAGTAGGAGACCGACCAGTCTGCAATTCGCAGTTGGCTAGTGCTTGTTGTACACCGGCTGACCGTTCACAAGGACTTGGGGAGTCTTGTTCTCCTTGCTGCGGGCACTCAGCGTCGGCTCCTCGATACCCGTTGCGATGGTGGCATGGCTGCTTGCGTCGGGAATAGGAATCTCCTCCTCCGTATCCTCATCATCGCTTCTCTCGTCCTTCTTGATGTCGCTGATGATGTAGTTCTTCAGGATTCGCAGAATCAGGAAAAGCCAGAACAGATTGACAGCTTGCAGACTGGCCAGCAAGGCGAAGGTGATGTATTGACTGATCCAGCACTTGTACTGCTGAGTCTCCCAATTAAGCTCGAAGGGTCCAACAGTGCGGAACTCAGTCAGAACAGCCCAGAGGATCTTCAGGTTCAGGTAGTGACGAAGATAGATCCACATGCCGACGAACATACCGAAGTACGGCGCAGTGATCCAGTGGTCGAGGTAGTTGAGGGTCTTGGAGGTCTGTAACATAACCATGTTATTATCAAGTTGAGCCAGGTAGAGGTTGGAGTACATACGGCAAGGAAGAAGTCAGAGATATCGTGCGTAATATACACGGCGATACCCATGTAAGTGAAATGGAACCTGTAGCTCAGTCCGATCAGGGCCAAGGTGATTATGTGGTGTGCCACCAGCTCCTTGAAGTCTTTGCGGGGCTTCTCCAATTGAAGCATCAAGACAATCGCCTGTTGCGCCCAGTAGCTCGCCTCGAGCAGGTAGTAGGCCTTGAACAGCGCTTCATGCTCCCGGTGAGGAAAGCCTTCAAACATGGCTGTAGTGTTGAAATACCAGATGTCGGATCTGTACATGACATACAGACCAAAGGGACCGAAGATTCCGAAGTAAATCGCTGTATACACCTGCTCCATGAACCGAGCAGTTTTGCCTTTTCCGCGAATGCCACAGTACACCGCAAAGGGTCGGATCCAGCGCTGCATCATAAATTCACGAGTGAAAGACAGGACCACCGTGTAGAAGGAGACGAAAGCAATATCCTTGGGGCCCTTGCCGTACATAATCGGACCGCCGGGGTACTTCGGGGGCTGCGGGTAGGACAGGAAGATGGCGCTGTGCAGCGGATTCGATGTTGTCGGGTTGATCGCATACAGGGACAGAAGAACAATGAGGATCAGCAACGGCAGAAGCCAGGTGTGCTTCAGGCAAACGTCCTTGAAGCGGCGCAAAGAGGACTTCTTGCGGCGTTTCGCGGGCAGCTTCGTCGACTTGTCATCGGAGGCACTGGACTGCAGCACCTAATGGTGAAGTGAGCGGAGTGGAAGGGGAGACAAAAGCCAGTGAGAGCCAACGATGAGGCCTAATGTGATCATACCTTGTCCCAGCTCGGGGCTTCAGCATCAATTGGGCTGACTTCATTCATGGTCGACATGGCCGGTGCGCCGGTGTCACCGCGGATGTCCGCACCCAAATTACTCGATCTACGTCCTCGAACCATGCTGAACAGAGTGGCAGGATGTGACTGATAGCTTATCGCCTGCTTGTATGTTGAATAAGGGACCGGTGATGCCTCCCTTTTCGTATCCAACGGCCCTCTTCAAGCCACCGAAAGCAGAAAGGCGCACGGGGAAAAAGTACCGAGCGGAGCGGAATGTGAAGCGCCGGGAATTGACAGAGCGCGCGGGAAGGGGGATGATCGACCAACAGAGCGTACTGAAGGAGAGCGACCCAGAGGGCAACGGGAAAAGACAAAAAGGGCTATAAGAAGAAGAGAAAGGAGGGAAAAAAGGAAAAGGAGCCGCAGACGCAAGTGCGAATTGAGGAAAGCGAACCGTGGGGAAGCAGGAGGTTGAAGAAGAAGAAGGGAAGAAGAAGAAGAGACGGCAAGACGGAGAAAGTAGTGTACGGAGTAGTGCTAACCTAAGTTAACTTAATGTTGAGTTGTGTACTCCGTAGACGACGGATGGTCCAAGCATCCTTCCGCTCCGGCCTCGCAATGTCTTCCTCTTACGGGCCCGTCTTTCTCTTGCTTCCAGGGGTTTTTTTTTTTTTTTTTTTTTTTTTTCTTCTCTCTTTTGTCTCTATTCTCTTCTCACACAAGAATAGAATTGGATCGGTTTTCGGGCAGTTCAATTTTCCCGACTACTCCACACGATCTTTACCCTGTCGGACCATTGTCAGGCCGACCCCTGATTGTCGTGGTCTTCTTCCGTCACTGGGCAGAATGGATAACTTGGTACTATGGATGTAATATGCAGTCCGGAATACTGCACATCAGCGTATAAAGAATACCTAACGATCCACGTTGGTTGTGCGCGTGCCATTGGGTCGACTCTGATTTTTAGGCTTCTTGGCAGCGATACTGACAAGGATTCCTGACCTTCCATTGGCTGCAAGAGCTCACCGCCTCGATCTTTATACGTGGATACCTTAGTTCCGAGGCTCCTTCATCAGATACGATTACGACAGCCCACCTGAAGAAGCAAAAAAGGAGATTCAGCCTCATCTCGGAAAAGGACATGGGTCGCCCTTGATAGTGGTGTCTTCGTTCTCTAGGTATAGAATCAAGCTGCACTCTGCCCAAAATCAAAGAGTCCATGTGTTCAAACAATTCAAACCTTACTTGGTTGAAGTGCCGGTCCACAATCTTTTAGACATAGTATTCCAAAATCATCGTTCATATTCGAAGCAACATCTTTGTTGCTCGGGATAGAACACAAGCCATAGGGTGCATTGGATGATTGTTAGATGGAATGCTGTGTTGTAAGCCTGTAGTTGCTCGATGATTTTGGCTATGGGAGCCTTTGAATAGGCCATTGGATCCACAGTCCAGATGATTAGTATAGTAACTCATCTCATCCTCGCCTAAATGATCGCTCGTGGTCAGCAGCACCATCGCAGATTGATTAGCGATCAACCAGTGCAAGGAAAGAGGCGGTGGCAGAAAAAGGCACCAAGTCAAGCCAGCACCTAGCCCCACGATGATGGTGTTGACAACGACCTAATCGGCGGCAAGTCGCGAGGGCTTGCAAAAAATTCTTCCTCTCTTCAAACTATTCCGTCACTTTGTTTTGATACTGGTAGTCCAGGCAGAGATAGCTGATACCGAAGGCTCGGCTGCGAGCCAGTCGCATCATCGCATGGCCACGAGCAGTGGAGAAATGCCTAACTCTTTCCAGCTAGGTCAATATGCACGGCTGGAATACCGTTTTCCCAAATAGGCAATCAAGTATAGCCTCATGCTTCTCGGCTTGTAGTCCACAGCATCCTTCGAAAGCAGAAAATGGCTCACTGGAGCTCGGTCAGGTCCTTTTCAAGAGTCAGGGAAGGACATAAAAGGCGCTTCGATTCTCTCGAATCTCCATCTTTCAAATGACAACAAACCTTATCTCGCAATGACAGCCCAACCCGATTCCTCTCTTAGCCTCCAAGGCAAAGTGGCTCTCATTACTGGATCAGGCAAAACGAGAGGCATCGGTGCCGGTATAGCCATGACTCTTGCACAGCATGGTGCATCTGTCGTCATCAACTACGTCTCGGCGTCAACAGCTTCCTCCGCCGCAGCAGTGGCTGAGGGTATAGCCGCAGCAGGCGGCAAGGTACTTGTCGTCCAGGCAGACATCTCTCGCCCTGACGAGGCACAGAGGCTTGTGGCGGAGACGGTCACCGCGTTTGGGAAGATCGATATACTAGGTGAGTTCTGTCCTAGCGCTTACCGAGATCCGGTGGCTTACTTGAGGCTTGTAGTCAACAATGCAGGAACGGGGTTTCCTGGTCCCGCACTGAGTGCGACCCCGGACTCTATGGCAGCCACCTTCGGCGTAAATGTCTTTGGGCCTCTCTATTTGATTCAAGCCGCCGTGACACACATGCCTCCGCGCAGTCGTGTCATTAACATCGGCTCTGTGGCGTCAAAGCTAGGAGTTTCGGGGTCGCCGATTTATCTCGCCTCAAAGGCAGCGACGGATGCATTGACACTTGCTATGGCTGGTGAGGTAAGATGGGACAGCATCCCTAATCCTGTACCAACATGTAGAAGAGCGTGCTGATTATTCTTAGCTGGGCCGCGGTCATGGCGGCATAACGATCAACACGGTCTCACCTGGTCCCGTGGATACGGACGGTGTGCCACCTCATGTGGCAGAGAAGATTCACAAGACTATGGTACCCATGACCCGGGTGGAAGAGAGGGTAGGCACTGTTGAAGATGTCGCGGACGCGGTGCTTTTGTTGTGCTCCGAGAGAAGTCGGTGGATATCGGGGCAAGTAATCTCAGTCAGCGGCGGAATAGTGGGTGGTTGAGGATGGTTTAAAATCAGCTTGTCTGTGTACTCATTCTAGGTACATGTTGACTTGGATAAATGCGAAATGAACTGGTCGGTCTGAATGTGCAACGCGTCAACCCAGAGGATGCTCTTGACTAATTTCAAAGCGTCATTGACATCGATGCCTAGAGAATTGATTGCGGACCTGATTTCCGCTATGTACAAATCATTTCTTTCCGCGTCCGCGATTAGTGAAGCGATCACCAGCGCCCAAAGGTATAGCCTCAGGCATAGAACATCATACTTGATCATGGGTAGGAAGGCAACAAGAGCTGTGAATTTGCGCTGCAGGTGTGGCAATTCGCTTGAAGTGAACCGAAAGACGTCTCTCTTCAAAGCTGCAAGGAGCAATAGGAGAGCCAACCGTATGGCTTCTACAAGAAACTTAGTTCCTTCCAAGCTTGAATCAAGATCCACTGGCCTCGGCATGGACAGAAGGAAATGTGTTGCTGGTCCGAACAATTTGATTATGGTGAGGCTGTCTTCGCGCTGCCAGAATGGCTCAGTGTCACGTTGCACTCCATCAACGGCCATTGCGACTGATGTCACGTAGTTGAAGGCGATCACCACATCACAGAACGCCCCGTCCCTAATAAGCAAATTGTCGAGCAGGCCTCTTACCGAGGGCGCTATAACATCGGGAGGAGCAGCATCCAAGTATGCTGCAAGCCCGGATGGCTTTGGCATTCGCGGACGAGTATCCTCCGCCACACTCCCAACAACATCAAGCCTAGTCATGCAACCGTCAGCTAATGCTCAACCTCCTTGAATTGGGATTGACACCATAAAACACACCAAAAGGCGAATAAGGCCACATTGGGACTGAGACCATGGTACCCTCCTCTAGATCGGATGATGCGCTCAAGGCCGGTGAAGTGTGTATTCCATCGGTCGCCCATTCCAACATAAAGCTTCAGCACTCGTCAGTCCTTCAATGCAGTCGTTCCAGCAAAGTAAGCCTGCCTTACATCATGACAGATCAATCCCAGAATAGCGGTAATCACACCTTCGCTGAGACTTTCCTTGACGTTTCCCAGCCGGGCCCTTACTTGCTGCACACACCTTCCGTAGTACGCTAAGCACTCGGAGCTTGTCTCATATTTGAACTCCTGCGCGCGGACTCTTTGGTCAAAGAACATGGCCGCATTCGCCAAGGCGACGAAGATGGCGCTGGGGTCTGTCAGCGCCATGGAGAACCAGACGGAGCGAAACGGTCGGAAAACATAGTCCTTGTCGCTTGTCACTACGGTTGGTAAGCTTTGCACTGAGACGGTAGTATGGATTGGCCTGCGGGAATCGTACTGAAGTGCATCAGCTGCAGTCCTCGGTCGTCGAGATGAACGGGGTAGTAAGCGGTATTGCATGGGTCAATAGAAGCCGGAATGCTCGTGTTCGTCAATGATGGAAGAGAATCGACGGCCGTTGTGCTTGGATTGAAGGGCTGTCTTACGGACAAGGTCCAGGTTCGTGGCTTTCGCTGTGTCCGACGCGATCTCCCAATGTCCCGCATGACCGTACGTCGGATGGTGCGTTGGGTGGAGGCGGTCTTGATTTCATCGGGTCGCGATATGTTCACGAAGACGAGTTCGTCTTGTTGAGTGTGTGGTTGCTTCATCATGTAGGAGGCGTTTGTAAGTGTGGGGGAGGGGAGGCAGGAAGCAATCGCAGGGGTTTGAGATTGGGTTCAATGCCGCCGACGTAGAAAGATCCCACTAAGCCGGGTGGAGGATAATGCATCCTACTATTGACTCCATCGTCAGCTGTTTGGATCCACTCCCAAATTTACAGAGGTGGCGGCACTTTCTACCTAGTGATGTGGTAGAAGTTATTCTAGAATACAAATACTCTCATAGAGCCTCCTTTTATGTAGCGTTGTCGTCTAATTCGACATCATCAGGTATCTCTGCTCCCAAGGTTATTTTCAATCTCTCTATCTCATCCAGGACACACTTGACTCTGCATACCAAGGATCTGAAATTGAATCTCCTAGATACCCTGGTCTGCCTCTGGTCTCTAGCTGAGCAATTGAATCAAATGGTCTGCGATCAAATTCCCAACTAGATCATAACCATCTGGTTTCATATGAACCCCGTCATCCCAGATCTTCTCCTTGAAGTCCTGTGCAGCGCTATGATAGGGAACCTCTTTGTGGAGATCAAAGGCATAACTACTCAGTCAGTTTAAATCAATCCTCACCTTGGGGAGGTAGAAACTCACAAGCTATCAGCGTCATAACTCAAGATTTGCGAGTTGAGTTCCGCGCGCGCATTATTCAAGCGCTGATGCACTGCCCCGCATTCAGGCACTGTCAGAGCTAGTACATTGGCGCCGCTTTTTATAGCCATGGTCCAGGCCTGAATCAACCCGGGAAGGATCTTTTCGGCGGAGTACATGTAGCCGAGGTCACTGCATATATCAATGATCAGTATTGAATAGAAAATCAGGAAGAGGAAATCCCCGACTTTGTCCCCCCGAGCATAATCACCCAATCATAGGATGCTGCTGCGCCTGAATTGGTTCGATCCTTCGGTTAATTTCTCATCGGTGTAGGACAGAGGCAGGCAGGGAATGCCGGACGCTTGGAGGCTTACATTTTTGCTCCAAGCGCGGCAGAAAGCGCCCCGGGGGGCTGTTGACCAAGTCGCCCGGAAGCCCATCGACATCAATCCGGATGGTGTGGGTTGAAAATGCAGCCTTAAGGCGTTCTTCCAGTTTCCATGCGTAAGGGTGGTATCCTAGGCCCCAGTTGTAGTATCCTGCTGTCAGGGAGTTGCCGAAACAGAGAATTGACAATGATTTGCTCATTATGCGGTGGGTAATGTGGAAGCTAGACGAATATTTGAGTGGAGGAATTCGTATTGTGGAAAGTTATGGAGCAACCTTGAAACCTTGAAGTTGGAAGACTAGACGAGGCTGCAGTGGAAGGCTGAGGGCGGCTGCGCGGGGTAGTTTTGTTGTTCTCCTGTTGTTGCTGTAAGGCTGGCTGTGTCGGACCCCCTCCTTCTATCTTCCAGTGAAAAGAACCGTGACTGTTTGATGTCTCGGTCTAAATTCTGAGATAATCTTCTCTTATCTTATTACATGAGATGAACTGCAAGGCGTCTCGACCTTCGCCCCTGCAGCACAGACAAGTCAGGCAATGATGGATATTCTAAATCTGTGAACAACCGAAGAGAATAACTCCGGCTCTATCAACATGCACCTTGATGCATTCCTGCAAGACATTATAGTTGACTTTGACAGGATTGTGACACAGACCGGATCTCCAGTGCACTGGTGGCCATGCGATAGACCTGATCTGAGCGGCATGAGACTCTATATGCCAGGGATTAACAAGTAGGATCGATCGACAAAATCATCCATCCAGTGCTTCAGGCCCTGCGTTTCTCCCTCAAGAGTATCGCTTACAGTTGTCCCGATGCTTCACCGACAGCTGAAGTCAGCAGTCATCGCTACCACAGAAGCCTTATCTGGTATGGTTGAATCCTTCACAGCGATCGCTCAGGCACCCAGTCAACATGGCGCACCCTAGTGAGATATCTTTCAGCTGGCTAAAAATCTGCTATAGAAGCTTGCTCTAGGATATTCCAGTCGGGGCATGGTTGCAAATCATGGTTTGCCCGCTAGCCAAGGCCCTTGTCACTTGGGCATCTATAACCGATCTAGTGCTCTGATTCACTGGTTGTCAGCCCCGGATATACCAAGCAAACAAACTTTTGTGAGATGACCACTGATCAGTGAATAACAGAGAGTTAAGCTCATCAGCTGATCTACCTTTCATGTTGTTATATTTTAACACGGAATGTCTCCCTCCCTCCCTCATCTCCACCTACCAGTCCCAAGCTGAGTGTCATCACGGTTACGATGTTACAGAACATCCCAGAGCGTTGCGCTGTTCTTGTGATTGGTGGTGGACCAGGTGGCTCATACTGTGCTGCCGCTCTGGCTCGTGAGGGTATTGATACAGTGTTGCTGGAAGCAGACCAGTTCCCTCGGTAAATACCATCCTCACAGCTCCTTCTCGGCGATCTGTTCCATTGCAGGACTGAAGTCTTGTCCAGTTATCATATCGGGGAGAGCATGCTGCCATCAATGCGTCATCTGCTTCGTTTCATTGACTTGGATCAGGCTTTCGACCATTATGGCTTCACGAAGAAGGTAATTTACTCTGGCCCCTACTAGCGACCGCCACGACTAATCAAGGGCGTATAGTTTGGAGCATCTTTCAAGTTGGATAAAGCCAAGCGAGCCGGGAGTATGATACTACGAAGCTTACTTCTGTCCCGTTGCTAATACATCTCTGTGGTGTATAGACACTGATTTCCTTGCCGCTGGGGGGGCCGACAACTACGCGTGGAATGTTGTCCGCTCTGAGGCTGACCATTTGATGTTTCAGCACGCAGCGACATGCGGCGCAAAGACTTTCGACGGTTTCAAGGTCAAGTCCATTCAGTTTGCCCCCGATGCGAATTCTCAGCTTGGCAGGCCTGTTTCCGCGTCATATGTGAGCCAACTAGACGAGTCTCATGAGGTCAGAGAAATTGCCTTCGATTATCTGGTCGACGCAAGTGGTCGAAAGGGCTTGCTTAGCACTAAGTATCTTCATAACCGCCGATACAATGAGAGTCTCAAGAACATCGCACACTGGGGATACTGGAGAGGAGCTGAGCCTTATGCAAAGGGTACCCCCTTGGAGAATCAACCTTTCTTCGAGGCATTGCACGGTAATCATATTCTCATCCTCCATCCTTCTCCATCACGATACTAACCGTTCTTGCCTCAATCATTAGACGAAAGTGGCTGGGTTTGGCTTATTCCTCTACACAACGGGACCGTCTCGGTGGGGATAGTGAGAAACCGTGGGACTTGGACTATGAAGAAGCGCGTTTCTGGCTTGGGGCAGGAGGAGTTCTACCATCACACGTTGAACCTGGTACCGGAGATTCAGCGTCTGCTCTGTAAAGCAGAGCTCATCAGCCCTATCAAATCAGCATGCGATTACTCCTACAGCGCCTGTGCGTATGCAGTTCCGCATGCTCGCATCGTTGGTGATGCAGGCTGCTTCATCGACCCCTACTTTTCGTCGGGCGTTCACCTGGCTCTGGTCGGTGGTCTTTCGGCCGCCACAACTATCTGTGCTGCTCTGCGTGGCGACTGCGACGAAGCAGTGGCTGCCTCCTGGCACTCCGACAAGGTTTCCGACAGCTACATCCGGTTCATGCTTGTAGTTATGAGCGCATACCAGCAGATTCGCAGTCAATCGAAGCCGGTCCTGAGTGATCTTCACGAAGACAATTTCGACCGCGCATTCAACATCATCAGACCTAGTAAGCCTGTTGCCTCTCTTTTTCCTACGTCGTGCCTTTTAACCCGCCAACTAATGCATGCATAGTCATTCAGGGAACCGCCGATGTCAGTCCGGATAAGATAACCCAGGAAGAGCTAGATCAGACTATCAAGTTCTGCGCTGCTGCCCATGGAGCGGAGGATGAGATTCGTCATCATGTAAGAAAGCTCTTGCGCACTGAGGACACTCTGAATATGGACAGCTTCAGTACGGATGAAATAAATGGCTTCGTGCCGAATCTCAAGCAGGGCAACCTGGGCTTGATCAAGAGTGCTGCCTAGCTGTGATATTGGTTGTACTGTTGGACGTGTCCTTTGTTGTCATTCTTTGGTTCTTGGTCTCGCCCTTGAATTTGGTTAGTGACTCAAGTTGATGAACAGTACGTGGTTTGCCCGAGTTGTCAAATTTGTTAGACATTTTGTACCCTTTGTACCTATCTTCAAGGTTACTGTGTGTTCAAGGTGACACTATTTGCTTTCTGACTTCCCTTGAGTGCAATAAACTCACTAATTAGTACTTGTAGGCCAATAACATTTTGTGTGAGCTGTTTTCCTCGGAGTAATCAAGTTATAGCAGCATTCGAATCTAGGGTCATGATTGTACTACCTACTACCTACTAAACTCAATCCCGTTTATGAGCAATCCCGTTCCAGTTCCAGACCATAATCGAATGATGATACACTAAAAGCATCCCTAGCACAATGTGCTACCGCTTGAACCTTCTCATGACTTTCTTGCTCTGATAATATAAACAGGATGTGCTCAATGCACTCAGTCGGCAACACTACGGGATGAGCAAGAACTGAAAACAAGCATACCACACACGGAACATCAGAGCCCGCAATCCACGGGGCTCAGCCCCAACTACCATGGCCAGGTGAACAGGTCAAGCTCATGTGCCCGTTATAGGTCTTTCATGCCACGGCCCCGGAGATGGTTTTTGTTGCTATTGCCGTTCGTGGAGGTGGCGCCGGCTCCTCCGGCCGAGGAGGCAGGACATAATCTATCAAGCACAAATGCCGTTAATACTATGGTCGTTGTTGACATTGCTTTCTCTTGGGGACATATGGTACCGGGGTGGTTGGGCATTTTCATGACACGAGCATGTTATGTTCATTTCCATCTTGCGGAGTATAGGCGATGTGGATGTTGGACAAAGGTAGGCTATTTCGTATACTTTCTAGTTTTTTATGCATTTTGCAGCGTGGGGAAGAATTGGGAGCAGTATAAGCTTGTGGTGAAGGCTTGTGCTGTATACAGCGCTGCAAAAGCGTAACCCACCGCATACATTGTAAATCGAAGGAGAGACTAGTCCCCAGTGGGTTACCCAGGATACTGAAATGTGAGAAGTATAGTGGTCTCTTAGGTTCGTGAGACGAGGAAGGGCGTGGAGTAGAGCCAGATGCGGTTATTTGAAGGAGCATTCTTCAAGGACAGAACGTTATATGGATCTAGACAAACGAGTCATTGATATCTGTATACGACTGTTCGATGCCGTGATCTTCGTACTCGTCGCAGATGTATATCGTCTAATGTGTGTCGTTTGCACGTCCGGGGAGTTCCAGTCCGATAAGTATCGAGACGCGGTGGCTTTGTTCGGAAACTGAAGCATATAAACTTCATATCTATGATGCACTTGCTTTGGGAAAATTGGAACACAGAGTGTCCATAGGGAATTTATAAGGCACGTACAGCCGAGTCGGATATCTGATAGTGCTGAAGTAGGCATCCGCTTAACTTCTACAACCCTCCCCAACCAAGAGGTTTCCGCCTCGATGACTTCGACTTCAGGACTGATTGTTCCAACTTTTTTTTGCTACCTCCTCAATCGGCTCGCACGACCCCCTCTGCCTCATGCCAATCTCCCCTATCAAGCCATAAATCCACTTCTCCCGATTTGCTGCATACTTCCACCACGGCACCGGCTCCAGTCGGCGCAGGCATCGAAGCTCGCAAGCGGCAAGCTTCACCAAGCCTTCGCCAGTCTCCCATTGCCTCTCCCGCAGCAACTCTTCTCTCTGCGGCGCCTCAGCCTCATCCTCATGGTGACCTGGACTTGGGGCTCTAACAACCTACTACTCGTCAGACACATTCGCGGTGTTTGTCGTCGTCGAGCTCCTAAAAGCAATCCACTTGACTCTGAAAGTGCATACGTTATCTGTAGCATCCTGACTCTGTTCTAGGAGGAAGAACCTGGTCAGAAGCCCTCGCAAGATTGATCCGAGTCGTTTCTATGTTCTTGTCAACACGGACACGAAAACGCCGCGAACAACTGTATACAATGCACTCTCGTGGCATATAGATCGTGGTCCGAATTTCTTACACGGCCCTCACCTAGCTTAGTAGAATGGGTGGAGATACTGTATGCTTCTTCGACAGCCTAACATGCTTGCCCCATTCTAGCACCCGCCCTAGTTGCATTACTCACAAAATCAAATGATCAGAGCTGGTGTAAGTTAAATACCATACGAGATTATATAATGGATTACATCGAATATTGGATTGATACTGGGGGGTTTTCAGCACGACTTCTACCCTACCTATGGAGTATCGCTTTGGCTGAGCGATCAAGCAAACTCCGAGCGATTCTGTAACATTTGACTTTCATCGACCATGAGTCATTTACATCTGATATCGGCTGCCCTCCCCAGAGTATCGGATACTTTCCAATGCCTGCAAGGATCTAATTCATGGAAGGACTCTGCAGCAGGTCTTCCAGCAAACAAATAATATGCGTTGGGGAGTCAAAAAAACAAAACGAAATGAGCCCAGCCCGGCTCGATCAGGCAACCTTACGATCTGGAGTCGTACGCGCTACCAATTGCGCCATAGGCCCATTTGTTGAAAATAATCTCGGCTTGAGATCTACATGTTCTAACTCAAATGGCCCCTCGCAACCCTTCTGAGCTGCATTCAAAAATTTTTGCGAGAACGCGACGAAAATGATGGCATGGTGGTCCGTGAACTCGTATTGTGGCGGGTATTGAAGTAACTCGGCAGATAGCTCACCGGTAACAGCACCCCGCAACATTGATACCACTCTTCGCAGCACTTGGAGGTTATTGTATATCGGTGATAGCCTGCAGGTTATGCTCGGGAGAGTTGAAGCCTGCTCGCCGCGGCCATTGCTTTGGCGATTTGTCGTCGGTTTATAAGCGACTGGGATCTGCGGCTATCGCATGATGAGCACAGAATGCATGGATTGCCGGCCTTCCTGGTCCGTGCTTTCGAGGTTGCCTGCATGACGCACATTGGGATGGCATGGCATGGACCATAGATGATTCCCGTGTGCAGGAGTGCACGGCGATTGTCAAACCGGTCTTTTCCCTGTGAGGAAGTTGGGGCAACAACGAGCAAAAAGAATGGATGAGCCCAGCCCGGCTCGATCAGGCAACCTTACGATCTGGAGTCGTACGCGCTACCAATTGCGCCATAGGCCCATTCTTGATGACTAAACATTTGGCTAATGCATCATGGACGCTGCAGGACAGGGAGAATATTTTTGGTCATGACTTGTTGCGGGCTGGGTTCGACAGCTCGAAGGTGCAAGGAGACATCATTGCCCATGAAGTGTAGAATCTCCATTCTAATGCCATTGGAGGCAGCGGGACTGCTCACGGTATCATGGAATAGAGTGGTGGCTTGATAGCGCGCCTCGCTGGTCGACTGTCCTATAGTCTATTTTCCCTACTAGAAGTGAGACTGGGCGTATGTTTTGTTCTATGTGCTTGAAGTCCGAGGCCCTGGGGCCCTGGGGTATCGTGGTGTGGGTTTATCATCGGCATTCTTGATTTTCAATACGGGTGACAAGTTCTGATTTTGGATATCAAGTATGTCAGCTTTACTCCACGGGGGCACGGATAAATATACCACAGTGCCTACAACGGTAGAGCATCCACATATGGTTATGCAACCATACAGCTCTTTTTCCCATGACCAGACCATTATCGAGAAACCTCGTCAAGAGACAACCTGACATTAGCAGGCTTCAATATAGCTGAGTGTCGAGCCAGCTCGCGCTGCCGTCTGATGGGCACGGTAGCAAATCAGGAGTACCGCGACGAGATAGAGAAAGTCAAGTCTCGCTTGAATAAAACATCTAGATGAGCCATAAGTAACTATCCTTCCATCTCTTGGATCCCAAGATGATGACTACTGACCAATTGGTAGAATCGTACCAAGTCATCACTGCAGCATCTGACATGGGTCGAGGGACCGAGTCATTTGCGATAAAGCAGGTGCTAAGATAGATGAGTTGCAGTATACACCACATAAATCATGGCGCCACTGGATCGTAACGGCAAAGCGGAATGGACGAGTAGACGAAGCTTGTGAGTGCTATGGGTGTTAACTTACTGGTTCTCGAAACTGTACCCGACAACAAGATACACTTCTTGACCGCTTACAGCTCCACACCCGACATTGCATAATCCTTACGCAAGATATGACCCTCTTCTCCGATCAGAGAGGCTATACATCTCGACACACATAAAAAAGACCGAAAGAGAACCGATATTGAATATGAAGCCAAAGAGAACAACAAAAAGAAATGAGCCCAGCCCGGCTCGATCAGGCAACCTTACGATCTGGAGTCGTACGCGCTACCAATTGCGCCATAGGCCCATGTGGGTGACAATTAATGCTTACTAATAATAATATGGTATAAGCAGATTGCAGATTCAATTATACCATCAATTCTCGTCCACAACTCAACATCAAGATCCACCTCTACTCACCATCGAATCCCAGGCACATCGACTGCACTCGTCCACCACCAATGTCATAAAGGCGATGAATTTCCTACATACTTCAAGCGGTCTTGGACCAGTCGACCACAAGCTATGACACAGGGAGGCATGTTCGTGTCCGACAGATGAAGTCCGCCAGTCCGGGCCTTCTGGAGCTGGTTCGCTCGCATCAACTCTTGATCTCAACTTGCGTTTACCAATGGTGACTACCGAGTATCATCGCATTGATTACGTGACTACTACCCTGATATTGAGTGCAACTCCTGCTCTCGCAATGGTCACCAGTAACCACGCAGACGAAGACACGCTCGGAGAGGACGGACCCCTCTACCCCCCTTGAACACTAATGCAAGTGAACAATAGAACGCTTTATTACGGACAGAACGATACCCTCTTCTAACAGTATTGTGCTGCAGGGGTCAACTCCACGGCAAGGTCTCCTAGGATCAAGCACCGACCCTGAAGCAGAACGCGTCCAACTCCAAGCATCCGACATCAGATGCTGACGTCCACAATAAGGCTTCGACCTTTGGAACTTGTTACGTATACTTGATTTCATGAGTCAGTAGGTGGAGCATGGTGGAATGTCAATTTATGCTTGGAGCGAACGGACCAATCAAGGAACCTCACCTTCGTATTCATCGGATCAGGGACCGGAGAATTGGCATACAACAACCAGTCGAGCAAAGCGTTCCAACTCATGCAACCCAAAAGCCTACCACCTGAAGCACAGACATACGTCGAAGTTCCCTCTTCTTGTGAAGCTCACGAGAACGCGGATTCTCCTGTCTCGGCCATTATCACTATGTTCCATGAGATTGGAAATCCTAGAACATCTGAATCAATTGGAAACAAATTGTGCAGACCTGAACCCATCATGAGACTTACAGCACTATTTCGCTGCATTACTGCTGTTGGGAGTATTGCGTACGAAAAGCAGTCTCTCCCAACCAGACAACCCCAAAACCAATTTCCTGATCGGGTAATACGAGGTTTCGCTGCAATCAAAAGTAAGACACCCGCTTTTCTGATCAACAATGATTGGCCATACCAGAATTGTTTAATGTGCTGTGGCCAACCCATGGGGCCACTTATAACCTCCGCTGGGTCATCCAAGGGTATTGATGGAGCTTGGCTTATCTGATCTGATTAGATTGTTTGCTTTGATCGTCGCAGACGAGGAGCGGCCAAGCAACTTGGCAACGAGGGGCGGAAAGAAAGAGTGTCTCAATGAAGTATGTGGGTACCAAAGACCCTATACATTGGACGCGAGAGCCAAGGGCCTCATGGCTCTAAGACAGTGCTCGGA
This sequence comes from Aspergillus japonicus CBS 114.51, assembly GCF_003184785.1. Classification (NCBI taxonomy): domain Eukaryota; kingdom Fungi; phylum Ascomycota; class Eurotiomycetes; order Eurotiales; family Aspergillaceae; genus Aspergillus; species Aspergillus japonicus. Next base: position 54,057 of record NW_020291665.1, on the reverse strand, counting down.
TCCTTTCTCTCGTGGACTTGGCCGTTTTCCAGCAAGGCTGTGTAAGGCGACTCAGTCAGTCCGCTAAGACTTTGCTCGGCAACATCTGATAGTCTTGAATTTTCCATGGGCCCATAGTGCCAGTCATGATAGGCTCCAAGCAGCAAACCTCTTTGAGCAGACTGCCCTATAACTGTGGAGATCATGATCTGCTTCCTTATCTGATTCGACCAAAGCCATCGATGCCAAATCAGATAACAGAATTTTTCCGTGCTCATGGAGTCTAAGGGGCAGCATCTGCGAGGATAAATATGTGTCTTCGTCCTACGGCCCTATGTGCACTCTTCTTTCGGCGGGTAGCCTGATCCTAGGTCAATCACACAATGGCGGACGACAAGATCATCAATGTCACCAATGCAAGAGCAGACTTCGACATCTACCATGAAGCCCTGAAGACCATCCCGGACGGAGGACAGTCTCAGGGCGTCACCCGCATGGAGGCCGTCTACCGCGAAGCTAAGTCCAACCGGAAGTCGCTATGGCTGATCGGGATCTCAGTCCTCGTGTGTGCGTGGGCATACTCACTGGATTCTTCTACAACCTCGTACTACTCCGTCGATGCCTCGTCCTATTTCAAGCAGCACAGCTCGGTCCTATCGACCCTATCCATTGCAACCAGCATCATCAGCGCGGTGAGCAAGCCCTTCATCGCGAAGATCTCCGATATCACCTCACGCCCGTACACCTATATCTTGACCCTGTGTTTTTATGTTATTGGATACATCATCGCCGCAACCTGCAAGACTGTCTCCGCATACATCGTCGGCGAGGTCTTCGTCGCTATCGGCAGCTCGGGCTTGGACCTGACCAACGACATCATCGTGGCGGACCTGACCCCCTTGGAGTGGCGCGGGTTTGCCAGCTCGATGCTGTCGACCCCGTTCATCATCAACACCTGGTTTGCCGGCAAGATAGTAGATGCTATCGATGGCCGAGGCCAATGGCGATGGGGCTACGGCATGTTCGCCATCATCATGCCCGTGGCACTGGGTCCAGCCGTGGCGACCCTAATACACCTTGATCGTAAAGCCAAGAAGCACGGAGTCGTTAACATCGCTTCCTCAAACACAGCACGGCGTGCGGCTCGAGACATCGCTGCAGCTGAGGGCCACAGTGCACCCAGGGGAGGCGTCGTGGCGCCCGCTGCTTCATCCACGCAGTCGTGGATGGATGCTCTCAAACACAACCTTGAAGAGATCGACGCCTTCGGTCTGATCCTTCTAGGGCTTGGATGGTCTCTACTGCTTCTGCCGTTCTCCCTCAAGACCTACGCCGATGGCGGCTGGCGCAACCAATCCCTCATCGCCATGATGATCGTGGGTGGGCTGTTGTTGATCGCCTATATCATCTATGAGATGAAGTGGGCGCGTGTACCCAGCGCCCCTCGTCGACTCATCTTCAACAAAACTTTCATCATGTCCATCGTTATCGATAGTTTCTACATGCGTATGTTATTTCCTCACCGCCCCACTGCCTGGCACCATCCTATATCACAATCACAACACTAACACCTCCGGCCTTCCGCCATGACCAGTTGCCGGAAACATGCGCGGCCTCTACTGGAGCTCCTACGTCTACGTCTCGAAGCCCTGGTCCTACCAAAACTGGGTGTACTACGGCAACACCCTCACGCTCGCCCTCTGCATCGCCGGCCCGCTGACCGGGCTTCTCCAACGGTGGACCCACCGCTACAAAACGATCCAGATCACGGGCCTGTGCATCAAGATCCTCGGCATGGGCCTTCTGCTGGACGGCCACCGCGCCACGGCCAACACCGCCGCCATGATCCTGTCGATGATCCTGATCGGCTTCGGCGGGTCGATGTCCGTCGTCGGCTCGCGCGTCGCCTCCCAGGCCTCCGTGCCGCACCAGGACGTCGCCCTGGCCATCTCGCTCCTCTCCCTGTGGTCGAAGATCGGCAGCGCCATCGGCTCCGCCGTCGTCGCCGTCATCTGGGCCGCCCAGATGCCCCGCCAGCTGCGCGCGCACCTGCCCGCGGCCGCCACCGCGGCCGACGTGCGCAAGCTGTTCGGCAGCCCCAAGTCCATCCGCACGCTGTACGCCATCGACGACCCCATGCGCGTCGGCGCCGTCGAGGCCTACCGCCGCACCCTGTACTACTGCCTGGCCCCCGCGCTGGCGCTGGCGTTCGTGCCGTTGGTGGCTGCGTGGTTCCAGACGGATTTCTTCCTCGGCAAGGCGCAGAACGCGGTCGTGCCGGTCGGGAATGATGGGTTGGCTTTGCCAGAGGAGGAGAGGGAGAGGGAGAAGGCGAGGGCTGAGGCCAAGGGGAAAAGGCAGGCATTTTTGCGGTTTTGGGCGGGCAGGTAGAGCCTTCCCTTCCGCTTCGAATGCCGGTTCTGGGTCCTGTTGGTTTGTGGATGAGCGGCTCGCTTGGCTCTAGGGACAAATTATCTTTGATTTTGAATTATAACGTGCAGGTGATGGGAATTTGATGGGGTTAGGTAATGATGATGTGTATTGAGATCGAAGCTGTTCGGTTCAGATCTGAAGATGAACTGCGGACGCTGTGTACTCGAGAAGCAGTAACAACAGCTGCTGCTGCAATTAGACTCAGAATTGGTCAGTTGAGTAGGCCGCTGAAATCCGATTGGTCCAATTAGTCTGATTCTGAATTATATCGGACTTTACCTACTAGTGGTAAGTCAGCCTGCGTCTTTCCGTACCGGGGCAGAGTGACAGGCTGACAGTACGAATCTCCATGCAGAAGGTGTCACTGCGGGGCAATAAGTCTCAAACTAAACTATCTCATAAACAAACAGATCTGTCAAATTTTGCTTTCATTATACATAAAGAAGAAGAACAAGAAAAAAGGGGTTCAAGGTGGAGCCGGTCCAATCAACCGAAATAGAAAAACGGCGAGATATGACACCACAGAAGATGGAGAGACACCAACACGAGGATCAACAGAATCACGGGGTTATTATATTTGAAAGAGACCCTATCGACCAGTCTTAGTATACATACATGGAACGAAGTGACAATCGCGAGAAAAGGAAGCAGGCAACAACAACAACAACAGAAACAAATTCGTTTTCATACACAAGCCATAAATGAAAACATCAAAAGATTATTGGCATTGCTCATTTCTTGCTTTGGTTCTTCTCTTCATTCTCTCATTTCGGTTCCACCATAACATGCATACAAATAACAATACATTCGTTTATTAAAGTGTGAGTGTGTGTGTTTTTGTTTTTTTTTTTGTCACTTACACCTGGGCGGTGCAGTCCACCGAGTTGCAGCACTGATCCTTGCCGTTCTTCCAGATGCAGTTGTTGTTGGGGTGGCGGACGTCGCAGGGCACCTCGGTGATGTCGATGGGGATGCACGACTGCTGGTCATAGGTAGTGAAGGTGAAGGCAGGGGTCAGGGCGGGGTAGGCAACGCCCAGACCGTGGTCGTATCCGGTCAGGCAGTACTTGCCGCAGGGCCACTTGGTGAGGGAGAACTCGCCCGACTTGTCCCAGTGCACGGTCTTGCCGATCTGGCCGCCGTTGTGGGCGTTGTTGAGCCACAGACCAGGCTGCTGGCCGTCGACGGGGTTGCCGTGCAGGTCCTTGATGCGGAAACCGTCCTCGGGGTTGACGGGGAGGTTGGGCGTGCAGACTTCGTCCTTGCAGAGCTGGAACTTGCCGAACTTCTGCTGGAGGTCGTCTTGGGCGGCGAGGTAGTAACCCTCGGCGTTGAAGCCGAGACGCTCGGCGTTCTCCCAGGTGAAAGTGTAGCACTTGCCTGCGGATGACCATCAGATTTAGCAATCTGGAGCTTGAGAAGATATGAGAGCCGAGGGATTGCGACTTACCAGTGGAGATACCGGAGGTGCAGGTACGCTCACAGTTGCCCAGAGCGTTCTCGAAGTATCCGGCGGGGCAGACACACTTGTTGTTCACCAGCACCTTGCCTTTCGTGCACACAGGCTGAGGGGCCTTGCAGACCTGGCCATCGAAGATCTGGCTGATAGGGCAGCAGCGGTACCCAGTTCTGTTGGAGCCAGCGAGCTCGTGGCCCTCGCCGCAGCAGTCGAAGGCAGTGTCGATGCTGCCGATAAGCTGCTGAGAGGGGTAGCAGCAGGCGGCATACCGTCCAGACGCGCTGAAGGTGAGGTGCTTGCCGGACGCGGGAGCGCAACGGAAGTACTCCTCGAAGTCGGAGCGGGGATCGGAGAAGACAATCTGATCCCCATGGCGGACACCAGTGCCGTCCATCTCCGCGATCTGCACATTACGGGCGCCGAGATCGGTCCGGATCGCGGCGTTAGTGCCAGCGGCCTGCAGCAGGAGGGCCACAAGGCTCCAGGAAGTAACGGCCTTCATTGTGTGTATGTGAAAGGAGAAGGACGCGAAGAGAAATGGAGACTGATTCGCACAGAGGAGGGACTGACGGGCGAGGATCGTCTCTTATTTAAGCTTTCCCCGGGGCAAGAGTATTCCAGCGTACTGAGCGTAGAAGCATTTTCACAATAGCGGGCGAGACTCTGAGCTTCGCATTTCAGCTTGGTGGATCTTCGAGCTATGGTGGACCTGGTGAAAGTTTTTCATGATGGAGCCCGTCCCATTTGTGCGTTCGAGGCCAGGCGTGGAGGACCCATGCCCGGAAGGGAAAGCAGTATCTCAAGGTCTCAAGCTCAGTCACCGCTCCTCGTTAACGATCAGACCAGTGCGTCGATTGACTCACCGTGTATCGCTCAGGTAAATACCTGGAGTGTTTTCAGCTCCGCTATGATCAGCCACCGGGGTTGGAAGCTTTGAAGATGGAACGAGCTCGTCTCCACATTGAGGAAGATGCCGGGATAGAATCAGTTCTGGTATATATTGTGATGAAGGGTTGATGACCTCATTGCATGAATTCTGTCGTGGACAGCTCTCCCCAGCTTTGGTGCGAGAGGAACGTGGATTCTGGATGCTTAAAGCAGTCTCTCCCCACATATTGCTTCTCCTCCCAGACTCTGCATGCAGGTTGACAGATTTTCCACCACGGATCTGTCGGCCAGCTGGGTGGCGATGGAGAGATTCTCGAGAGCGAGCTAGACCAGACTAGACTATACAAAGTCGATACATACTGCCCCTTTAGGATTAGATCGAGTCAGTCTCGTCCTTGGCGTTGGTCAGGTGTTTTAGCCTCGATTTGCCCTCTCCGATCGGTTGTTTTGACCACATATTGATACGGGCGTGAAGTCCAACTGATGAAGCACAGTGGGTCATTCAGTCCTTGCCTGGCGGTGATCTCAATAATTTATCCTTGAATCAATCGGCAAGTCCGACGCGAATGAACCCTATAATTCGCATGCGTTTATCGCAGCCGGGGAGATTTGAGTTCGACAGCCATTCCTTGGAGGCTTCTCGAAACACGGCAAGGTTTAGCGATCCAGCCGACCAGCCTGCTTTTGTGGGGAGGAACGAGAAGCTACTTGGCAATAGTGGAAGATCTCTCGAATTGGCGGTGTGTCGTATCAGCGACTGTCTGCTTGCCTGTTTGCAAATGCAAATTCCGAGCCGCAAAGCCTTGTTGGGTGAGGAGTCAGGACATTTTTTCGATTGACGTTCTGTCATTCATCTCGGACAATTTGCAGCTAAACTTTGTCCTCATGAAGTGGATGTGTGGAATATTTGCCTCACTGCGCCTCTTTTTCACAAAGCCACACTCTGGAGTGCTCGTGTCAGTTAGTCTCGTTTATGGAGCTTTTCGCTCCATGCCGGATCCACCCGCTGCATCTTCCCGTCCGTGTTGTTGGCTATGCAGGCATATCTTGCCGATGTAGTCCGTAGATCCTCAACACTTCGCCACTCTTATTGAGAATCTTGACAACCACAGAGAGATCTTCGGTAGCCCTTGGGCTAGCACATCAATTTCACAAATCTCCAGTCACTCTGCGGGTTCATTCAGTCAGATTGATTGTAGGCTCTTGAACTGTCTTACGGCCATCATCTTTCACTGAGGCATTCTGGGGGCTATAAGAATCGAAGGACCAGGCGACCATGAGGTGAGACACGAGCAGTGGGAGGAAGACAATAGATTTGGAGTCTGGTTTCAGAGGCAGGAAAGCTATATGGGCTGATGCGATTGTTTGGGAGCCATCTAGGTCAAGCTGGGAAAGTGATTGACTCTCGGAAAGCATAGATGCAAGTCCAAGCCGTGGTGAAACGTAGGACTGGTCGAGGCTCGCGAGATATTCCCCGGTCGGACTATAAGTATTCCTCGAAGACAGGGATGGGAGAAAGACTCTCTCATTTAGCTCTTGCAGGCGGCTTCGCATGTTGACCCAATCGTATAAAATAGCCACATCCGAAAGGTAGTCATCAGTCTCGTTCAGTAAGCGACATGACTTTGCATTCCGATGAATGGCGATTGACGCCAGTTGAACAGCTGCTGATGAGATCCTGAGTCATGAGCTGCATCCCTCCACAAGCCCTCCGCCTCATTCCAAAGTACTATCTCGTAGCCATCGATGCCAAGATGTATTGTAGGCTCTCGGGCGGCCGTCGGCTGGATCAGGATAATGGCAATGTACTGTACCATTGGTAGCTCATAATGACAGTTGATAGAAAGGGCCGATACTAGAATGGCATAGTTCAAAGCTTTGAATGAAGACTGCGGTGGGTGGGAGTTTGAAAGGAGATCATTCAAGAATGCGATGATGGGTTCTTGCTTGACTGCCTAAGGCTACCCTACCCAGCTTACATCACACCAGGCCAACCGTTCGTTCCCTGATGGATGAAACGAACAGCAAGAACAAACAGCACTTCCTTTCCAGTCTCACATCATCTTGCTTTCATGCCTCCTGCCGCCGCTACATTCATGCGAGGTCAATAGCAAACCTGTCGCACCCAGAGGCTACTGCTGTTGTATTGCACGATTGTCTGTGTGCCCTCCGTCGGGTTTTCAAGCCCGCATCGTACCCTTTTCTTCTTGCACCATGTATGTCGCACTGATGACCAACTGCAGCCAGATACATCGGGCGATTTCCTTATTCGACAACATATCCTTCCTCGAATGTCTCACAAGTATCATCTTCAATTCCGGGGATCCAAAAGTGTCAGGTGCACAAAGATGCGCAGATACGCACACGCAGATACGCAGATAAGAACCCCTCGCGGGATGGGCCCCACGCCGTGGCAGGCCTCGGCTCTCGCTCGCTCCTTTATCTTCCCCTCGCGTACGAGGCGTACGAGTGCCCAGACTCTTGGTCAAAGACATTTCTCGCCACGAATCCTCCTTTATATGTTCAAGCCATTCGAAAATCCACGAAGCTTTGACTTTCGAACTTCCTTCTATGATCCTGGGAACATTCACCTGCTTCGGATAGGCCCGATTCGTGTTGATGGTGGGAATCTAATATACATGGTCGCGCGACAAAAGTTAATGGAGGCCAAGACTTCATTGGCGTTCTGTTGAGGTTGGGTGGAAGGCCAAGACACGCTGCTTATCAGTCCCATCGAAGGTTGCCCTGAACCTTCCCCGCGCTCCGTTGCGGAGGGGTGTTTGCTATTCCGTCGAGGTTGGGTTCACATTGTGACTTGCGTCGATAACCACGTGGAAGGTAGTACGGCAAACGAACCGGGATGCCCAGGAGACATATACTGTCACGAACATGCCGCAGTGAGTGCTCAGTAGGGCCACCCACAATCACGACAATTGTTGGTGCAAGACGTCTTACAGTGAGGTTCTTGCGTCTTGGGTTCCGTCGACCACTAGCGCGGATAGGGCTACATTGCATCTATGGCGGAATCACATTAGCCTATGTCCAGAACAAATCATCTGGCTCAAAACATGGCCCTAGGAGAATTGGCGTCGGTGGTCCGTAGGAATCCCGTGGTAGGTTTGATTCCAGATTTGCCGCCTGCCATGCCGATGCTACGTTGACAGCATATCGATGGAGTTATCTCCCTGGCAGGTTTAGCCCTGTCTTATCTTCCAGCTCATGGCACCACTCATGTTGGGCATTTTACCAACGACCCTTGCCAGAGAATCCCTCGAAAGTGCATCAGGGTGTGATGGCACAGCGGAAATCCACGGACTGATAACGCCACTCAATGGCGTGAGTGATTTACCCTTCATTCTTCGTCCAAGTAGTCGACCAACCTAGACACGGCAATGGCTCACTTCCCATTTCAACTAGCAAGCTGCGCAGCCCAGACCTTCAAGGGGGCAAGGGAGGCAAATCGGGCCAAGAGCAAGAGGGGTCACAAGCTGGAAGGCGCTATCATGCTCATTTTCTTTTTGGTGTGTTACTATAGGCTTAGTGGGTTAGTATGTCAATCTAGCTGTAAGCCCAGTGGCAAGGACTAATGCGTTCCATTCACTTGGAATGGCTCATTTCCCGGCTCTATGGTATCACAGACTCACTGATCACAACAGCAAGCTAAGGTTAGCCTCTAATTCATGTAACGTGGTGCAAGAATATAAGAGGTGTGCGTCGCCAACTCACGGAAACGGACGGCCAGCTCAGCTCAATATTCTTTTACCCCCATCCCTCCTCCTCCTTCATCAGTGAGAGCCAACCACCATGGCACCTCCATCGTCCACTTCGCCCATTGATGGTGCAAGTCTGTCGGCCTCAAACTCAACTCCTGTTGAGGAGAAGACGGCCATCACTGTGCTTGGCAAGGGCGAGGAGCTCAAGACCGATGTAGACCACACCGGCCATGAGAGTGATGAAGATCCAGATGCTGTGATTGTCACCGGAGCGGATGCAGCTGTGCACTTGCTGCCGCTGCGTGATGACTTCGATAGTGCCCTGACCTTCCGCAGCGTGGTCCTGGCTTCGTGTTTGGCCTGCTTCCAGGCTGTTATGTACCAGATCTACACGGTAGGCCAGCCAAGAGAGATATCCCCGTGAGGTTTCTTCCCTGCCGCGACTGACAAAAGGAATCACAGTTCAAACCCACCTTCATCACCATCCAAGGAACTTTTATCGTCCTCATTTCTTACTTCGTCGGCAATGCTTGGGCTCGTTTTCTCCCTCGTGGTGATAAATTTGAGGCGCGGTGGAGGGCACAGGGCGGCCAGGGCAAGGCTCCATGGTGGGTTTCGGTCTTCAGGTTCATCAACCCGGGTCCATTTGGTCTGAAGGAGCACGCGATCTGTTCGATCACTGCCACCTCGGCCTCAAATGCTGCCGCCAGTGTGCAGGTCTTTGCGGCCCAGGACCTCTTCTACAACCTTCCTTTGAGCGCGGCCACCGTCATTCTAAGCACCATCTCAATTGGTCTATTTGGCTATGGTCTCTGTGGTATCATGCGTCCCATCGCAGTCTGGCATCCAGAGGCCGTTTATTGGAGTACTCTGCCGGTCGTCAAGACCTTGCAGGGCCTTCATTGGCAGCAGGTGAAGAATTCTAAGCCACTCCGATATTTCTGGTATGCTTTCAGCGGCATGGCCGTGTATGAGATTATCCCTGCCTACATCTTTCCATGGCTGAACTCCGTCTCTATCCCGGTATGTGGCCTTTATAAAGTTTGAGAAGAGTGTTCGCAATGTCTAACAAGTCTCTGAAATACAGTGCTTGGCTGCCCAGAAAGCCACTGGCAATAAGGCCGCCATCCTTACCAATATCTTTGGTGGAGCAACCAACAATGAGGGCCTGGGCTTATTCACACTTAGCTTCGACTGGCAATACGTAAGATGATGCTCATTGTGTGCAATCTATTGCAAATCTGACCGGCGCAGATCACCTCCTTTCAAACCTCGCTCCCTCTCAAGTTGCAGCTTCACCAAGCAGCGGGATTTTTCGCCTGCTTCATTATTATGATTGGTATCTACTACGGCAATGGCTGGGATTCAAGGTCACTTCCCTTCATGTCGACCCGTCTACTCCAGGCAAATGGAACAGCCTACCCTGTCTCCACAATCTTCCCTGGGGGAGTGCTTGATGAAGCCGCCCTGGAAGTTTACGGTGTTCCCAAGCTCACGGGTACATTTGCCTTTGCCATGTTTATGGCCAACGCTGCAGTAGGTGTGGTCCTGTCTCGCCTGAGGTCTTCAAGCTAAAAGTCATCTAGATTGGTGCTTTAGTTGCACACACCATCCTCTTTTGGGGAAGGGATATTTGGCGGACTTACAAAAGTGCGAGAGCAGGGAAATACGACGATCGGCATCATGTGCACATGGCAAAGCATTACAAAGAGACTCCGTGGTGGTGGTACGCCTTTGTGCTGCTTTTTAGCTTCATCCTAGGTCTGGTCGTGGTCCTCAAGGAGAACGTCACCCTTCCTGCCTGGGCATATGTCGTCTCGCTGATAGTCGGAATCATCTTTGCGCCATTCGTGAGTGACCCCCTAACAAAAAAGTAGAAGGACTCTGACTAAGAATCGCGCAACAGAGTACCATTCTCTATTCCAAATATGGCAATGGAATCGCCACCAACAATTTGTCAAAGATGTTGGCTGGCCTGATGATTCCGGGCCGCCCTGTTGGAAACATGTACTTTGCTGCGTGGTCACACAATGTCATTTCCAATGCTGTGACCTTGTCTAACGACCTGAAGATGGGCGAATATCGTGAGTGTCACCAAAGTCCCACGACCACGCGGAAACTAATGCTCTGTATTAGTCAAAATTCCACCCCGTGTCATGTTCTTGACCCAGATCTACGGCACGATTCTTGGCGGGTTCATCAACTATGCTGTCATGATCTCGATTGTGAGCGGCAACCGAGCACTTTTGGCAGACAGCAACGGAGACTCGTCCTGGAGTGGTGCAACCATGCAATCATACAATACCAACGCGACCTCCTGGGCCTTGGCATCCTACCTCTATAGGGCTGGCAAGCAATACAGTATTGTTCCGGCTGGGTTGGCAATCGGTGCTGCTGTGGTCGCCGTTCACAAGATTATTCATAAGGTGGGTAGCTTTGTCAACAGGAAGGCCATCCCCTGCTCTCTCCTAGCCGGGAACAGAATTAACATGCTCATGCTTTATTCTAGATTGTCCCACGGATCGGGAAATTTGACGTCTCCGAGATCAACATGCCGCAGTTCATTCAGTATGCAGGCTATATCCCTTACAACCAGAGCCAGACCTGCATCCTCTTCAGTTGGGTCATCGCGGGCTTTTACGTCCAGTACTACCTCCGGAACTTCAAGCCTCGGATTTTCAAGGACTACTCGTACCTGATCACCGGCGCCTTTGACGGAGCTAGCTTGACGGTCGTATTCATCCTCTCGTTCGCGGTGTTCGGAGCTGGAGGACCAGCGCACAATTTCCCATCATGGTGGGGAAACAACGTGAATGGAAACTATGACTGGTGTCCTTCCTCGGACTAGGGTGGGATCGGTTTGGGTAGAAGAGACATGAAGCTGTAATTAATACCCGAGCATCTGGCAAAGTGCTATTTTGCATGCTCGAACGAACATCTCTTCTTTGATGCATACTTAGGCTACATATTAATGGGTGCTACATGCCTGCATTGCCTGGATGAGCTAATAATATGAATCTAATAATTGCTCTCTCTTCCCAATTCCGCTGCGGCTTAGTCTTGATGCTGAAGACACCTGTGGTCGGGTATTGCGCTGCCTCTCTTCCAATTTCGCTCTTCCTTCCACCTCCTTTCATCAGTCATCCGCCTAGTTGCCCCAGCCATTCTCACCAGTGTTCCCAAAAACACAAGAGTCAACTCTACTCCAGCTCTGCTTCAATTAAACCTTGTCCATCCCCTGGAGGGGGCCAGAATTTCACTATTTGGAAGCCCGCAGAACAGATCAGTTTCCTCCACCGGTCCGCCGTACGTTCCATACTGTTACAGAAGATCAACATCTCCCAGTCCCACATAGCAGGCAGCATAGCACAGTCTCTATCAGCAAGCACAAATTCCTCAATGATCAATTTAGAGTATCCCTTCTTCATCGCCGCTCCGACATGTCTCAGGATCCGACGACAATCCTCATCCGACCAATCGTGCAGAATAAATTTCAGATAGTAAGTCCGTGCACCTACAGGGGCCTTTGGTTAGTACCTTGATGAGTTAGTTTCCGTGATCATAACTGACCTTGGATCGGCTGCGGCTTGAACAGATCGAATGGAACATGTTCAATCTTGGGATGAACCACTGCACTCTCTAGAACCTGCGAAAGATCCTCCAGTACCAGCCGGCCTGGCGCATCGGGAAATTTGGTCTGGAAGGCAGCAATATCATGTCCCCGTCCTCCTGCTACATCCACGAGGAGCACATCGCTATCCCCCTTTTGATAACCCTCGATCAATTGTTCCTGAACCGGGAACCACTCCAACCAGCTGGGTCGGCTACCCCGATCCGCTTCCATGAACGTGTTGCAGGCGTCCAGGTATCCCGGTTTTGTGGCGAGCCACTCCCAGATGATAGTGTCCATCTTCTCCGCATAGTGAATTGCACCGTTCAAGGGGCCCGAGGGATTCCTGTACTCAGTTGTTCGCAGAAACTCGGGGACTTTGGCGAGCGTGGGCATCCCGACGTCGAAGCTACAGCATATAATGTCGCGCTGTCAGATCACTTTCTGTCGAAGGAGGCCAGGTATTACGCACATGAATCTAACTACCGCCAGACTCAAACGGTCGGTCATTTGCCTCGTCATTGCCGTCGGCATATACATTCTCACGTCGTGCTCCGCCACATAACCGATGCTGGTCAAAATGCGCAGCACTCGTTCTACAACACCCTGTCAGAAGGATCACAGAATAGGGTCGGGATTTGCTCGCCTGTCAGAATGGGATCAGCGTCCTTGACAGCCGCCAACTCCTCCAATCTCGTCGGACAGCCCCTTTCGCTCAAGGTGGTGAAAATCTCCAGATCGATGGCAATCCTAACACACATCACATGGGTGGGCTTATCAACATTAGAAACATTTGACTTGGCTATAAGGGCTAATTCCGTACTGAATAGGCCAGGTTGTACACTGCATCCTGCGGTTTCTGGAATGCAGTCACCAGTTCCTGTGCCGCACGTAGTGCTTTCAGACGGTCGGCCTCGCCATGAGACTCGTTGAATGCGTTTGCCGCCTGATTGACTTGCCTCAGCAATGCTTCAGTCTCCATCGAGGAGTCATTATGATAACTCTCGTTTGAGGGCATATCGACGGGTGATTGTGGTGGTATGAGTGGCTAAGTGTGTGGACGATCAGGATACGAATCTGAATTGACCCCCGGAGCCTTTTCTCTCGACCGGCCTATATTTGAATTATACCCCTATTAAAGGTAAGTTCTCCCCTCCTTCCCCTATTTGAGGTTTGTGTAGCATAGTAGGGCAGTCTTACTTGATAAGGCTTGTTCCCCCTTCGACGGAGTTGCATCCCGGCATCATTCCGAGATTACCACCGGCGGAGATTGCGACTGACAGGCATTTCTATGGATCACTTTGCTTACAGTCAGTATTTAGTCTAGGACCTCTCCGATATTGCCCCTAATGGTGGAATGCAACTTAGGCCTTAGGCCGAGGTTAGCGGCGCTAGTGGCAGGTGGATAGCGGTGGATGCAGGGGTATTCATCCGTGCCTCTAACCTCGTCGATAATATAACGAGGCAAATAATTTATACTTGTTTCACTTGGTTGACGTGCTTGCTAGGGTCATTTTGCTTCGAAGACGCTAAATATGCAACCAAGCTGCGCCGCAGCAATCGAAGAAGCTGCGGCCAATTTTACCGGCCATGCAACCGATCAATCAATATCTGTCGGACTATTAAGCATGGGTTGTTTGGAATCCACCTCTCGCAATTCAACGAGTCCTATATTCGAAGCTCAATAACAAGGCCATGATTCTCCGTCTAAAGGCACTGAGGCTAATGATCTGGTCAACTGCCAAGGTCAACAAGATCCGCCTCGAGGGTTGTATGATCAGGGGCGGACGCTCAGCGGATCTAGTCTAGAAATCTAGGCATTCGGCTTCCTAGACACCTGGCCATCACTAAATATGGATGGTCACTTGTTTAGGATGCAATAACAATCCTTGCCAGCAAGGACACGAGCGTCGTCAGACGCTACGCAAGTCGCTGCGTATAAATCCGCTCCGACTGTCTGTAAGGTACATGCGGCAACATTATCCATTAATCGATCGCCTCATCATGAACATCAACAAGGCCACTGAGATCGAAGTTGTATCTTGGATCTTTGGCAGCATTGCCAGCCTCGCTGTGGTGCTTCGGCTGTACACTAGAATATGGCTGACGCAGAAAGCTGGCTGGGACGATGGTTTTATTATTGTCTCTTTGGTATGAGGTCTGTGAAGGTCCGAATGCGAAATATCCTCGCTAACGCAAGTGACCACTGATAGGCGAATGCTCTTGTATGCTCTAGCTTAGTACAGGTCGGCATAAAATATGGCCTGGGGAAGCACTTGACAGATATTGCGGATGAAGAAGCCAGGATTCAAGCATTTAAGTATACGGTGATCGCACCCAATTTCTCAGTCATCAGTACCACAACAGGGAAGATATCAGTCGTGATATTTTTGCTGCGCCTGATGGGCCAGGCGGCCACTCCAAGCAAGCGATGGTTCTTATACGCCCTAACTATAGTCTCGATCATTTGGAACACATTAGCCATTGTGGCTATTATAGGTTTCTGCCGACCGGCGGAAAAAATATGGCGCCCTGAGACCCCGGGGAAATGCTTCAGCTTAGGCTTTCAACTAGTGCTTGGTCTCTCGCAAGCGGGTGAGTGTCTAGTGATCATGTTGATAATCGAGGAAATCCGACTCTGACTTTCAGGATAGCCTTTAACGCCTTCGCGGATTTAGCTCTTGCCATATTTCCTATCGCAGTCTTCTGGCACGTTCGACTGCCATTGAAGATCAAACTCGGAGTTCTGGCAGTGATGGGGGCGGGAATTTGGTGAGTAAAACCCTTTGTTTTCCTGTTTGTACAGTACCTGAGTCATTTCTAGTGCCGCAGCCGCGACACTGGTGAAGGCCATCTTGCTGAAGAGCCTTCCTGCTCATTCAGACATAACATGTATGCGAGCCATAACCTGCGAGACCAGATTAGTATACCAACTAGGCTTTGTAGGGTCCTGGGCAGAAATTACTGTGTGGTATACGTGAGTTTCACCATTGTTCCATTGGACTGGCGCTCACTTAGGTCTAACCATGTATCAAACAGGATTGAGGTATGATCCAGCATTGCTCATTACCTTGCAGGAAGTGCTCACGTACGGTCCAGATGTATCTCATCATTATTTGCGCGACCTTGCCGACCCTGCGTCAATCGTACACTGCCCTTGTGCATCGAACCCGCCGCTCAACGTCGGGCTATGAGTTGAGCGGCCCGAGTCTCAAGTTGAAGCCCATTCCCTTTGTACGCCGCATGCCGGACCAGTCGCTCTTCGAGACCCACATAGATGCGTCTAAGGAGCAAGATGGTACGAGTAGCCAGGAAAACATCCTTCGAGCAGAAGAGGCGCACCGATCATATATCGTGAAGACCACGGAGTTTCGTCTCCACGAGCATGGAAGGAATTGAGACCAAGTTTCTTGCATGGAAGGTCATTGTAAACTGCCAGGCCAACATGTACAGTATATACTGTACAGCCATTTAATCTGCATCGATCATCCATGGTGCAATGCGTGCATGACAAATCAGAGTTCTGATTTTGCCAACTTGAAGATCCTCGAGTCCGACTGACTCACGAAGCTTGGCCAAACGCGCTGAGACATTTCTCAAACTTTTGGTTCTTAAGCTCCCTAGATGATTCATGGGGGTAGGTTATTCTACAGATCTCACTTAGAAATCTCGTGCTTTGTCAGATCTTCGATGATGGCGTGGCTTGGTGAGAACCAATGGTTAACACAGGGTTCGTGATCAGTAATCACCGTCCCTCGTGTTTTCTGCGGGTGTGCTGAATAATGACCGAAAACACCATCCGTGGAATCGCATGGCTGCTTAGTCCTGTCCACGCTGAATAATTCCAACACGAGCACGAAGATTCAGTATGAACTCCAGGACGAGGATAAATATGGCCGGAATGTCTTCGATAAAATGTGTCAGTACACAATCACCGATCAGCTTGTTCTCAACCACATTCGATCATGGATTCGATCATCCGCGATAGCACAGCTGGACAGCTTCTGCGATGGGTCACCAGGAACAAAGTCCTGCCCTACCCTGAGGAGCGTCCGGACTTCAAGTGCCCGAATTGCTACGCAGGAAATGCCCCTTCGACGACAATTTTCCAAGCAGACAGTGAGAAGGACTCGGATTCCGAGCCCGACGCAAATGAACGACAATCCGAAGATGCTTCTACATCCGAAACAGCCACCAATTTGAGCCGAGTGCCGTCCATGACCGATCTTGAGAAGGTCCGCACCCAGGATGATCTGGCTCGCCTGTACTCCGTCGCTACGCAGACCGAAGCACTCCAGGCGGCCCCCAGCCGACCTATAGCGCCAACCAAAACCGATGACGGTACCATTCTAGTGGACTGGTACACGACTCATGATCCGGCCAACCCGCAGAATTGGTCCTCCGGCAAGAAGCTGTTCGTGGTGACTCAAATTTACCTATACACTTTTGCTGTATACCTGGGCTCGTCGATCTATACGCCCAGCGCTCCGGAGATCCAAACCCGTTTTGGCGTCTCGGCAACCGCCGCATCTCTGGGGTTGGCTCTGTACGTCCTGGGATACGGGATCGGACCGCTGATCTTCTCTCCGATCAGCGAGATCCCTAGCGTCGGCCGCAATCCGCCGTACATCATCACCTTCGCGCTTTTTGTCATCTTCACCATCGGCGCCGCGGTGGTCGACACATTTGGAGGTCTTCTGGTCCTTCGTTTCCTGCAGGGCTTCTTTGGCAGCCCATGTCTGGCGACTGGGGGCGCCAGTATCGGCGATGTGTATAGCCTCTTGAAATTGCCTTATGGACTCACCACCTGGGCGGCCTTTGCGACTCTGGGTCCCGCCCTGGGTCCTCTGATCTCGGGCTTCAGCGTCCCCGTCAAGGGCTGGCGGTGGTCCCTCTGGGAAACCGTCTGGCTCTCGGCCCCAATCCTCGTCCTCATGTTCTTCTGCCTGCCTGAAACATTCCCAGATGCCATTCTCCTTCAGCGCGCGCGCCGCCTGCGCAGGCTGACCGACAATGACAAGCTGCGCTCGCAGTCGGAAATCAAGCAGAAGCAATTGACCGTCACCGCCGTGGCGATGGAAGCGCTGTATCGGCCGTTCCAAATCGTGTTCCTCGACCCAGCGATCCTCTTCTTCAACGTCTACACCAGTCTGATCTACGGGATCTACTACTCGTTCTTCGAGGTCTTCCCGATCGTCTACATTGACATCTACCACTTCAACCTCGGCGAGATGGGTCTCGTCTTCCTGAGCATCGCCGTGGCCCTCGCTATCGCCGTGCCACTCTACTTCTTGTACCTGTACAAAGTCTTCGAACCCGAGATCCGGACCCGCGGGCCCGGCGCCCCAGAACGCCGACTCATCCCCGCCCTATTCGCCTCCTTTCTCCCGCCGATCGGCCTGTTCATCTTCGGGTGGACCTCGCGGGCCTCGGTCCACTGGATTGTATCCGTGGTCGGGATCCTGATATACACTATTGGAATCTTCACTCTGATCCAGTGCATCTTCATCTACATTCCGATGACGTACCCGCAGTATGCGGCGAGTCTGTTCGCCGGTAACGACTTCATGCGCAGTGCGCTCGCTTGCGGCGCCGTGCTATTTGCCCGCCCGCTCTATTTGAATCTTGGGGTGGGACAGGGAGTGAGTCTGCTGGCCGGGTTGACGGTGGGCTGCATTGGCGGGTTGTTTGCGCTGTACTACTACGGGGCGGCTTTGAGAGCTCGGAGCCGGTTTACGGCGAAATAGTCATGATGGAAGCTACTATGGGACTTGACTATAGATTACGTTTCTTTATACTAAATAAGCTTAATATTTAATCAATTATATGATTTATGAATGATATTCAATGTTGCATTGATACCTCAGCTGACGGATCAACAATGGCAAGCATGTATGGTTTCATTTATTTCTTTCTCTTCAAAGTAGCATAGCTAGATCCAGACAACCACATATCTTTTCACTCATGGATTTATCAACTCTTCAGTCAGTTCTCACCGGCCTTCTGAATCTCGTCTCTTCTTGAGCCTCTTGAAGAATGTGGAATTAATCCTAACGGGCAGTATAACCGCCATCCACAGGCAGAAGAATCCCAGTCACCCAACTGGCATCCTCACTGGCCAACACCACTGCCATCCGAGCAATATCATCCGGCATCCCAGGTCCCTTGAACGGGTGCCGCTGCTGCAGATCCTCCAGGGGTGTCATGTAGGATGTTGTTTCTTGGAAGATAGCCGTCTGAGTGTCTACATTGAAGCCATCAGCCAGGCACACAAGTCTTCAGCCTCTGATATCCCCCCTCTCGAGGGCTCGCTACTTACAACCAGGACAAATGGCATTGACATGGATCCTATGGGGGGCGTAGTCCAGCGCCACCTGTCTCGTAAGATTGCTCACCGCGCCTTTCGAAGCACAATAGGAGACTATCGAGAAAAAAGTTAACTTTCTTTTCATCTGTCCGATCTAACCACCACCATGACCACGCAAGAAAAGGAAGAAAAAGACAACACCCACCATTCTCCAACCCCGCTACGATCCCCATAATCGACGACATATTAATAATCCACCCGCGATCCCCGGAAGGCTGATGCGGCTCCTGCTTCAACATCTGGGCCGTCGCGTACTTACACCCGAGGAAGACGGACTTGCTGTTCACGCGCATCGTGGCATCCCACACCTCCTCCTCGGTCAGATGGCACACGGCGGGCGTTCTTGCTTCGATGGCAATTCCGGCATTGTTGACGAGACTTGGCAGCCACATTAGCTTTTGGCCATACTCGCTGATGAGCCTTGTGCTTATTATTCTGAGGGGAAGACTGACATATCCAACCGCCCAAACACCTCCACAGCCGTCTGCACCAACCGCTCCATATCCCCCGCATCCCCGACGTCCGTCTTCACAAACACGGCTTCTCCGCCGCCCTGCACGATCAGGTCATGCGTCGCGATCTCGGTCTCGGAGGGGACTTGCGCGCGCGCGGTCGGGGTGAGGTCCGCGCAGATGAGTTTTGCGCCTTCGCGGGCGTACCGGATTGAGATGGCGCGGCCCAGGCCGGAGGAGGCGCCGGTTACGATGGCGATTTTGTTGGCGAGGCGCGGGGTGGCTGTCATTATGGTTTTGGGATTGAGGAGGGGGTGTGAGTGAGTGGGTGAAAGGGTGGATTGTATGCTTCCTTTATCTGGATCTTTGTCCTCCCTGTCAGTTGCGGGGTTGTAGGTCTAGACCATGCAGGCATCGTCATCGTTGCTTTTGGGGGATTTCGGCTTTCTGTGCGAGGGAGGGATCCGGGGGTATTTTGATATGGATTGGGGATCTGGTTGGCTGTATTGTATTTGGTGTTATAGTTCTGGTTCGTTATAGTTTTTGGGGTTGGAGATGGAGTATAGAGTCCTGCCGAGGTGGAGATCTTCTTGATCGCTTGAGGGATCATCATGTTGTTGGTATCATGGATACACTCGGCTGTCTGGCCTGCTTCGGATGCGAGCTGGTGACACTGTCTAGCAGTCCTTGTTGAGGCGCTATTTAAAAAAAAGACACAGTTGTGTAAGCTCAGGTGCAAGAAACGGTGGGGCATATTGAGACAAGAACAATAAAAAAAGAATGGATGAGCCCAGCCCGGCTCGATCAGGCAACCTTACGATCTGGAGTCGTACGCGCTACCAATTGCGCCATAGGCCCATTCTATGCAATGACTTTATAATAAGTATAATATGACCCAAAAATAAACAAGACCAAGCACCTCTACTCTTCGTCATCCTGTCAACACAACTTCATCCACCTTTCCCCTATAGCGGGCACGGGCTACGGACATCAAGGGTCCACACACGTGAGGTACTCCAGGTAGGCCAGGGACAGACACGAGGAAGGAGGTCTACGGCACCGTTCGCCTCAAGCAGGCTCATGTCGCATCCGTGCGTTGACGTTCGCGGTGGCTGTATGATGCTCTCAATCTCGTTACCGGTGCTCTTTGCTAATCAATACCTTGCTCAAAGACCTCCATATTTCACTCAGGATCTTGAGAATTACTTTCCATCCAAACAAAAAGGTTGAGCAAAGCCACCCGCCCTGGGCTGACGGAAGGTTGTCGGAATCCAGCCCCACTTCCGTCCCACGAACGCTCCCCTTTGCTTGATTGCAAGCTGGGGGGTCGGTCCATATTTTCTGGGTCTTACGGTAGCCTATGGACTATTCAATGAGGATTCCGTGTTTCTCTGGGGGTTTTCCGGCTATGATGAAGCACTGGTCTCGGATCGTGTAACCATAGTCTGGACTTATGGGGATGCTTATGCTTCTGGTGGGAGGAATGTTCTCTGAGCATCACATATATGCGATGTTGTCAGATGCAGACACTAACTCGAGGGGACAGGCAGGTCTGGAGGGGAGAGCAAAGCCAACCCCAATAATGTGGCCGAAATTTGCGTCAAGGATTGCGTTCTAGCTGTGACAGCTGCGCACTCTGGGGATTGGCAGCCTAGGCTGGCATCGCCTACACCAGGGAACCGTAATGTTCGGCCAGTACCGCCAATACATCAGTATCCCTGATTTGATGACTACTAAGTAGCATTGACACGGTGCCAAAATCCAGCATCTTCTTCCTAACCCGTCTCCCTCTCTAATAGTACGTATCTTCCCTACCCCCGCACCAACCAGATATATACAGAGGCACCAGATCCAGCAAAAGCGACCCAGCAACGTGACCACTCCCCACCCCTCTCCAAGTCCGTCTTCGAGAAGTCCCGACACCTGTCCGCACACATACACCGTGGATTACCTTACAATGACAACCACCGGCGTCAAGTACGATCACCGCAACACCTGCCCCATGCACATCTCTGCCAATATTTCCATAATTGCTGTAAAGCAAAAACAAGCACCCGACATGGGCCTATGGCGCAATTGGTAGCGCGTACGACTCCAGATCGTAAGGTTGCCTGATCGAGCCGGGCTGGGCTCATACTTTTTTTTCTTTTTGTATCTTCATTCTATTTTCGTTCCCGACCCAACAACCAGTCTTTATCACCAGGGTTGCCTTCTCCATATGCCCACCACGAAAGGCGAGGTACAGCGAGATTCCCTGTAGTGTCTCCCCGTTTAAAGCCCTATGAGGCCAATCCCCAACGAAGTTCGTGTTGTCTCCATACCCTATCAAGCGTGTCGGAGGAATACCCGGCGGAGGAGGCACACACCATCAATATTCCGCCCTAGGTTTCCATGAACAACTACTTCTGCTGGTCTCTTCGTCTAGAACCCTACATAGATGATGCGTTTGTGCTGCATACGCAATACCAAGTCTTGAGTTCCTGCAAGCCTTCTGACGCCCATACATCTGCGCAGGTCAACTCAGACCCCGACGACGAACCAACCACACGAAGGATTAAAAACCCTAGCTGTACAAGAATAACAATTACGTGTTCATCTGCCACATACGACCACAGGGTGTGGAAAATAGGGCTTCCCGTCCGCTCAGCCGTACTCAAGCCACACGCCGGGAGGTTAGTAGTTGGGTGGGTGACCACCAGCGAATCCCTTCTGTTGTATGTTTATCTATTTTTATGCACCGAGCCTAGGACTGAGTACTTCCGGAATCAAGACCCAAATCACCTTTATTATGCCCTCTTAGACGGTGAGTATGTTGTACTTTTTCTTTTCCTTGGGCGATCTCTGCATAAAACTCACCCACGGATTCAGTAGCAGCATTCGCACCACTCAGCCGCACCATCAACTATTCGAGATGCACACACATGTCCGCGATGACGCGCTGGCTATAGAGGCATGTGTTGCCGCCGAAGAAGATGGCCCTGGAGGAATTGTGGATATAACACTCGCCTTGGACGGGCAATGAAGGCGCGCCCCAGGGGATAGCAAGCATTCGCTCGGAGAGGGCGATGCAGAAAACAGCAGCAGCAGCAGCAGCAGCAGCACTGCCATCACCGTCACCATCAACCTGAACGGGTTGGACCACCAGCGGGAACGCATAGACCGCAATGCAATCCGGATTGATCCGGGCGATGTTGCTCCAGCCGTTATACCCAAGGGAATCATCTCCTGGGAGCGGATTGCTACATCGCGGCGCAAAATCGTCAGCGAGGTGGTGGCAGAAGGGACGGGAACCATGAAGAGAACCATCGCGATTAGAGCATCGCGATTAGGATTGCAATGACCTCTTCCATCCCGGCAATTGCCTGTGCCACCCCGTCAGCATGAGATTGAGCACTGTGTCGGGACTGCCGCCACTCCGCTGAGCGACCAGCGACCCCATCGCGTTGTCTACTCCGATGATGCTGCTCCCGCCGTCGCTGGCAAGGGTGGGTGTCATGATAAGCTGATGCTCGTAGAACGCACTCGCACAACCCGGCTTCTAGATGGGCAGCAATGCACCTGGGATATAGAAATATATAGGAAGGGACCACCTTTATACAAGACAGAGTCCAAGACTTCCGGTGTCTCGCTCACATGCAGCACCCGACTATTATCACTGCAGGACGCCGAGGAGTCTCAAATACGCGCCGTCTTATCGCCCACGCATTGCTCAAAGCACCGAGACCACGGTTTGCCTCCAAATTGAGAATCGGGAGGCACTATCCGAATTGAAGTAATGCTATGCCGATATTCTAGATACCCGACCGGCACGGATTGAACCAAGTGCTTAAGCGAAGTGCGACTAGGAAGACATAAGGTAGCTACTCGGTTCTACGAGTAGGTAGTAGGAGATTACGCCAAACCCAAAAAGCAGGCGATGTCGCTAGATTCGAAACTATGTGAATGCAAGAACTGGACTACTCAGGACCTCGGGATCAATCACGAGATCGAGCCACTTTTAGGAACTGTTGCACCTTGATCGACGGATATCCTTGCTATTATGGAACTTCTGAACAGACAATGAATTCAAGTACTCTAACTGTTTAGGGGGATGTTTATTTAACGACTGCAATCTCTATATAGTTACTAGCCGGGACGACCAGCGCAGGTTGGCCTCTACCATTTTGTGGCTTGCGGGCCTTGCCTGTAATCGTTACAACTGTGTCTGTATAAGTTTAAAAAATAACCCTAATTCTACCAGTTGAGTGGAGCCCCCTTATAACAGTACCGAAATATATCCCCCAGTACTATACTATTCGGGAGATTTACTACTTGCCGTGTGAACAACTGTGACTTACCCGGATAAAGTGTATAGAAGCTATAGTTTTTATTGCGGTCTATATACTTAGCTACAGGGTTTAGAAATCTATGCCAATAACATATAAAGGATCTTTAGATTTTATAGGGCTGCTACTAACTGCTGTCCTATTTACAGTAAAGTTGAAATCCTTTTTGCTGCTAATCAATATCCTTTGATAGGAATATATACAATATACTAAAAGACACCCTCCCTTTCCCATAAGATTGTGTCAGTCTGCATTGAAGCTCGACATGAGCAGCGCCGATCCTCAGCTGGGAGTCAGGATTCACGCGACCGGCGATGCGAAGAACGGGTTTGTGCTTGAAATCAAACGCGCCCCGTGATCTGCGGACGATTCTGAACATTTCTACAGAGATAGTCCCTCTTCAGTGGGTTGGCGGTGAGCTTTTTGATCAAAAGACCATGCCCAACAATGGAGAGTATAAACTAGATCATTCTCGGGTGTGTCCGTGCAAAAGAAAGTGTTCACAACGTCAAAGCTCCGGAGAAGAGCTTTAATACTACTGGTGGGAATGTAAGTCTTTGATAGTCTGAGGACTGATGCTTCGCTGAATCCTCTGACAGCATTGTATCAACCCTAAGTCTCATGCCGTTTAATGCCTTTGGCAAGAAAATCACTCAGAGAAACTGCCAAACATGGATCATTGAGTCTGCTAACCAGCTTGTGGATGATGGTATGTTTCGGAGGGAGGTCGCGGATTATCCTCGTGCAATTGAGCAGTGATCTTGGTCATTTATAGCTATGAGCCATAACTGAGCATGTCACAAGAGTCTTCCTGTATCAGCTGCTATATCTAGAAGCAGGAGTACCTAAGATTAATGTAGATGTAGATCAGGGAGGCAGTCAACAACAAGTCTTCACCTTTTCATCAACTGAATAACTAAACAGAAGCATCTCCGGTCTTTCAGGTGGGATTATACTAGCGCAAAAAAGGCTGACTCCAGGCTGCAATGCTATACCGCGATAAGTCTCTGTTGACGCCACGCTATGGGCTGCAGGTGTCGAGCATTACTCCACAAATCAGAGGGTTTCTTTTTTCTGTCGAGAGCTCACCTGTACTTACTACCTACCTCATGCTGAGCTGAGCCAGAACACCGACTCACGGCCTTCTCCACCGGTCATTAGAGTGGCTGAGATGAGGTGCACTGCCTAGGGGTGAGACGGGTTTTTGACACATACCAATGGCGGGCGGGGTCTGGAGGCAACCTTGTTCTGTGGGGAACTACATGGAATGGATACCTAGCGCTAGATGATCTTATCTATGACTAGGTTAGCTGTTCTAGATGCGGTCAATATGCCGAAGTTGCACTGTACTGTTCCCTGGGCTGGATCTGAAGTGAATGTTGTGTATGCCTCGAGCTTAGTAAGTCTCTAAGAATCGGTGCCAGGAATTGCATTGTTTAGTAGCATATATCGTGCAACGGGATTAGCCTGGTCAAGAAAGCAGACGAAGCAGCCTATTGAGTGCTAGCATGATGATGATGATAATGCGGCTGAGGCCACCTATTCAAAGTAGTCCACTTTGGCACTTTAGTTGTAATCTTTCGTGGTCATTGATTTGGCGTGAGGTCTTGTTGTTATGCAGTCAGATTCACTAAAAGGAACCGGCGCGATAGCGCCATCCGCCAGGCCCACGGCAATCTGGATGATCTCTCTCATGCTTGCACTTCTTAAAAAGTCCCCGAATCAGCACCAGCTTCCTTGGCCATGGATTTTCTTTTGCTGCATAAGCACAGGCGTCTGGCGTCAAGGTCAAGGCTCATACCATGGGTACCGGTAGCGACATGACCCGGGAAGGCGGCCCCGGGCTCCTTGCTACCTGGTGGGATCAGTTCCGGTATACGACGGTTCCATTATCATCAAGCAACAACACACTGCGAGACAAACAGCCCCGATGGAAGACCTGGCTTCCGCACGGTCTTTCGCAAGGCCTCGAAGAAGGACGAGTAGGGCGAGAGTGGATCAAGGGAGCCGTCATCTGCACCTGGATCACTGCGACAATCCTAGCCCTCAACTCTATACTGCTCATGGTGGCACTTATATTCGCCTATCGGCAATCGAGCAACCGGGGTCAATTCCAGATGGTGGTGCTGTACACGGGACAATGCTCGCTGGCCAGCCACTCCGCGACGGGCCTACATGTAGTGATCAACGTCCTGGGAACAATCCTACTCGGGGCCAGCAGCTACGTCATGCAGTGCCTGGGTGCACCCTCTCGCTCGGATATCGACCGGGCCCACGCACGCTCACGCTGGGTGACGGTAGGAAGTTTCAGCTTCCGCAACTTTGCAGTCATGAGCCCCAAAAGGAAGGTCTTGTGGGGGCTCCTGCTGCTCAGTTCCACTCCGATCCATATGATATACAACTCGGTCATCTTCTCGTCCATTGCAGAGCTTGAGTCCGGAAACCTCCTGATCCCACACGACCTCTCCTCGACCGAGGCCTTGGTCGATGACACGGCGAGCCGCGAGAGCTTCCGGGCCCGAGTGGGACTCGATCCCGCGGTTGTACAACAGCGGATTTTCGATGGAACCTTCACCAACTTGACGGACAAGGAGTGCTGGGCCCAGCGGGCGGATGATACATTGTACAGTACCCTGGTCTATGTCGCGGAGAGGAAGTACTTTCACAACACAAGCAGTCTGTGGGTAGACGGGGCACTATACCCCTCCGACCACAACTACTACCCAGTGGAGCCTGTCTACTGGCGCTATCGCGTGTGGAATTACTCCACCGTCGCCAACGGGAACTCCTATCAATTCACCTTTGCCGATGCTTCCTTCGAAAGCCTCTGGAACCCCTTCAACAGCAGCAACACAAGCACTGCCTTGGAAGTTGACATGATGAGTCTGTTGCGTTACAATTCGCAATACAATCCGACCCAACCAGCTCTGCGCGAGTATTTAAACACCCCCTCACACTGGCAGAACAGCTCCTGGGCAGCTGCAACCACCTTCGAATTCTTCAAAGAGGGCGACTTGGACATAGGACTATACCCCGACGTTCCTGTTCTGCATTGCCTGATGGATGAAAGCAGACAGCGCTGCCAGCTGCTCTTCAGTCCCCCGATTGCCATTGCCGTCATCATTTGTAATGCGATCAAATTGAGCTGCATGATACTATCCGTGGGCGTCAGGCGGAGGGATCTGTTCCTGACTGTAGGCGACGCGCTGGCTTCGTTCCTCACGCGACCCGATCCAACAACTCGTGGTCAATGCCTGCTCTCTCGCGCAGAGGTCGCCGAAGGGCTGCGACTCCGGGGCTACTCTGCCCTTCCTCTCGGTCGTCACCAGGGAGACTTGGCGCCAGCACCAAGCGCCACCCAAAGCTCTAAACCCTCCAGCGGCAGCCCTGGCCAGAGCGCAGAATTCCGGCATCACCCGTCAGACAACATCCTACTATCTGCATACGGATCGCAAAACCCCATTGACCCTCGCCCAAAGCAGGTCACCCCGCGCCAGAGGTGGTATCAAGCCGTGAGCTGGCCTCGCCGGATAATACTTCTATTCTGGTGAGTCCTCGCGGCGGTGCAATCGACTTCATTCCCCTACTCTTCTTCCTACTCACTTCAAGCCCCATCCCAAACGTTTTATTGCTACTCACCCCAACTCCAGCTACGCATCATGCCTCGCAATCAGCTTCGCCCTCCTCTTCCACGGCATCGGCTCCGACCCGTTCCACGAAGCCATGTCCATCGGCTTCAGCCAGTACTCGGGGTCCTATGTCGCCAACACGAACACCACCAACATCGTCGCCCTGATCCTGTTCGCCAACACCCCGCAACTCGGCCTGTCCGTGCTATACTTCCTCACCAACGGGGCCGTGACCGGCATGCTGCTGGACGCCGAGCTCCAGCGCTACGCGACGCGCCGCCGCGCCCTCCGCTGCTCCTGGCCCCGGGGCCAACAACGCTCCACCTACTACCTGACTCTGCCCTACCGGTACAGCATCCCGCTCCTGGCGGGATCCGCCGCGCTCCACTGGCTTCTCTCCCAGAGCTTCTTCTTCGTATACGTCCGGCGGGTCGATCTCGCCCAGCGGCTCATCTCTGAGGAGCTGCGCGGGTGCGCCTACTCCCCGTTGGCGATCTTCATCACCATCTGGGTCGGTCTTGCGGGGATGATGGTGGTGGTGGTGGGGCTCGGGTTCCGGCGGTTTGAGACCCGCATGCCGCTGGCCGGGGGGTGTAGTCTGGTTCTGGCCGCGCTGTGCCATCCGGCGGAGGGCGAGGCGGGCGCGGCGGAGAAGCCGGTGATGTGGGGGGAGGTTTCCCATGATCCTGACGGCACCGTGGCGCGGTATGACAAGCGGAGAGTCGAGGAGAGGCTGGTGGAGGAGGAGGAGGAGGAGGAGGAGGAGGAGGGTGCGGGGGCGACGGGGGCCACCGCTCCTGCCGCGCGGGATGATGGGACGATGGCAGGATATCCGCATTGTTCGTTTACCTCGATGGAAGTGACGGCGCCGAGGTTGGGTCAGCTCTATGCTTGATTGGGCTTATATATGGTGCCTCAGTTTGTAGGTCGAGATGGATATATATCCAACTCGCGCAAAAAAAGTGCTTTCATTGGCCGACTACCTTCATCCTCTGAGCTGCTGGTGTGTCGAGTGAGGGTTTGTGAGCTGGCCAGATGTTGAAAGCTTGCTGATTCATATAAGCGGCACTAGGACGCTCTGGCTACTGTAAGTAAGTACTAAGCTATTATAGAACCAACGCCCTAGGATAGAGCTCAGCTTCCTTTATAAATATACTGGCATTAGTTATTTTCAAACTCTAGACTGCTTTAGCCTACTGATCATGCAAAAATTACATTGCAAGTTACCAACAAGTCTTTGTGTCTAATATTCTAATATTGTAACTGCAGGTGTCTCTGTATTGTCAAGGTGCGGGCTGGGCGGGGTAGTCAAAATAACAGGTCTAGCTAGAAGTATTTTGATAATTAGTTTTTTTTTTCTTGATTCTCTGCTAGCTACTCTGTTAGGCTATTCTTAGGTTGATAGACAACCTGTAGCTTGAAACGCTACAAACAGGATCATAGGCAGATTAGGCATCACATATAACTCGGGCGGTTAGGAAAGGCAGTAAGGGGCCGGGCTGGTAAGGCAGGTCAGGTCAGATGGGTAAAACCGGTGGGAACGGGTGCACTGGATCTGCATCGTCTGCAACATATATATAACCTAAAAAGAACTACAGAGGACTATAGTATAGCATAGTCCTGGATAATATAAACAAAGACTACGGACTTTAGACTGTATAGTCCGGTCCCGGTCCCAAATTTCTAGGACCGGACCATTCCTAGGGTAGGCCTGTATGTTAGTAGAACCGAATGCCAACTGGAATCGACCGCTGCCACACACATCCACCCCGAGAGGAGCCGATACCGGCTAAGAACTTGGTTTCGGTCTGGCGCCAAACTTCTCCCCTCTTCTTGTGAAGAAGAGTTTTGAAACCAATGAGAATCCGATGAGTGTTCGCGATTACCCCAAGGCCGTATAGTGTTGTTCTTAAGAAATCTCTCTACCGGCGTTGATCCTGTTCCTCATGAGATTCAGGGTGTACTTCACCCGCCCTTCCCGTCAACTCTCGATGATGATTGCACCGGTCTGCCTTGTAGAAGGGCACACACCTTGGTGTTGAGAAGCTTAGGATGCGATGGTGTTGGGGGAGAGAGAGAGAGAGAGAGAGAGAGAGAGAGAGAGAGAGATAAGTTGAGTTCAGGTAGAGTGCAGCGGCCGGTGAGAGGAGCTGCCTGCACAAGACCAGGGCCCAGGCGACAAGAAGGTACAATACAGTACTCAGATCTCAGAGCTTCCGGCGACATACTTAGGAAAATCTCCATCCGACGGGACCTCCCTCGCTCTCATCACCACGCCGTAGGCACGAGATCTTATATTAACCTCTCAAAGCAACGACTCGCTCCTCCTGGTGGTATCTTGGAATATCTGTGCGCAGAGCAAGCGGTGATCTCAAGATGCAAAGCAGTATTTTGGAGATTATTATCTCTTCTCAATTCTCTCCGTATCTCACACCATTCATCGTATGTACTACACACACGCACACACACACAGACAGTAAGTTGAAAATTAAAGTATATAGAACCGTGACAAACGCATGGTATGGTATCTCTTTTTGCAACCCAAATGCAAATCAATCATCTTTCATCCCTCATCCCACATTCATCAGTCGTGCCTCCCCGCCCCCAACATCGCTCAACCCTCATACAATCGAACCCATCACACATCGACGCCTCATCCTGACAAGAACCCTCAAACTTTGGGTTCCGCAGTCTCGGCGTGGACGACCTCGCCGCCGGCGCGCTTCTCCTCGTCGAAGCCCACCTCCTCGACCATGGCCCCGTGCTTGAACTCGTTGCGGGTCTTCCAGGCGGGAGTGCCGATGTACGGGATACCGTTGGGGTCGGTGAAGATGGCTTCGACCTCCTCGAGGGTCTTACCCGTGGTCTCGGGGAACATGAAGAAGATGTGGATGGTCATGGCAGTGCAGAAGACGCCGAACAACACATAGACCTCCCACTTGATGTTGACGAAGGCGGGCGGCACGAAGTAGGAGAGCGCGAAGTTGAAGGCCCAGTTGAAGGAGGTGCACAGCGCCACCGCCTTGCCGCGCACCCGCAGCGGGAAGAGCTCGGGCGGGTAGACCCAGGAGGCCGGGCCGAAGGAGACCGCGTACGAGGCCACGAAGAGGTAGGTGCAGGCGATGACGCCCTTGCTGGGGGCGCCCTCGATGATCCACGACTCGGCCTCGACGCCGTCGAGACCACCGGGGGGTGCGGGGCGACCGTACGTGGCCATCAGACCGGCGTTGGCGTAGAGGAAGATCATCATCAGGATGGAGCCGACCAGGAAAGTCGGACGACGGCCCCA
This sequence comes from Aspergillus japonicus CBS 114.51, assembly GCF_003184785.1. Lineage (NCBI taxonomy): Eukaryota > Fungi > Ascomycota > Eurotiomycetes > Eurotiales > Aspergillaceae > Aspergillus > Aspergillus japonicus. The sequence continues at coordinate 23,913 of NW_020291665.1, read as the reverse complement.
GCGGTCTCCCCAAATCAAGGCCGGGATGGTGGTGATGACGTTGATCACGTATTGGATGGAGGAGGAGGTGAGGTTGTTGTTGCCGGTCATGCCGGCCATCGCGAAGATGTAGGTGATGTAGTACATCATGACGTTCATTCTGTGAAGCATCAGTCTGTTAGCTCGCTGCGATTGAGAAACTGATTCTTTGGACATACCCGGTAAGTTGAGACCAGATCTGAGTGAAGATACCGACGTGAGTGCGGTTGATCATATTGGGCTTGAAGAGCTCGAGGTATGTGACGTCGGCATTGGCGCGCTCGAATTCACAGATGCTCTTAATTTCCTCGAACTCGCGCTGGACGAAGGGGGAGTTGGGGTCACCGTGGCCGTGCACCAGGGTCAGCACGGCGTGGCACTCTTCCCAGCGATCCTTACGAGCCAACCAACGGGGAGACTCGGGGAGCAGCATCAGACCGAGGAAGAGCAGAACCGCGGGGATCATCTGCAGGCCCCAGGGAATGCGGAAGGCAGCAGTACCCTTGATGAAGCTGCAACCATAGGAGATGCTGGTGGAGACCGTCAGCATGGTCGTGGTAGACAGCCAAAGCTCAGTTGACTTACTAGAACATGATCAAGATACCCCAGGTGATAGCCCACTGCTGCAGACCGACCACACGTCCACGCTTGGTTGGCGGAGCCTATGCACGCAATTAGTCTACCAGGCCACAAAGCAGGGAACCACCGGGATAGACTCACAATCTCAGAGATATAGACGGGCACCTGAGCGGAACAAATACCAACGCTGAGACCGTTGATGATACGGCCAACAACCAGCATGGGAATGTTCTGGGCTGCACACACAATGATGGAACCAATGCACCTATACCGCCATCATCAGGGACCGAAAGATCAAGCAAACATCCGAGGCAACATACCAGATAATCGAACCGACCTGAATGGCAGTCTTACGACCGAATCTATCCGAAATGAAGCCAGAAATCAAAGCACCCAGCCAGGAACCACCCGCCATGGAGGCAGTGATACCGCCCTGGACATCGGCAGAGGGACCGGAACATTTCTTTTCACCATTCTCGTATGTAACGCCTCCTTGGTTGAAATAGCAGAGATAGGTTTGCGTGCTAATAATAGCAGACATGGACGAAATATCGAAACCGAAAAGACCACCGCCGATAACGGCGATGGCCGAAATGAAGTAGATGTTGCCGATCTTCTGCATGATGGAAGATAGACTCCACACACGGGGGAGAGTGTTGAGCACCGTCTATCTAGGAAAGGGAAGAAGGGGACACCACCGATCAGGGGAACGAACGAACAGAGGAGAAAACTGGGGAAAAGACGGGGAATTTAAACTGCTGGGTCCTGCCTGGAGAGCATCACCCACGCGCGCGCGAGAAGTGGATGGGGCCACGAGAGACGAAGATAGAGAGAAAAAAAAAATAAATTAAATTGAATGCTCGCCACTACGTAAGTGGCCCAACCAAGCATCCGCCATAACCTGGACAAGCGAAAGACAAGCCATCACGACCGGTTTCAACCGCTACACCTTAGGGCGCGCTGTTCCGACCCGACTTGTCCTTCCATGGAGGGGGGAGAGAGAGAAGAGGGTCTCCACCCATTATGGTAGACGAGGTGATTAGCGCAACAGAAAAATTAATACATTCTGTTGCGGCGTCGCCTGAACCCTGGCGGAGCGAGGACGCATATGTGGTTTAGCCCCAAGAAGCTAAGGGTATCTGTCCTATGGCGAGGATTGGAGGGATGCCATGCAGCCCGGATGGCTGACATGGAAGGAAGCCGTGGGTCAATTCCATCGGCTGGCCGAGACGCGCGAGACAAAACCTGAACCTGGGTCAAGCCGGGTGTGTCAGATGGCCCAACATTCTGGGGCAAGAAGCGTAGCACACAGCACATGGCGTGGAGAAACTAACCGAGACGTCAACGATTTGATTTTAGTTGGCACACAAGATTGGCCGTGCGATGAGGACCGCCAATTCCGAGGATGTACTGGACCACCCGGATGAGTAGGAAAGGGGAACAACAAACAGGAAGCAGAGGGAATCTGAACAATTGGTCCGTACCCGTCATGCAGAATCACCCGGAGAGGGCCGAATGTGACCCTAAGGGGGCAATTGAGCCGAAACCGTGGTAAATGAAAAAGCCTTTTCTGGCCCGTGGTGGTATCCCGTTTGCTCCGCACGAGAGGTAATCAAATCCTCCTCCCAAGCTGGCCAGGGAAAAAACCCTGACCCGAGAACGGGCATCCGAAGTCAGCCGTGGAGGAGGAGGGGGAAGAGAGGAGGGGATCTGGGGACCCCAATCAAAACTTCATGCCCCAGCGGGCCCCATAATCATGGGCAATTATCAATGGGCGCACGGGAGAGAATTGCGAAACCGCGCGAAAAAGAAGAGGGGGGGGAGGTCCAAGTGGGAATTAATCGGGATGGATCGGCATTGCTTGCTACCTATCCCGGTGATGGACTCGACAACGACAACACCAACACACGGTGCAGTGAAAGAGACGGTGGCCGGGGGATGCATAATGCAGCAAGCAAGCAGCAGCAGCAGCAGCAGCCGCCAAGTCGGCTGTGCGATGCTGTGTGACGATGACCCTCTCACCGATTATTGCTTGGGACTATCTGGTCGGGAATGCATATTGGGATCCTTCTGTACAGGACGTCGATGGCCTGACTGAGGGAAGGATCCTTTCTGTTCGGTATATTCTGGAATCATCTGTTGTTCGGGGGAAAACAAGGCCGGGGAAGAGAAGGAAAACATCGGCTGATTGGGAGGACTTGATGGGATGGAGGGAGATGGAGGGATTGTGGAGGCCCGGACAATCCCCGAATTCTTCCCCGGAGCGGAGCACATGATTGTTCGAAGGCCTGCCGAATCGGGCATCAAGGGTCTCGGCCCCCCGCCCGTCTTTCCCCAGACGGTCTTAGTCCCTGACTCCCTGAGTTGTTACCCGACAATCTCTGCCTTTTCCACAGCAGCAATCCCGATCATCACATCGCAACACAACACAACAAACAGATACAGATTAAACGGTAACTGGTTCGTCCCAGTGATATCTTGTCGTCATTGATGCACTCACTGCTCAATTTTTTTTTTTTTTTTATTTCTTTATATATACATAGTAATGAGAATCCCCTGTTGCGGCTGAGTCCATGCATCCACCCACCCTCCCGACTAATTAATCTCCATGACGGTTCGGTAGCCGAGGGAAACGGCTCCAGCTTCTCGCAACCCTCTTCGCAACGGAATCGCCCGCCCCGAGCCAGGGATTGGCGGATTTTCTCATTGCACTTCTTTCCTCCAATCGTCCACTACTAGGTACCTACTACCCAAAACCACAATTGCCACTAGAGCTATGGTCTTAGGTAAAATTCTTCCTCGGTGGGGTTTAAGGGAGGACGGATTGTTTGCCAGAGGCTGCCTGTTAGGGCCCGGTGCTCGGCTACCGGCGCCCATTGCTTACTCGGGAATAATACTCAGAACACCTCGCGTAGATGCTCACGGATGTCATCATTATCATTAGTTGGGTTGTAGGAATAGAAGTAATTAATATAGTATGTGCCCGTGGTACTTTGTACAGTACCCCTCCCCCAGAAAACAAAACCCTTCCAAGGTTCGAGTAATGATGGCACAAGGCACCCAATGACAATTCCAAACGAGAGGTCTGGGCAAGCGGGGTCGGTTGTAGTTGTGACGAAAGAATCCAATCCTGAATTACCCCTGGAACCAGCCCTAATTAACCGGAAGGTGTTGTTGCTCCAGGGGGGGCCAAATGTCCCATGCCATGATCGGTCTCACTCTGACTCGTTGACGGACTCCTCAAACTAATGTCCATTGGGCGATACCTGCCCACGCCATTGCCACCCGCCCAACACCACGCCGATATTCTTCCGCCGTAATAGTCACACCTCGTGGATCTTTCCGATCCGCAAACTGTGTGAGTACCACTACCTGCACCGTCTGGCCCGGGGTGCCTAAACTCCGAACATCCGGCACGTCCAGATACCACAGATCTCCGCCGCCCCCGGGGTTAGCGCCCCGGAAATGCGTGAAAACCAGACGGTCGTCCTGTCGGCCATCCGCGCCATGTATCGTCAACAGGAATAGACCGGGCTGGGCCCGCGAGTGGTGTTCCAGAGTCCAGTGCTCGCAGATGAGTCCGAACTGGAAGCGCAGCGGCCCGCCCTGCTGCACCGCAATCTCCTTGGCCGCTGGCCGATAGGTGCGTGCTCCAATGCTGTGCTTCTCCGCATCCGAGTAGACCAACGGCTGCGCGACCCCCAGAGGTGAGGCTGGATTGCCCATAAGGTACTCCTCCCAACTGATTCCGGGACGCCCGTCATCCCGGTAAAAGTCGTTTCCATTGGAAGGAAAGTGCTTGAGGCCAAATTCATCATTGGTCTCGATGAAATGGATCGGGTTGAATTGTCTTCGGTAGGGCTGACCCGCCCCCTGGACGCATCCCGCCCCCCAGCAGGTGTCGATCAGCTTCCACTGCCCATTATCAATCCGCACCACATTCCAGGCATGGTTTCCCTTGAACGGGGGAAGCGCTGAACCAGGAACGGGGTCCAGATACCCGATGCCCTTGCCGTGGCCACTAACCTTGCGAGATTCGAGGCCTGCCTCTGTCGCGAGAGCCTGAAAGAGGCCCGCATACCCTTCACATACCGCTAATCCCGAAGCCAGCGTCTTAGCCGGCGTCGACGGCTGCACGCGATTACCATAGAAGGCATCTACGTCGTAATCGACATTATGATGCAGCCAGGTGAAGATGACACGAGCTTTGTCCGTGGGCGAGGGGAAAGGCGCCGTCAGCTCTCTGGCCAACCAGCCCAAATCGTGAGTCGGCAGAGTCGTACGCGGATATTGAGCGGCGTGGGCGTCTGCTGCTGAGAAATCCCGACATTTTAGACAGGCCACCGTCTGTGCAGCAGCAGCATTCGGCGTCCCGGCCGTTGGACTAGTAGCAGGCAAGCGAGGCTTGCTAGCTTGGAGTTTAGAAAGATCTGGCGGGGACGGGCGTGAAGCTAATGGAACCGGCGGAGGACCACCATTCGTTTCCACGGAAGAGGTAGTCCTGTTGATCGCTGCGAATCCAGCCTGCTGCAGCTTACCCAAGGCAGCGTTCGACGGAGGCGGCGGAGGTAACCTTCTGTTGGGAAGGGTCGGTCTACTCTCGTTCGCAGTATTATCCGTATTGGTGCTGGGTGACCTGTGGCTGCTATTCCGGGACGGGAGTCGCGGAGGCGGTCGGGGCGGCTGAGAATATGTACTATCGGTGGAGCAGACACTCTGGGTAGACCCCCTGCGCGCGGGCAGTTGCGGCACAGACAGGCTACTACTGCTTTTGACAGATGTAGCCGAGGGTCGAGAGGGCAGTTGGGGTTGTCGTTTGGGAGGCAAGGGAGGTAATTCCGCCTCGCCCCATGCGGGCGGCAGCGAGCGACCTGTTCCCGAGTCGGAAGAGGCCACGGAGGTGATTGTGGCTCGACCTATACTTGTAGTGGTTGATCGCGATATGTCTGAGGCCATCGACTCCCGGGAGGCTTTCCGGGAGGGGTTTGTAGGTCGTCGGGGTGGTAGGGCAGGGCGTTGTTGGACCTGCTGATCGGAAGGCTTGCGCACGGGCAATGGTGGGGGCGCCTTGGATTTGGCCGGTGCGGGGGGGGGCATTGGCCGTGAGACTGGGCTAGGGAATGATTCATTGTAGGTAGGCGGCGGGATCTCACCATTGACATCGTGAGTCCATCCATTGCTGCCGGGAGCTTCATCGATATTGGGAAGACTGAATGTCTTGGGTTTCGGAGGAGCAGCCGGGCGGATGGGCAACGGAGTGGGTTGGATCAGTGTCGGCTCGCTGGCCTCGGCGCCTCCAGTCTGACCCGCTTGGGCATGTTTCAACGCCGCAATCCGTTGCTGGATAGACATGACTTGTGGTTCTTCGGCCATGCTGAACAGCAGGTGGGTGAGGAGCCCCAGATATGTACTGTACTGGAAGTAAGAAATTTGTAACAAGTTGAAAAACGAATGAAACTCGATGCGATTATCGTGTGAAAGAAATGGTGGACGAATGGGAGAGGGGTGGTGCCTGAGGAAGACGGATGCCGCAGTCAGGAACGCGTAGGTAGAGAGACTCTCTCTCGCACAGGAAAAAGGCTGACCAGAGAAAAGTGGCAGCTGGTCATTTATGAGACAATGAAAAGAACGAAAGAGATGGAGAGCAGGAAAGAATCAAAGAGGTTTAGAAGAGAAGGAGAGAGAGATTAGCCTTGAAGAGAGAAAGACAGGGAAGAAATAAATAAATGGGGGGGGGGGGGGGGGCGACGAGTTGAGGTTCAGCCTTGGTCGATTGAAGTTGAAACAAACAGCATGTGGGAGTTTTGGGTATGAGAATGCCTGAGGCGGAGATCCCGGCTGCCTTGCTTTTTCCCCCTTCCGTCAGCCCTGTTTATGGATCCATTTATAGATACTGTACGGTACACCCACTGGCCACCCTTGTACTAGGCTCAGATTCATCCACCTCAACACAGTATGAAGTTTCCATCGGACAGAAAGAGATTGCTCAAGTCTCCTTCCCTCAATATACCACAACATTAAAGTACATGAACTCTCCTGCCTTTGACAAAGACCTGCATAATATTGCGGTCATCGCCTGTCATGAGAAACTTCTCAAACACCGTCCTTACATCATCGGTTTCCTCCACCGGCGCCATGATACCCGTCTTTGTCCTCACCAGCAACGCATCGAATTCCTTGCCAACGAGGAAGTTCCCCACCTTTCCGTCGAGCCCACAGACTCGCGCGCCCCCTAAGGTGGCCATGTAGAACCCTTCCGTGAGAGTCAACGGTTCATCGCGTCCCTGCGTCATGGTACATCCGGCGGTCGAGACTACAAACGCGGCCTTCATCACCTCCAGCATCGAGCTTGAATACCCCCCACCGCAGTCGGTCCCCAGGCCGATCTTGATATCCCGCCGCAGATACTCTCGCACTGGGGCCACCATGAATACATCCATCGTCACGTTCGGGATCGGGCAGTGGGCGATCCCGCAGTTCAACTGCGCCATCCGGTTGATCTCCGCCTCGCCTGGGTAGATGGCATGGGCGAGGATGCTGCGTTCGTTGAGAAGCCCCAGCCGTTCGTAGAGCTCCGTCTCACTCGTGTCATTGGGGAATAGGGTGCGTGTAAACTCCACCTCGCCGCGGGACTCGTTGAAATGGGTTTGAATCGGCAGGTCAGGGTTGCGGGCTGCGAGCTGTCCCAGCTCGTGGAGAAGCTGCTCCTCGCAGCTGATGGCGAATCGGGGCGTGATCACCGGAGTGACTAGCTCGTGGCCAGGGTCCAGATCCCGGACTTTTCGGATGAACGTTTCCGTGTCTGTGATCGATTCAGCAACGGAGCTATCGCGGTACCAGTCTGGGGCGTGGCGATTCATGTTGCATTTGCCTATCAATGCACGTTGGCCTTGAGCGAGACAGATTTCAGCTAGAATCACGGACGCCTCGGCGTGACGCGACCCATAATAACAGGCGGTCGTGACGCCCTGCTGGAGGCCCCCTCGGACGCAGACGGAGTAGAGCCATCGTGCATAGTGTGGGTCGGCCAATTTAGCTTCGTGGGGGAACGTGATCTCCTCCAGCCATTGTAAGAGAGGAATGCCTCGGCCAGTGCCGCGCTGGGCCCACTGTGGAGCGTGTGTGTGAGTGTCGATGAAGCCGGGGATGAGAAATTCAGTCGGACCAAGGATGGTCAAGCGATACGTAGGTGGATTCAGGTCGTGATGCTGCACCAGCAGTTGTGAAATGGTGGCGGCTGGCGTGGACGGGTGGATACCCTGGATGATGCCGGTCGGGTTGACAATGATCACCGTGTCGGTGAGGATCACCAGCTCCGTTGAACTGATGGTATGGATTAGTGTGCCGTGGAAGACTTGAGTTCGTGCCAGCTGCTTGGCCATGTCGAAGAAAATCAGATAGCGAGAGATGTGACGGCGGCGGTAATGGGGATAATAGATAGAAAAGTTAGAAGATATGACAAAGAGGGAACAAATGAGGGGTTCCATGTTATCTAGCGGGGTAACCCTGGCTCTATTCTACACAAAAAGTTGCCCCACCAACGCCCAAGCTCCAAATACATTATAGGGTATAATAGGTCGCCATCTCCTCCTGAAACCAGTCATAAGAATAGAACAGCTGCTCTGCCAGTTGTGGATCGATTACTGGCACCATTCCGGATGCATCGACCAACAGAACGTCGTCAAGTACCGGTGCCATGGGTACCGGCGGCGCCATCAAAACATGCTGCGGCTGAAGAGGCAGAGACTGCTCCGGAGCCAACAAAGGTGGAGGCGGATGTGGGGGTTGGATGAGATGTTGTTGCTGTTGCTGCTGTTGTTGCTGCTGCTGTTGCTGCTGTTGTTGCTGCTGCTGCTGTTGCTGCTGTTGTTGCTGCTGTTGTTGCTGCTGTTGTTGCTGTTGCTGCTCCTGCTGGTATGCGAAATGGCTAAAGATCGTAGTACTCTGATTGCGGAACGATTCCGCCAATCGCTCGACTCCTGGTCGACGCTTGCCAAACTCCTCTAACACAACAATAACGGCCTGAATGGCACGCCGCATCGCTCGCTCTTCGGGCTGCCACGGCGCCACTAGACCCTCACGGACGGTTTGCAGGTTGTGATTCAAACACCACAAGATGGTGATCCCAGCAAAGTATATCTGACTGAGAGTCAACCAGATCCACTTAAGCTTTCCTGCCGAGTAGCTGTCCCAATACGACCGGAGGACCTGAATACTAGCATCGCCGCAGCTTACAATGCTAGCCGCATCGGGCGTTGGGTTTCGTGGACTTGGACGGTACATGAGAAGCAAAGTAGTCGCGTAAAGGTAGTCATAATAGCTGGTCGAGTAGAGCAATGCCGGTGGATATACTGGGGCAGCCCGACGCCATTCGTCCAGCTCTTGACGAAAATGCCCAAGCGTGACTAAGACCTCAGATGGAGGTGGTGGGGGCTGATTATTGTACACTGCGAGAGTAAGTACACAAAACAACAAACGGAGCTCATCAGGCGAGGATATGACCTACAGTAAGAATAAAGAGAGGAGAAGATCCGCCGGAGACGCACGACCTGCAAAGGAATGGTCATGGCGCTGGCCCCCGGGGCCTCAGACCAGTCATCGTTGAACTCCCGCGGCAAACCCACTGAGATGTCCTCGTCTGCAATACCTAACGGCCGCCCAAGGGTACTTGCAATCAGCCGATCCAGGTTATAAAGACTCCAGAATGCTCGTTTCGCCATCTCCTCGTCGACCAGATTTCCCAAGGGTCGAGCTTTGTGTAAACCTAAGCTGGTAGCCAAGCGAAGAGCCGTTCCCAGCAAATGCCATACGCTCGGGCCACTCGTGGCGAACATAGTATACAGTGCCATGCTCAACAAAGCTCTCACGGCCGCCAAGTCTTCGTTCTGTAGCGCCGTCGAGAGGGTCTCAGCGCCAGCCTGATAGAATTCCACAGCTTTGGAGCTGTCAGCCGATCCGATCAACAGGGCGGTCGCAATGGTGATGTGATACGAGTTATGGACTTCGGGAGCAGGAACCTCGCCTGCATAGATGCGGCGCATGTTCGCGAAGAACTCCGTGCGATTGAGGAAAGGGTACTGATAGCCCATGCTATCGAAGTACTGGGAAGCGACTCGCTCCGCTTCATCCAACGAGGGAAGCCGAACCACCCGGGGAGCAGACGCAACGGCTCGGGCAACTGAAGGGCGGCGGTGTTCCAACTGGTCCCTGAAAATCTCGCCCACGTTGGGTAACTCTGTACCCACGGTAGAAGAGTTTGGCGGCGAACCGCTGCTAGATGCGGCCGCTGCTGTAGGGGTGGTGGTCGCGGTGATGGAGCGCGTGGGAGCCTCGCGCGCCATCATCATGGCGGGGACCTGATACCACCAGTCCGGATCGGCCTCCCCGTCCAATTGGGCCCCTGTAGGTCGTTCCGCGACCGAGATACCCGTCTTGCGGCGTATGACCTCCTCCAACCATCGGACCCTGTTCTGTAAAGTTTCCAATTGATCACGGGGCACGGAGGCTGCGGCGACTTGAGGACCCGGTGGGGGGATGGTACAACGAACGCCGGCGCGCGTGCAGGCAGAACAATTGGGGTATCTGAAATCACATTTCTTCTTTCTCTTGCGACAGAAGTCGCAGGCAGTCGAGACTCGTTTGCTGCGAGGTGGAGGAACAGGGGAGACCGAAGCTTGTGATCGAGGTATGTGTGGTGGGGGGAGTGCATGTTGCTGTTGCTGTTGCTGCCGCTGCTGGGATAGCGGAGGCGGGAGGGATGTTTGTAAGGAAGGCGAGAGTGCGTATGAAGGCGCAGCAGGAGTAGCTGTATTCGTTGGAGGGGCACGAGAATGGGAGGGAACTGGCAGCGGATCGAGACGAAATTTGCCCAGCTGATGTCGAAAGTCGGGGTCACGATTCGTCATGGTGCCAGTAGAGGAGCAACAGACCAGGGAGGGCGGCTCGGACCGCAGGCCATACCGGGACGACAACGATGTCTCCTGTAATGATTGCTTGTGATTTGGTTATTTTGGGGAAGAGAGGGGAAGGATTGAAGAGAAGAATTGCAATCCTGGAGAGTGTTTGGGTTGGTGGATAAGTGGTTGTTGAAGAGGGAGCGAGTGAGCGAGAGGAAGAGGGAGAGAATGAGGGAGAAGAGAGAGAGAGAGCGAGAGAGAGAGAGAGTTGGGGAAAGATTAACTAACCTAAATCAATTACCAATGTTTGCTTGGTGTGGCTTTGGGGAAGCACCCTCAGAGGGAGGCTGTGGGGAAAGATGCAGTGGAAGCCGAAGGGCTCTGCGCCAGGCGCCGCTTAGCGCCGGTCGGGGATCTCCGCCAAGTCCATGCTTTAGCACACAAACAGAACAAACCCGAACATCTTTATCAATTATGGATATACAGTACAGTACATACTGTACATACTAAATCTATCTTCTGTATCTCGCTCTCAAGTCCTACAATATCGACCATCTATCTATCTGGGTAGATTAGAGACAGTAACTGACTACACAATACATCCAAAGGAGGACCCATTCGGTGTCATTCCCAAGTCCCTTTGGCAGGCCCGAAGTACCCTGCTGCAGGCAAGGGTAGATATGGGGTGCCATGAGCATCCGTGGTCTGATCATACACCGAGTTTCCCCACCAGTTCAGTTTGCCCGCAGGCAGGGTAATGCAGAAGAAAATAATGACCGTCGCAACGGCGACTCCAGCATCGAGGGCAGCGGAAAGCACATAATCTAGTTGGGTTAGTTGATAACAATACCATAACGAGATTGGAGGAGTAAAGGGTAAACACACTATACTTAGACCACCAGGCCGGTTTCCGTCGCTTTAAGATTCCATTGAAAATGACATTGACCACCCACCAAGAGGAGAAATTGATGCCTGTTGCGGGAGGAACCAAACTCATGGCGCCAAAGGCTACTGGCCAAGAGAGGTAATTCACCTTCTTCCACCGCCGGCCCAACAGCCACGTGAGGACCACTACCACCGGACCGACCAGGAAAAACCATAGCAGGTTGCCGTAAATGTGGCCCGGGGAAAAGTTCCGTTCGGGTCCGAGGGCCCCTAAAAATGTCGAACCCGAAAGATTAGACCATGTGCTTGCAAAAACGTGGTGCGTGCGCAACACATGCGCGCAAAAGTACCCCACGTGAGGAACAGATCGGACTTACCCCAGATCAAGGAGGAGGAGTAGGTGACCGCTCCATGCGGACAACTAAATCCCCCTGCGGCTTTAGGTGTGCACACACCGTGGATCCGTGTGATCATGAACACCGTCACACCACACTGCACCACAGCTCCGATGAGCGTAGCCATTCCCTGTGCAATGAAGAGCGTCCGGGGCGCAATGTGAAGATAATGAGCCAATTTCATATCCGCCACGAACCTGGGGAAGATTTAGATCAGCCTCGATTCGGTAGTCGGTCATCAACTTATGCTAAAAACTTACTCCAACCCCTGCGACACGGCTACATAGCCGTAGAACTTGAACGTCATGTTTGCGACCGGGCGACCGAGGAACGCGTACCCACCGATAAACTCGGTGATTAGATTGAGCTGGTTGCTGGAGATATTGGTTATGGCCTTGATGATTCCCACAGGAATGAAGTAGATGATGGGGAGAATAAAGGCTACCAGCACGGCCCATGCCGGCAAACCAGTCCGCCAGACCTCGTTGGTCACGATGCTCAGCACAAACATAAGAACGGTGATGGCAGCGAACCACCACCAAGGAACACCCTTGTAGGCTTCCATGATCCGACAATGGACATCCTTCTGATCCCGCCCTTTCCACTGTTCAATTAGATCCTTTCCATGGTACAGTGCCACATGGAAGAAGATCCCGGTGAGGTTAGCGAATGCAATGCCATACGTCAAAGCGTACCCGACAGGCAAAAACATGGGGGAGTAATCCCGGTAAGCGTCTACATTGAAGGACCCATCCGAATGCATTACACGGGTGGTGTTGTAGGTCTTGCCGGTGTTGTCAAAGGTATTCGAGTTGAGGATGGGCAGATAAGCCGAGTACCAGGTGTTGGTGTAGTAGATGATCGGACAGATCACCCAGTAAAACAAGACGAACGAGCCCATGACATTGAGACCCGCCCAGAAGGGCACCAAGAGTGGGCTTTGGTTCGCAAAAACGACCTGGGCCCAGTCGAAGGTCAACAGGGACATCCCCAATCCCGTTACCTGACCAAACAGCTGGTTCACGACTACATTGTCGGGTACAATCCAGCAGATGAAGCTGAAGGTGCTGAGGGCGGAGAAGAGGTAGCCCGGAGCAAAGTACCAGATGGCCCCCAAAACAAAAACAATCAGGAAGAAGCGGAGTCGGCTAATGATCCACCCGTCGGCAACGAGGTTTTTGCGCGAGTGCAGAGTCGAAAGCAGGGCTGCATTCGATAGCACCTGCGGCCAGATCATGGTTGCCGGGCCCACTAGCCAGCGCGAAGCCATTCCGGCCAGGCCAAATCCGAACAGTTGACTCGTGATCACCAGCAAGATTTCGAATCCGCCCTGTGAAGGCATACCGTAGAATTTGACCATCGCCTCGATCATCTGCGTGGCTGCCGCTGACCCGAAGGAGACATTGGCCATGATCGTGATCAGGGCATGCTCCTTGATGTTGAAATGGCGGTCCGGGTTCATCCAGCCCAGCGGCACCCACTGTGCCCAAGCGCATCCGATCGGATAGGCCAGCAGCTGCGCGACTAATGCACTGATGGTTACGCTCGGCTGTCGCAAGCTAAAGAATTGGTTTAGACCGCTTCCTACCTGCAAAAAGGGGAGGGGCAGTCGTCAGTGATTGGAGACCTCTCGTGGCTATCCCTGTAGCTGTGCCAAGGGAAGAGAGTGCGCATAGTACCTACAATGGTAAAGACAACACCAATCACCCACATGCGCACCGTGTTGACCGGTAGATTCTGATCGTCTACCGGCCGGACGACCGCGCGGACCTCTGGGAAAGGCGAATCACCCGCTTCATAGGGGAGGATTTCTTCGGCATGGTAGTCACTCAGCACGCTGGTACTGTCGCTTATCGAGTCTAATGGGGTTTGTTCCTACGAGGCAGAGGACGGTCAGTGTTACATGCAAGGGCGATCCTCTGATTGGAGAGTGAACGATATGTCAGATCGGGGTCTGTGACCGTCTGTCATCTGTATGCGGGTATCGTGCGACAAGCGATGGTGGGGGAGCGAACGACCACGTGGGGAATGAGGGGAAAATATGACCACGATGAATGTGACTCTGTGCTTGGACTTTGGGGAATTGATTCGATTATTATGGGTCTAGCCCACCTGGATCGTCGATGAGTTCTTTTCATCTGTCATCGTGTCCTGTCCTATCCTATCCTGTCCTGTCCTGTCCTGGTCTAAGTGGCCCCCGTCGCTTTCCCTGTTTGCCAGGGAGAGGAATTGAGGGGGGGGGACAATCCGATCGGCTAATAGCCTAAGAAGTATAGAAGCTGAATGCGAAACACCCTGTCGGATCTGACGAAGCGGAGGAACAATCTGTCGACTCTGCAGAACTGAGAGTGAGGGGGGGAGGGGGGCGCTCTGGCTGGTCCGAGAGTCGCTGGACAACCATGAGCCGAGAAAACAGTGGAGTGCACCGATACAGACGATTATAGCCCAAGCCTCTCCGTACCGGGCTAAGCCGCCACTAACTGTGCCCTAGATTTCCGAAGAGAGTAATTTTGGAAGCAAGTCAAGCGGGACTGACACACTGGTGTGGTTTCGAGAACATGTGGAGAGAGGAGTTGGGGGAGAGGTTCAAGGAATTCGAGACTAAGATGATTGTTTCTGTTTTCCTGCTGCAGTCAGGGTCAATGGCAAGTGGAATAAGAAGAGCAAATCCCGAAGCGAGGGAGATCGAGACAGTGACGTAGTTTTCTTCTCCCCAGACCCCGAAAGTGAAGGAGAGTTAAAAAAAGGGGGGCCGCGAAAAGTACTAGCCAAGGGAAAACTTTGGTCCTCGAAACTTGTCTAACTCCATATGTACAGTAACTTAGAAGGTTAGCAACTTTAGTAAGTGAGGTAAGGATGCCGACGCCCGAGAATGATACGGAGGGCGGGTTCTCAGTACGGTCGGTCCTACTCATGCTCCTCTTCCTCAAAGTCTCATACATGATCCAGTATTCAATTGAAGTGAGAAATCATCGACTTCGGTCTCCACCTGCTTCTCCACTCACTATTTACAGTGCACTCCTGCCTCGGGTCCCTTTGCGTCAACTCGACTTCTTCATCTACGTGCCACGAGGCGCTCTAGACCGCCACCAAGGCAATTGAAGGGCAATCCTAATGGGATTCGACGGTTCGATCAGCTTCCATCACCATTTGATCACTTTTTGCCCCGGGAGCCAAAATCGCGGCCCTCGTGGGATTCAAGCCACGATCGGGGTACCGTCGATTGCAAGTGCCGTGATATGTCATGACATCCTTACAAGGGTTGTTGATGAGGGGGTTGGTTGTGGTTGTGGTTGTTTTTCCCGGTGGAGTCCCTGCCGTCTCTTTTCTGCCTGCCCATCATCGTGCATGGTACGGAGTACTCTAGACACTTACCCGGCAAGGAGCCCTACTTTAGTCCCCTATGTTATCTCCATCTCCCTTATAAACATACGACGTATAATTAGTGTACTTATCCGGTCCATGCTTCACACAATTTAAAATCGGACATAACCCGGGCACATGGTATCAACTGACCGCACTCTCTTTCGGTTCCCGTCCGTCTCAGCACATATACGTACTCGTCGTCATCGACAAAGTTTGGGGCAACGACACGCGCAAGGATTTGGCACGGACGTTGACCGGTTTGCCACGCAGCGTACCGAAATCCCGCGCTCTGTGAAGCCCACGAACCTCAACCTAGGGATTTTTTAAAGGTCTTGGGTCTGCAGTAGGGGCTAGTGTTGCCAAGTTTACTCGTCGTCTTACCGTTGCTCATTGCTGTTACAGGAAATGCTCGAGGGCTGTTTTGGAAGGGAACGGTGCGCAAGATGACATCAGGTCAGGGGAACGCGGAGAAAGGCACGGGGCACTGGAAACGGAGGACAGGACCGGCGATAGTCGAAAGCAATCCAGACCACTCTGCATCGGCACAGTCTAGATGCAACCGTTATGATGACAATGACGGTTGTTCGGTATCCCTATGTCTGAATGCGCATCATCGGACCCTCATCCGCTCACGGCGTCCATGGCCGCGATGAGGCGGCGAATGCACGGGATGGTTGAATACTGGGGGGCGGTGGCGGGAAACAAGACACTGACACGGAGAGAGGGAAACCGAGCGAGAGGTCAAGCTCGTATGGTTCGAAGTTTTGCCATTCCTCGACTGGGTCCCATTCTCGCGGGAGGAACCACCCCAACCGGGTAACGCAAGGTCTTGTCACGAATGATTGACTGGATGCATGGATGCATGAATGTGCCGAACATGTAGCATGTAGCAACGCCGTACTCCGTAGTCAAAGGACAATAAACTTGGGAGAACCGTGACCGACCGTCCTCCGTCGTAGCTGTAAATCAGCGGATCGTTCCGGTCGCTGATCGCATCACGTTTGCAGGTCGGAAGGTTGGTTGCTTCGCAGCCTGAGGCAGAAATGGCTGGAGAGTGGAGCAGTAGATTTGGTGGCTGTTTTTCAGTCAGCCTCAATTGCATAGTTATCCATAAAATGTTGTTCTACTAGTACTGTTGAATTGTTGACACAATCTGAAAATAGAGGAAGACACTCACAAGCATAAGTAATAAATGTTCTGTATAACTTTAAGTCGATTAACAAGGTATTCGTACTTGTGTCTGACCAATCCTTAATCCTCCTACGTAAGTTGCGTTAGTTCAATTAACTAACAACAGCATGTAAATACTTTTGATAAGCCTCAGCAGACGCCTTAAATTAATACTGTAGGTAAGCTCTCTCTCTCTCTCTCTCTTTTTTTTATTTTTATTTTTTATTTCTCTCTTTGTTTTTTCAGGCTGAGCCCGACCAGGGAATCATCAAGTGGCGCTTGACTGCAAGGGGAATCCGGGCCGGGCTTTCAGTTGGCCTGTTGGGTTCTGGCCGTCCGCCTACAGGCGCAGATGAGGTCAGATCTGGAGCAAGCTAGTGGGAAAGCGCCTGCCCTGCCTTGGTCACGACCCGAGTTTCCCACTCTATGAAACCGGAATCTTCAACCTGATCCCAGTTGACTCGTGGGTGAAGCAGTAATGTGAGAAGCGACTGACTGGCTGACCTTTTTCAAATGGCGATCCATCCATCCATCCATCCATTATCCATTTTTTTGCCCCCTCCTCCCTTTTGCAGGCTGGTGGTGGCCTATTTTTCTATCCTCCTCTCGGTATTATTATATACTGGGGCATTTTGATTTTCTTTTTTTTTTATTCTTATCTTATTTCATGTAATTTCCATCTTTCCATTTTATTTTGTATTATTTTCTTGGAATGGTTTTTTGGTGACGGTTTACCGAGAACCATTCATTGATCGTGATCCAATATAAAGAATGAGGCGTTCAGGGCAAATCACCACGGGCTAAAACTGGCGAGAAGTCAAGGGCAACATTCCCGATCGATAAATTGACTGATTGACTGATTGACTGATTGCATAATTGATAATTGACAATTGATATAATACTGGGGCTCAATGCTTTTTTTTGGGGGGGCTCCATATCGGTGGTGATTGCATGATTTTTGTTATTATTCTCTAACTACTCGGTAGTGTACGGGAAGTACCATTCATCCATCATCAACATCAATCATCATCGTCGTCAACATCATCATCACTACTGCTACTTTTTTTCTGCTTCTCCTCCTCTCCATTCGTGTTCTCGTATATTACACTAAAAGGATCCACGGACTGGCGGCTGATCGACTTACTTTTACTTGCCTACAATTCCTGCTTGTTTGCCTGCCACACTGCACCACCTGCCTACTGCTCAGTAACTACCTTAGTTGCTGAAAAAAGGCCAGACTTAGTCAGGATCTTACTAATATCTCCCCCGCGGCTGTCGGGCTTCGCTTCCGTCCAGTGGTTGGTCGATCCGGTCTTCTGACGGCTCACTGTTGACGTCGGTGGTGGTCTTACTAGGAGGTAGTTTGTCTGCGTCTGTTCCATTCTAACCTTCCTTACCTTACCTTACCTTGACTCGATTCTCTCCCTCTCTTTCTGTCTACCACTTCTTCTCTTTCGACTCTCTGGTTCCTATCCACTCCATCCATTCATCCATTCATCCATTCCAATCTGTCACGATTCTTTTCATTGATTCTCTTTTCTCATTCAAGGTTATTTTTTTTCTGTCCCCTTTTTTCCCCCTCCCTCTTTTCCCTACGAACGCAAGTAGTCGGAAAAGAAGATCCTCTGCTTGCCATCCCCACCATACCCACTTCTCTTTCCATCTGTCTCTATAAGCCACTTTCGCCGCCTCGCCCTTCTTCTTTACCCTCTCCCTCTTCCCTTGACTCCTCTCTTCTACCTTTACACCCTATTTGTTCTATTTCATCTATACGCTGTTGTAATCACCTGTCTTGTATCCCTTTCATTCCCCATTTTCGCCTCAACACCCCTCTCTCCTCTCCTCATTCCCTCCCCCCCTCTCCTCTCCTCCTACATTTAGCCGCTGTTCATCCATGTGTGGTTCAGCATGGATCTCAACAAGCGGCTCTTTCGCCTCGACATCGAGAACAAGAATCAAGCACCACCACTCAATTTCACCATGGTCACAACTCCCCCAGATGAGGATGAAGATGACGAACTAGACCACATGAAACTCCGCGAAGCATCTTCGAAACCTTCGAAACCGGCGCAGATTGATGTCGCCCAGCGCGCAGACAGTGGCGCAAATCGGCAGCCGCTCGATTATGCTCTGAGTCGCATCTATCGACTCACACCCACCCCAACCGTCGTGTTGGACGCTTCCTTGCAGGTCGTGGAGGTTTCAGATTCACATTTGTCTTTTGCAGGCTTGTCCAGGGATGTGGTACTCGAAAGCTTTATCTGCGATATCTGTCCCCGTGTCATTCCAGCCCTCGATATCGCCACATTGTATGGTGCGCTCCGAGCAGCAATCACATCGCGGGACATTCAACTGGTCGACAACATCCACCTGGACGAACCGAACTCGTACTACTCACTTCGCATAACACCCATTTACGAGAAGGGCAGTTTACTCTACATGGTACTCGAAGCGCACTCCATAATCAAGAAATTCTCCAACCCTACCAATAACCACCATTCCTATGTTAACGATACCTACAAGGTGCTGCTTGACACTGTCAAGGATTACGCCATCTTCATGCTGGACACGCGAGGCAATATTGTGACGTGGAATTCCGGTGCCGCCATACTAAAAGGATACAGCGCCCGGGACATCATCGGAAAGCACTTCTCCACATTCTACGGGAAGGAAGACCGACTTGCGGACAAGCCGGGAAAGGAATTGGTTGTCTGTCTCCGAGAGGGGAAGGTTGAAGACGAAGGTTGGCGGTACCGGAAAGATGGGTCGCGATTTTGGGCCAATGTTTTGATCACTCCGATGTATGAGTTCGGTCGGCACATTGGTTTCACCAAGGTCACGCGTGATTTGACGGAGCGCAATGCGGCGGAGACACGCATGATCGCTGCTTTCGAAGAGTCATCCAAGCTGAAGACCGACTTCTTGGCCAACATGAGCCACGAGATCCGTACACCCATGAATGGAATGCTTCTCGCGCTAACGACACTCATGGAAGCGGGCCTGACCGAGCGTCAGCGTGAGTACGCTGCTATCATCGAGGACTCGACTTCGCTTCTATTGCAGGTCATCAATGATGTCCTGGATTACTCGAAACTGTCGTCTGGCTCTTTCTCATTACATCCCGACGCGTTCAGTATCGACAACGTCACCGGGGCGGTTTTGCGTAATTGCAAAAGCACTTTAAAGCCCGACGTGGAGCTGAGCAGTTACATCACTCCAGGTTTTCCTTTGCAGGTTGAGGGTGACCCTCTGCGCTACCGTCAGGTACTCCAGAATTTGGTGGGTAATGCCGTCAAATTTACCGACAGCGGCTATGTTAAGATTTACACCTCTTTCGCTGAGGACATAGCTGATCCGACCGTATTCAACATCACCACGGAAGTCTTCGACACAGGAGTGGGGGTCCCAGAGGATGCGCATAGCTCCCTGTTCACGCCGTTTACCCGCTTCGCTGACTCAAACACAAGAAGATATCAGGGCACAGGCCTTGGCTTGTCAATTTGCAAGAGCTTGGCGGAGCTTATGGACGGCAGCGTGGGATTCCGACCGAATCCGGAAGGTCGTGGCAGTGTGTTCTGGATGACGACGAAGATGCGCCGGGTGGATCTCCAGGTTCCGTTGAGGACCTTCAGTCCTCTCGTGGAAAACGTCGACGATGTCGAAGCCAAGATCCAGGCTCTTGCACCCCAGAAGTACGTGCTGCTTGTCGAGGACAACCTGGTGAATCAAATGGTTATGCTCAAGCTTCTCAAGAGCATGGGCTTTGCGCGGGTTGATGCTGCATGGGATGGTGCGGAAGCAGTACGACTGGTGAAGCAACAACCTTTCGCTTACAACCTAATCCTCATGGATATCAACATGCCGATCCTAGATGGTGTCGAGGCCACTCAACAGATCCGGCAAATGGGCTTGGACGTCCCGATCATCGCGCTCACCGGCAATGCGCTCAAGGGTGACGCGGAGATGTACATGGCCAAGGGCATGAGTGATTACATTGGAAAGCCAATCCATCGCAAACAGCTCACGCGGCTGCTCTGGAAATGGATGGGCAGTTGATAGGATGTCGACAAGTTAACTCTGTTGTTGTTCTAACCTGTTGTCCTTTCCAACAAGCCCGCAGCTAATCCGATTGCTTTAGACCTGGCATCTGCGAATATGCGCGAAGGGCTTGTCTCAGGTCCTGGTCGCACTCCAGCGAAGCACCAGCCCAGATAAGAACCCTCTGATGAGGTTTCTACGGCCACATCGTGAGAGCTTCACGCTTCTCGCTCCCTTTATTGCCGTTCCCACTGTCTACCAGCAACCCTGCCGTTGCACTATTGCTGCATGAAGCATTGCGACAGACATTCTAAATTGATGAGTCTAAGGACCGGCTCATACCACAAGTATTATCTTGCGAGCAAACTCTTCCGTGAGCGCTGGAGCGCTACCATGAAAGGAATGCATGCAGCATGCATGCTGCATGCATGACTGACCATGACCATGACTATGATCTCTGGTCCCGAACGTGTCTGTTGTGACACCTTGAAAGCGGGGCATATACATATACCCCCGAATGGCCATAATTAAGACTTGACACGAGAAGTCACATACTTAGTGTACTCCACATTGTGTTCATCTACCAATAATGATACATTTGCGTGAACTAAGCCTCATTGCGGGTCAATGGGTTGAATGAAATTCTAATTCTCATTTCCTCAGCCATAGAGTACTGTACTGTACATACTAGACCAAACCCCCGATCCAGAATTCTTCCCCACATTGGACCAACATTAGAAACCCTAGTGATCTCCCACGCGGCATCGGCATCAATCCTAAATAGAAACGACCGACCGACCGACCCCCAAGTCTCCACAACCGGAGTAAATTCCCCTTTCCTCCTACGTAGCCTAGTCCAGTTCCCACGCCTGAGGGCTTACACACCAAAACCCAAACCAAGCGCCACACCCGAAGATCCACTACCTTAATTGAGATAGGGACTTGGATGAAAGTCAAGTGGGCCGGCCCCCTTGCCCCCCGTGGACTCGGATCTTTGAGTAATAATGATATAATCAACTACGGATAAGGATAACGCGGGAAATGATATCCGATATTCATCCTAATATTGGCAGACTCCGGGGGTGCTCCCTTTCTGTACTTCGGGGCTGGCTGCATCAGCTTTCGAACCACGTGCCGGGGGAGGGGGGAGGGGGGAGGGGGGTGTCAGGTTTTGTCGGAAAGTTTTGTGACTCTGTATGAACTGGGGGCGGTAACTTCACTCACTGCAGGAAGCTTTCTTGGGGTGCCTGGGTGGTGGTGGTGGAGGAGGTGGTGGTGTTGTTGGTGTTGGCCCTTCCCCTCCCCATCCCCTTCCTGACTGGAATCTTCTCCATCGCCGTATAGCTTGTATGGATGGGAGGACCGGGGGGGGGGGGGGGGGGAGTGAGAAGATTATGGATCGGTTCACCGGAGCCACAAACTGCCTGGTCTGTTGGGTGGGTACTATACCTAGTTGTCCCTATGAAGGGGGGGAGGATGGAGGAATAGTACTGGTTATACCTACATAAATGCTCTGTCTCCCTTCGGCAAGAAGTAATTCCCTCCCATGGAACTTGAAAATCTACGGATGCTGTTGGCTGCAACCTGGGCTAGGATCAGAACCTACCCTTGAAGGTACTTCGAGTACCGACCCACAAACCACCCGAGGGCGTGTGCCTATCTTATTCACCGTAGCCAGTCTCCGCTGGGTGATCCTACGAGTCCGACAGGTATGTTAACAGCCCGTAGCAGGAGATGCCTTGCGAGGTATGGACTACAGAGACTACATTCCAGCCGGATATCAAGTCTATAACCAGAGAGAAGCGACACGGTAGTAGTGGAAGGGAAATCTCTATTCAATCTATCCACCTTCAATTCATTTATACACATATCACATCATATTGGGCGGTTTTGAGGTTATGGTTTTTTTTTTTCTCCCTCCCAACAAGTCATCACACAAAAGTGGCCAGCACATTTAAACAACAACCTTGTGGGAAGCAGGCTTCTCCTCCTCCTCGCCGAAGATGTTGATGTCCCAGCGGGGCACGTTGGCGATGTAGGGGGTGTTGTAGCGTCTGCGGTCCTTGCCCAGGGCGGAGACCTTCTCGACCTCCTCGGGGGTGAGCTCCACCTCCTGGAAGTTCTCGGCAATGCGCGAGGGCGTGACCGACTTGGGGATGACACTGTGGCCGCCGACCTGGGACCAGGCGAGGATGACCTGGGCGGGGGTGACGGTCTTGCCCAGGCGCTGGGAGGCGGACTCGGCGACTTCCTTGACTTCGGGGCGGGTGACGAGGAGGGGAACGCCGAAGCCGTTGTTACCGAAGGCCTTTTAAGTTTCGTTGATGGTTAGCTTGGGGAACTAGCCCGAGATTTTGGGGGGAGGGAAGGGTTCGTACGGAGTAGGCGGTGATGTGGATGTTCTTCTTCTTGGCGTACTCGATCAGCTCGGTGCTCTGCAGAACGGGGTGGCGCTCGATCTGGTTGACGGCGGGGACAACACCGGTGGCGTTGATGATGGCCTCGAGCTGTTGCGGGGGTTAATTGTATGGTTCGGTCATTGTTGGAGGGCAGGGCCGGTTCTTACGTGCTCGACCATGTGGTTGGAAACACCAACGGTGCGGGCCTTGCTCTTGGGCAGCTTGGTCACGGCTCTCCAGGTGTCAACAATGGAGATCTCGTCGGTGATGGCAACGTCACCGCCCTCGACGGAGCTGTTCTCAACCAGAGGGAAGTAGTCGTTGCCGCGGGAGAAGGAGACGGGCCAGTGGACCAGGTAGAGCTGGGGCCATTAGCGACTGCATAGCCAATTAAGGGTGTCATTGTCCTACATCGAGGTAGTCGAGCTCGAGCTCAGCAAGACACTCGTCCAGGGCCTTCTCGACATCATCGGGGTGGTGCTGGCTGCGGGGAGTTAGTCGGGATCAAGCGTGACGAGTCGGGATCGAGCGTGACGAGTTGCTCAGACTGACCTGTTCCAGAGCTTGGAGGTCTGGTGCGAGTTAGAAGATATACGCCGGTGTCAGGAGAAGGTCATACGCACGATGAAGATGTCCTCACGCTTGAGGCCGGGGATGTCCTGGAAGGCGCGCTTGATACCCTGGGCAACCTCGCGCTGGTTCTGGTAGCTGGGGATTGTCAGTATGGGATGAGTGATTTGGTCGTCTTGTATGGCTTACATGGTGGCCAAGTCCTAGATTGTGTTGTTAGCTTCTGCCCCAACTCCGAAGGTGCTTGGGAAACCTACCAAGTGACGGTAACCGGCCTTGAGGGCGTGGTAGACGGCCTCACCGACCTGACCGGGGGCGGACTGCCAGGTGCCGAATCCCAGCTGGCTGGAAGAGGTGAGTCAATGTGTTTTGGTGTGGTGAACCGGCGAGAAACTTACGGGATCTCGTGGCCGGAGCTGAGAGTGACCTTCTTTCCGAGAGACATTGTGAATGAGGTGAATATGATCAATGGACGGTGTCGAGAAGGAACAGGGAGAGGAGAATGGTTCAGGGGAATTGAGGAGAGAAAAAAAGAGAGAAGGAAAACAGGGACGAAGAGGAGGAGGTTGCGAAAGAAATACGAGAGGAGCTTGAGTG